>NC_091733.1:31381220-31707290 GCF_030179895.1 Drosophila kikkawai | reverse complement strand
TTTTAAAGAATTCTTAATATTTTTATTTATTTTCCAAGTATTATATTTAGCATTAATCTTTAGTATTACTCTTTAGTATTACCTATTAATATTACTCTCTAATTATAGCATTTATTTCAGTGCCTGCAAAGGCCACTTGAATGCATGCGAATGACTGGCGGGTATCCTGGATCGAGGGAGGCCGTTTTGGAGTGACTCCTGGCTAAGATGGCTGCCGTTCGCGAAAAGGGGCTGCTGCATCCCCCATGAACAACCCCACCCACGCCCAACGGGTGAGGCGGAGGCTGTGCAAGCACTCAGCACTCGTCACTCGCAACTCGTACTTGAGCGGCAATGCAGCGCCATGCAATTTTTACAAGCTTCAATACCTAGACGAGGCCATCGCAACGTCGCATCATCATCATCATCGTCATCATCATCAGGAACCAAACAGCCAAACAAGGCAGCCTCCACAACAGTACCATCAAGCTTGGGGAACAGTGTCTGGGGAATTATTTCAAAAATATATAAAAAGTATTGAAACATATATTTCTTAGATTAGAGAACTTACCAAGTTAAAGATAAAGATAGTCAAAGTCTATACAGTTCTTAAAGCTTAATTAATTACAAACATTTCATTAATGGAACTCTGACTTTCAAGTAGAATCAATTAACTAAATGTTATACTCCCCTAACCAAAATTCTTTCCCCTTTCCTGTCACTTGCAGGACACTGTGCTTGCCTCAGTTAGGCTCTCTCCTGACACCCTTTCCCGAATCCTGTCCCTTCTTGACTTGTGTTTGACTTGCATTTAGCGCAGACGACGATGGAGAAGCCTCCATTCCTCCCCCCTCCCGATTCCTGGCCAGCATTTCATCATATTTGCAGATTGGCTGCCCTCCTGCTGTATCTTTGGCATTGCATGCAAATGCCATGTTGATTTGATTTTGCCAATAAAGTAAGCTGTCACAGTCAGCACTTTTGCTGGGCTTCGCTACGTGCTGCTCCAATCTCTGGCATTGGCTTTTGTTGTCCTGTTTGGCCAGGATCAAGACCAGGTTTCATGGTCCTGGGTATCCATTGTTGACTTTAGGCTCGTTCTCCAGATCGAAAAACCGCCCAAACCCTTGACGGCGGCTGATTATGGCGCAATTTTCTAAGTGCTGCGGCGCAAAAATCTCCAACGTGCAGACGGGGATTGGAGGGAGGATGGGGAAAGGTTAACTCTCAAGGATTGGCTGAGTGGAAAGGACATTTCAAACGGCTGGATTCAATGGTGGACATGCACAGGGGGGAAAAAGGTTTTAACAAATATTTTTAGGAAAAGAAAATAGAAACATCAAGCTCTCTTTACCAAAGAATAACAGTTAAAAGGACAATTTAATTTCCTAAAAAATTAAGGAGAGTATTTTGTTATAAAAAAAACTTTGTAGTTCTTTCTAAATTCGACTTCTTTTCTCTCTGTGCATTCCTCTTCCTGTTCCTGCTATTTGAGCGTCACTAATTGGGCGCTGGCTAAAGTTGCAAATAGTTTGTCCCTGTCTCGATGGTGGTCCTTGATCCTGCAAAGCCCTCTAGCTCCCCCCATTCCCTGCAATTCCCCCTCTCCCCAAAAACTGGACAATGGGCAGCTCATTAGGGAGCGTGCACTGGAGACATCCGAGACATCCTCGATTTGGATTTGGCCAAGGGGATAGATGGATGGATGGAAGGGGGGATTTCCAACAGAAACTCTCTCTGTGATTGCCGGGACATACACAAAATGTAACGCAACTCGAGTGCCAATTATATCGCAGATATCGATGGCATCGAACCAATATTTGACCTCGCCCAGTTTACCATTTCCCCCCATCATTATTTCGCTGGACTTGGATCTGGCGATTCTAATTGGTCATCAAATTACCCACCAACATGTATTCATAATGTATATACTATATATATATACTTATCGTGTATATTAATTTACACGTGAGAAATGTGCAAAATTCCTGAGCTGAGCTGAGCATACTTTAAGAATTCCCTTAATTAGTTAAATAATTTTCACACGAAACTCATCATCGTTTGCGAAATGCATTGCCCGGGATATGACTCGCCGAGGTTTAATTAAAGCAACTAAGAATTTTGATTGAATTACGCGTAATTAGCCTTAAATACCGAGGGTGTAATTTAAGTTTAATTGATATAGTTCATTTGGTGTTTGGTTTAATATTTATACTACTCAATGGCACTCGTTATTTGTTATTACTAGTTCCTATTGAGCGTTACTCGTTGGTTTTACTTGTTTATTTTACTTGATTAAAGCTTCTTTTATTTCTTCATTACTTGAATTCGTTTGAAAATATAATATATTTATTATTTTTTATTAATTTAATTAACTTAGTTCATTTGGTATTTGTTATTACCAGACCCTACTAAGCTTTACTCGTTAGTTTCACTCTAAGTTAAATAAAAATATTATATTTTTCTTTTTCCTTTAAATTTTCCCTTTCCTTTTGTTTATTTTCCAATTCCATCTCTAATACAAATGTATATACACTTTTTATTACATTTTCTGGTCCATTTAAAGTCTCGATTTAACAGAGATAAATTCTTAACTAATCAAGTGAAATGCAATTGCTCCGAGCTCTCCGAAAAGTTGAGGGCAAAACTCTCACTTGAATTAACAGACGCACGTAGCGTGGCAATTATGGCATGTATAAATAAAGCCAGATGCCACCTACCTCCCTACCCCAAAGCTGCCAAGGACAGCGCATCCTGTTAGAAAGCCAGTTGGCAGAGTTGCCGGAGAGTTTGTGCCGGCATCAGGAAGTGCCATCAAATATTGATGGCGCCTCTTTTAAAATTTGTCTTAAGCACCGGAAATACAAATGCTACCCAGTCTCCCCATCATCATCATCATCATCATCGTCATGTGGGTCCAGTTTTGCTGTCCGTCGGAGTACATTCAATATGCATGAGCCAACGGACAGCGGACAACCGGACAGGTACAGTCACCGCTTGAACTGTTAGTTCCGTGTTACACAAAACCCAAACCCACCAGCCCCCCGATCCACTTATCCGACTGTCACTTGCATGTCTCAGTTAACTTCAGTTCCGCCATCCGGAATACGGAATGCGGCATACGGAATACGGAGCATGGAGTACGGAATCCGGGAATCCTGCTGAAGCCTCGCCTCGCTCCCACCCCCCCTGCTGCTGGAAATGCCACTTTCAAGCTCAAAAGTATATCCCAATTTTCGTGCCCAAATCAGCGCATTGTGTGAATGTAAATGAAACGTCTCATTTCCGCTATGGCCACCACCACCCACCCTGAGCCACCCCAAGGTCCTGCCATCACCACCACCACCACCACCCGCTTTTTCGGTGTGTTGTGTGTGGTGCAAACAACCACCGCCAACAACATTGGCGGTAAAAAGAGAGAAGAAATGGAAAAACTCCACAATTTACACGACTTTTAAATACTCAGTAAATAAGGTTTATTGGAAATTGAAATTTAATTAAATTAAATTTAGATAAATTATTTATAAAACTCACTTAAAAATATGGGAAAAGGTGGTATTTATATTTTTGAAAATTATTTAAAAACATGCTTGATTTTATTTAGGTTTTTAATTTTGATTTATTTTTTGATGGGTTTCATTTTAGTCATAAAAATGTGACTGTAATTTCTCCAGAAATTAAATTAGTGTGGCTGCAATTTCTGAAGTTTGAAGATAAAAGCGTGACTGTACTTCTTTTTAATTTTAGGAATTCAAGTGAGCATATTATTTATTATTATTATTATTTAAGCGTTTAAAAACAAACAAAATAGTTGTAAAAATTCCACCTATATAACCAATATATTTCCTGCTGGAATACAGACAGTCCTTGCTTCCGTACGTGGTATCCGTATCCATGTCCTCGCCCGTGTCCGTGTCAACCACTCGTGAGGAGGCACGGCGGAGTCCTTCAGTGGTTGCTGTGCCCAAACATCTTATTGTTGGGTTGCTATCTCCCGCGAGTACCCAAGGGGATGTATGTATATATACACACAGATATATATCTTTATGTATTTATATATATATATATATGTATAGAAAACTCGCACCCAGAAGTTCTTCATCGGCTTCATCATCGTCCAACAACGTGCCGCACCGCCTCCGGATGTGAGTTATTAAATTGAAGAATTTGCGCCCCGCATTCCCATTGTGCGATGATGGGACTGTCCTCATACCCAGGACTCTGACCCTCCTCCCTCCTTCCTCTCCCCCCGGACACACACACACACACACACACACACACACACACTCACTGCCTTTATTTGTGTGTATGTTTGCGTGGGCTTGAGTGGTGCTTGCGTCAATCTGCGTGAATTTTTGCTCTCTAATTAGAACGCCTCTCCAACAAATACACATAAAAGATGCCAAGAGACACGCACACACACACACTCCACGAATATATATATATAAAATATATATAGACTATATAGAGTGGGTTCCTGGGTCTATATGGTGGTGGTGTCATGGCGATATGGTGGCTAGAGGCTTCGCCAGTTGTCCATGGAAATGGTAATGGCAATCAACTGGGTTTCGGGAGGGGAAGGAGGAAGTCCTGGGAGGTACGGCGAAATTAATTCACAGATTTACGCCTGGAATGAGCTCAAAAAAGGACACTTAACTGAAGATCTAAACCGAGGGCGTTGATGGAATATTATTATTGGGAGAAAGTTTGGGAGAAAGTTTGCTTTGAAGATTATTTGCTTGCAACTGAATTTATTGGTTTTATTTTATTTAGAATTAAAATTAATTTAAGAGTTTGATTTATTAGGTATTTAATTTTAGTTTAATTAAGAAAATTTAGTAGAAATTAAATTGGAGTTTTTTCCTTAATTTTTATACCTTTGAAAGGGTATTACAATTTCAGTCAGAAATTGGCAACGCAGTGAAAGAGTCATTTCCGACCCTATAAACCATATATATTCTTGATCAGCATCAACAGCCGAGTCTATCTAACCATGTTCGGCCGAAAAAAAAATTTTTGTAATTGTTTTTTAAAATTTTATAAGGGGTTACATCGTTAAAATTACGAAAAATCGACCAAAATTAAGAAGTTAAATTAAGTATGCAGATTTGTTAAGCTAATAACAACTAACATTACGCCACTTTCCGAATATAAATTTATGCATTTTTAAGGGAGTTGCTATTTTTTTAGATTTTGATTTGCCCCAAAAATATGGGAACCTTTTTTTCAAAAATTTTATAATGGGTTACATCGTTAAAACTCTCAAAAATATTGATGTTTTTAGATGTTAAATTGAGCTTGCAGATTTGTTAAGCTTATAAAATACTCTTGAATATATAAGATCTCAATGTGTATAATGATATATGGATTTAAATTCTTAAAAAAAACTCGTTTTCTTTAATGAAACATCCTATAAATTTGTTATGAAATAAGAAAACCTTAAAAATTAATAAAATCACCTTAAAATTCTCAAAAAATGAGATCGGTAGAGCCCCAACTTTTATTTTATTTTAATTTCTTCCCAATTCGCCACCATTTTGTGATGTATTTTCTTCGTTTTTGTTACAGGATGGGCAGGCAGGAGCACAAGGACTCCACTCAGTTTCAAAATGGCGGCATTACAACAAAACAATCTTTTCAGCAAACACCAAACAAAGGCAGCAATATCCCGCCGCTGCCGCCGCCGCCCCATTCATTTCGTCACCCTCCCCCCGCTGGAGGCTTTGACAAACGCCCCAAAAAAAAATACAAAAAAAAAGGGAAAGCAAAATAAAAATATTAAAAAAAAAGAAAAATCAAAAAGGAGGCAACACAAAAAGGTAGAAAAAAGAATGAGCAAAAAGACACTTGCCAAGCGTTTCTGAGGCTCCTTTTTTTCTCTCTTTCACATTCTTTTATCTTGGGCCTAGAGAGGGGGAAAGAGATAGAGAAAGAGGGAGAGAGAGAGAGACAGAGAACTTGCAGTTAATTAAAATCGCAACGCTTGGAGCAGCACAAGAAGCTGCACAAAAAAAGAAGGAGAAATATATCCTTGAGAAATGACAAAATCCTTGCTCCTAGCTCTCCTTCTCTTATCCATTCGATCCATATGTTTTCGATGGGTTTTTGGAGCCTCTGGAAGGGGGTTTTAGGGTCTTAAAAGAGGGATTTTGGGTCTGGAAAGGGACAACTGGGAGTTACACAAATCGTGTTCAAGAAGTTTTTAAGAAAAAAAGAGGCTTTTCCGCGTAACTGAAAATTATCTTTAAAGAAACTCTTATTTTTATTTATTTAAATATATATTTAAAAAAATTTATTTCAGGTTTTATGTTACTTATTATTTATGTAATAATTAATTTAGCCAATAAAATATATATTTAAAGTGTTTAAAATATAATAAATAATTTGTTAATAGTCTTTAAAAATTCCCAAAAATTCAAAATAGATTTTCCTAACCCTTTCAATAAATTTCTTCAACAAATTGTCAATTTTTCCAGTCAATTCTAAACACAAAAGAAGCTCAATTATACTTTATAGTTAGGTAGTTTTACTGCAACGATTTTTCCCGCAAATCCACTTTCTTCACACCTCTTTGGCGGCGCTGATGGATTGCCCTCGAATGGAATAGCAAAACCCATCATCAGGGCCATCATCAGGGCCATCATCGGGGCCATCAATCACATTCGCATTCGCATTGGCAACCGGTATTAGCAGCTCCTAATCCGCACTTCAGGGCCCCTCGACAGGATTCTCCCAGCTCCTCGTTGCTGCTGCTGCTCCAAAAGTTGCCTCATTAGGGCCAAAACAATGCCAAAAGCGAAAATGGCGGGAAAAATGGTTGGGAAAAAGGGGAAAATCGTATGATGGATGATGGAATGATGGGCGATGGGAAATGATGCCTGGGATGGTTGCAAAATGCAAAAATCGGGTGAATCGTGTGAATGGCCATTGAATGAGTCGGGACTAATTAACAGCATAAATTATGCTCAAGTGCATTACGGCAACACCCGGGCTACGCGTTACGGGTTACGGGTTACGGGTTACGGTTAACGGGATCCGGCACACATTCTCCGCCGGATGCAGCTACCGGAAGGCAGAAGGCAAAAACGGGAAGGAAGGCGGCCGACGGAAGGGAGCCACGCAAATCGACACTTGAATGAAAACAAAGGATGCCGAACAAAGGCAAAACGTTCATTGGGGGGGACGTCCACTTGCGATTTACACTTGAAACTATATTTATTTATTATTAATTTAAGGTTTTTTTGGGTTAGCTAAATGCGGAGGTTAGTTAATCCAAGACAAACCAGAAAACCTTTGGTCTTAGGTGGGTTTCTTTAATTATTTATATTAGAAAACATGTAGAAAGTGGATTTATAAAACAAAAACTCTTTTTAAAAATCCACTTTCTACATACAAAATATATACAAATATTTTAAAAATATATAAAAATATATACAAATATTTTGAAAATATAAACAAATATTTTAAATACATATACAAATATTTTAAAGATATATACAAATATGTTTTATATATATAAATATTTTACAAATATAATTAATGAAATTTATTCTATATAAGTAATATTATTTGAGTCCTTTAAAAGAAAACTCTTTCATAAATATAAAAAATATTTTAAAAATATATATACATATTTTACAAATATATATTAATATTTTAAAGATATATACAAATATTTTTANTATATATAAATATTTTAAAAATATTAAAAAAAACTAAAAGAAAACTCTTCTTTAAAATCCACTTTCTGCATTAAAAATATATAAAAATATTTTTAAAATATATACAAACATTTTAAAAATATATATTTTTAATTATATTTATTATGAATAATATTATTTGAGGCCTTTAACTAATTTTAAATATTTAATTAAGATAATTTAATGCAGTTTGCTTACCTAAAATACTCTTCTTAAAATTCTTTTTCTACATTAAAAACCTTTGTTATTATTATTTTAATTTCTTCCCCAAACCTTTTATGTTTAAATATTTATAATAATAACAATTAAGCATTTAATTAAAAATTTAATTAATATTTAAAACATTTAATACTATTTTACCCTTGTTTTGTCCTGGTTTTACCCCATTTTTTGTTATCACAAGACTAAATCCCTATTAATTGGACATTTTGCGAGTGTAGAGTGCATGTGTCATGGGTGGTTGGGTGGTTGGGTGGTGCAAGTGGTGCATATTCATTTCATTAAAAGTCAAAAGGTCCAACGAAAAGGGGGCGTTGGGTGGGCTACACGTGTCGCGCTTTCATCTCCACGCTCGAATCTCTCATCTCATTTCGTTTTCATTTTCATTTTCATTTTGGTTTCGGCTTTCGTTTTTTCCTTCCTACTATATATATTTCTTTTTGTGTGTTTTTATTGTTTTTGTGTGTTTCGCCGCCCGCCAGGGTTGCCACAGCACCCTCTGCTCTGGAAAATGATTGGCATAATGGCGTCCATGGGCCTGTTCGTCGCTCCTTTCTCCAGCTGCCAGGGGCTTTATGAATACACGGATTGAGGAGGACTCCCGGACCCTGACCGTACCGAGTTCCAACCCCGAAAACCGTTGCAAGTCGAAGGACAAAACGAAAGCTTCCCCGGCAGGCAGGCAGGCAGGCAACCCTATGTTATATGAGTGTGTGTGTGTATGTGTGTAAGGATGTGTATGAATATGGTGTGCAATATGGTGGTGCGGATTCGGACGCGGCGACACAGCGAACGTGTTATTTACCAAACACTCGACGGCGGCAAGGCACATAACACATACACTCTGGCTACAGCAGGGACTCGGGAATCGTCCTTTGAGCTGCCTTGGGTTGGGGTGTGTTATCTGTATGTGTGTGTGTGTGAGAGTGTTCATGTATCTCACACATACACTGCCAGCGAGATAGACAGATCCGCGCGGTAAGGACAAGAAAAGCTACTCATTCTCGTCCTGAGTTTTCTGTTCTTCAAAATGTTTACAATTTTTGCTGAAATAGTGGGTATTTTTTAGGGGAAAACTTTGGAACATTTTTAAAAATATAACAGTATTTTATACAGTTCTTAAAGGCTTCAATAGGAAGATTTTAAAGGATTTTTAATCATTTTGGACTTGTTTCTAGAACAAGACATTTTTTAATCCCTTAAAAATTAAGTAATCAACTTTTTAAAAATATAGATATATTATTATTAATACAACAATTATATTATTCTTGTAATTGAATGTGGTTTCATTAGTTTTTTATTAAAAATAATTACATTCAAAAGGCTTTTAGACTTGTGAACCCTTTTAAAGTAAGCCTTTTAAATAGACTAAAATAAAATGTATATAAAATCAAGAAAAAATCTAAAAACTGTTTAGAACTTTGGAAAATATCTAGACACTAATACCATAAATAGATATATTTATATTTATATAGTTATATACTTATATACATATTTTATATATACCAACAAAGAGGCTCCAGAGCAGAGAGGCCAGGACAGGCGAGGTAATCTCCTAGGGATAATGGAAGCCTGGGTTTTTGGGGACATCAAGCTAAGAATAGTTGTTGCTGTTTTTTATTTTTTATTATTATTGTTTTGCTTCCTTTTTTTATTTTTATTTTAAAATTTTCTACCTTTTTTCTATTTTTTTAAACTTTTTTAGTAAGAGTTGGGAGGCTCACAGGCAGACAGGGACAGCAGCTAGAAGAAGCAGGCTCTCACACATATGTATATCCTTGTACACTGTACACTCATTTTGCTTTTTATTTGTTCACACACCCCCCCCCCCCCCCAACAACCCCCCCCCACCCATGGGTGTACGGAGGGGGCAAGAATTTGGCGAGTGCGCGTCAACTGTGTCGCCAACACCACACAAAAAGCACTGTCAAAATATATATATAAATACCAACTGGGAAAAAAATATATATACAAAATATATAGAAAATAAAAGAAACCTAAAAAATGATTTAGTAAGCCCCAAAGAAAAGTTATAAATAAAAAACTAAGAAAAACCTTAAAAAATTATTCCGAAAATCTTTTAAAATTTAAAATAAATTTCAAGTCCAGAATTTAATGTTTTCCAATTTCTTGGTCAGTGCATTTTGGTAGTCCTGCTGTCCCTCGTCCTTAGCTGAGCTCGTGGAAATGCCTGGAATGCATGCACAAAGGATTTGTCATGAAACGTCGCCTCGCCATCACCATCCATCCCGGCAGGCAGGCAGGCAGGCACATCCACATGGAGCTTCCAGAGCCTGTCCATCTGTCTATCTTGTGTGCTTGTGCTCCTTGTGCTCCTTGCTCGTAGGAGGATGCTCTTGAAAAGCACACACAACACGAGGAGATGAAATGAAATGAGATGAGATTGGGGGGGTTTGGGGGCGAAACAGGAGGAGTCCTTTTGTGTAAATAGATTACAAACGACAAAACATTTTACGTGACTTCAGGACAGCAACAGCTCGTGCTCCTGCTTTAGTTTCTCCTACGAACTCCAATCCGTGGCCTGTAGCCTGGCATCCAGACAGCTACAAATGGGCAGCAGGGCAGGACTCATGGCTGAGGAAGTCCTTCTCTTGCACCTAAGCCCCCAGCCAGGATTTCAAACAATGTGTCCATCGATCTGACCATGTTTTGAGGTGGAAGTTCCTCTCCAGGGGTCAACTTGTATATATTGAAGGTAACAAGACAAAAATTAATTAAATTTTAAATTGAAAATCATAGAAAATCTTTGGTGATATTTATAAAATATATATTTTATTAATATTTTTGTTATTTTTAAAAGGTAAAATGGAGAAGAATTTTTAAGAAGTTTTTTTATTACAGTTTCATTGAGGTTTTAAGATTATAGAAATTTGTACTTATTTTTTAATAAAAATAAATTAAATATCTAAATAATAAATAAGACTTATCATAAACAATTTCTAAATCACTTTAAAACCCTTCTTTCTGAAACCCTTAAACCCCTTTTTCCCTGCCAGAAGATTCTTGAAGGATCTTTGGATTCTTTTTATTGGAACTCCCTTTCCTCCTTCCACTCGACTCGTGAATTTCTTTTGAAAAGCTTTTGCCACACACTGCAGTTTTTGGGAACTCATCGGCGGGAAACTGGAGAGTGTTTACTTCCTTGAGGCCTATCGAGGACTTCCGCTGACGGCTGTTTGTGTCGAGTGTCCTGATTTCCTCCAACCATCCATACTGCTGGGTGCTGTGCCGCCAGGATGCTGGGCTTCCTTCGGGGTGGTTTGGCTGGCTCGCTTATCCCAGCTTAGCCCGTAACTTGGTCCTCGTTTTACCCTCGACAAAAAAAAAAAACCATATCGATTTCAAGGGCCGTCGACGGCGACGTCATCATTATCCTCGAATGTTTTCATTATTTTTCCACTTGGCTCAACTCCTTGTCTGTTTGAATGCCGTCAATGGCCGACAAGGACCAAGGATCTGTGGAGTGTGCAGGCTTCAAGGGGGTGGTCCTGGTCCTGCTGCTGCTGCTGCTGGTGGTGTCGGTGGCCATTTTGATCTGACTCCCGGGAATTGTCGCAAGCTGTTTGATTTGATGAAATGCCCCCCGCCCCCCAATAATAATCCTGCCAGCATATATCCATGGCACATAATCCCGCCACTTTTCACCCTCTCAGCGACCACTTTTCACCCTCATCCTGGGCCCACATGCATGTGCCAGCATTTGATTAAAAGCGCTGCGAAATTAATTTCAGCATCGTTTTTATAATGCGGATATTGTCGGTAGGGAGAGGGTGGCGGTGGACTCTTAACTTGGACTCTCAGGCGGATATCGAAATTGTCGCCGGGCACTCGACTTCAAGCGCTAAATGGCGGCCTTTGTGCTGTTTTTGCCTTCAAGGAGGGTTTTTAGTTACCCTCGGGGCTCCCTTGGGCTGCTTTTGGGAGTGTATTAATTAGGGCGACAGTTGTGTGCCAATACCATCAAAAAAAGGAAAAACGAGAAGGAGAAAAGAAAAGAAAACCCCCCCTGGAGTTGTCGGCCATTTTGGCATTTGCCGGGCTTCAGCGAAATTGGAATCTTTTTGGGGAGAATTTCATTTGCCAGAGTGGCATTTATTGCCTTTCATTCCGCCAAAAAAAAAAAAAGGAACTCCATCCAGCCCTTGTACTTAATTAAAAAAAGAAATACAACAACAAAACAAATGCAGTAAAAATAAGGGGAACCAAATATATATATAGTATATATATATAGAAAAAAATAAGAAGGAAATGGAAACCGTGAACCGGGGACATAAACGAATCGAGGGCGACACTTTGAAGCCGGTGTCCTCCTCTCTCTCTCTCTCCCTCTCTTTCTAGGGTCCACTTTGGGCCTCATCGAACCCACTTGGGCCACTTCGGGCACTTGGGCAATTTTGTGTATTTTAATTAATGACCAACCACAAGAGTGGGTGCTGCTGTTTTTTATTTTCATTTTTTATAAATCGTGGTTAGAGGAGGTCCAGAAACGAAGCAGGAATATTGTCGCACATCCTGTGGGTTGTTGGGGAACCTCTGGAGCACTTAAAAAAATGTTGGTATTTAATTTAAATTTAATTTTGTATTTTAAATGTTTTATTTGAATGATTTATGCTAAGAAAAAGAGGTTAGTCTAAGTTTTTGTCAGGATTTTTAAGTAAACATAAATTTAGATAAGGTTTTTAGGTAGAAAATGATTGCCAATTAAAGTTTAAATAAGAAAATAAAATATTTTTGTATATTAAATATAAGAATATAAGTCTTTAAGTATTTTATATGGTATATAAAATGTTGAAAATCGATTATTAGGTCAGAATACTAAAGAAATCCTTTGGCAAAAAAGGAAACAATCGCATGGTAAATATATTTTGTTATTAAAAAATATATATAAAAATATGAAAATATAAAAATATATATAATTTACCTCTCGGTATATTTTATATAAAATATTATCTTTCTATTCTATATAAAATATTTTTGATTATTGATTTTTGTCACTGAAAAAGGTACAATATATAAAATATATATAAAAGAAAATAGTTAATAATTATTTACACAATTTATAAAATATTTTTTAAAATCCAATATTTATTTATTTTATTTTTAGTAAAAAAGAATATAATTTAAATATTAATATAACAAATTTATCCTTAATTGATTTTTGTCACTGAAGCTAAGAGCTCCTCTGCAGCAATTTCCAAACCCACTTCCACCTCCCATTTCCACCTCCCATCTTCCACCTCCCATTTCCCCCACTCCCCTCCCCACCTGCATTCTCCCACTCGAACGGAAGTTCTCATTAGATGGCTGGGCGGTGTGCTCATAATTCGAATTCGAGTGGCCCTCGAGGCTGAGCCACCACCACTACATTTATTTACAACATGGCAATGCCGGGCACTTGTCACAGTCCTTGCCCCCGCCAGGCTCCAGGATCCTGGCATCTCCTGAAACGGGAAATCATGAATCCCCTTTCGCTTCGGGCTTCATTTATGCCAATTTTTCAAACTAATTGGTGCTGTTGACATCTTTCCTTTTTTTTCCCCTGCTTTTTTTTTTTGTGCACAACTTTTCATTCGTGTTAGTTCGGGGGGAGGGGTTGGGTCGAGGTTGGCGGCCACTCCACGCCCCACTAAAAGCACTCCAGCAATGAAATTAGTGCACATTGCTGCACTTACTCCTCCGCCGGGCATTTCAGGGCAACTTTTCTACCCATTTTCTAGCCATTTTTCTACCCGTTTTCATAACCAATTTCCTACCTATTTTCCCAGCCATTTTCCAACTCTTCTTTAATTTTTTTTTTGATTTGCAATTCGGCGGCATCAGGCAGCAAGGTGCAGTGGGTAAACAAATTTAGTCAAGTGATTGACAGCCGCTTTAATCGCTGTTTTTTTAGAGGAAATTAACTGCTGATTATGGGCAAGGAAATCAAATGGAAAGCTGGAAGGAAATTCTCCATAAAAATATATAAATCTTGATAATATTTAAGTAAATAATTAGAGTCTTTTAAATATATACATTTTTATGTATAAAATTGGAAAAATCTAAAAGAAGCAAGGGGTATACTATAAATTTATTTATTTTTAATTTTCAAAAATTTGATCAATATATTTTTAAGGCTTTACATCGTTACATATAATTCTTAAAAATTAAAAGTAAAGTGAGTTCTTTTAAATATTAAATTAAGAAAATTAAGAAAAAAAAGCACAGAACAGTTTTTTGATTTGTGATTAATCCCTTTTTAACTTGGTTATAATATTTTTAAGCTTTAATTCTCCCTAAAATTAGCATATAAAATTATGGATAAATATTTGATTAATGAATTTTTACTTAATTATTTTATTAAGCTTTTAATAAGTAGATAAAAAAATAACTAAAAATAAAAATCGGTATATTATTAATAAAAAAGATAAACACCCATCGCTTGACACTATAATTCCCAACTAGTTCTACTACAATCTTCAGCTACCCAAAGTTAGGTTCCTTTTTTGATTAATTTTCCAACTCAACAAGCTGAATATGATTTATCTCTAGTTGTAACTAAAATCGGAAAATGTTTGGGAATTTTTCCAGCTTGGGAAAATGCTAAATGTTAAACTGGTAACTTGGAAAAACAGAAAAAAAAAGAGAAAAGAATTATGCACCGCCAATCTGCGGGCGGCTGCAATTCCGGACAATGCCCAAAATGTAAACAATATTCCAAATTTCCACACTAACAATGCAAGAGGGTGTGCCAATGGGTATAGGGTGTGTGTGTGTGTGTATCGAGTGTGTGTGGGAAGGTGCAAGAGCTACATGGTCCGTTGCCCAATCAATTTTTGATGGACGTGCGAAATTTATGGTGAAAAATATTTGACTATGCACAATGAACTCGAGTTTCCCTCCTCCCCCCAGAAGGGCAGGATCCTGCGGATTTTCCCCAAACCGACCAAGGAGCAGCAGGGAATCGGAAGATGGCGTCAATTGGGCCTATCCAGTACGACCAATGCGGCTAGCCAAGAGCCTCCTCTGGACCTCCTCCTCCACTCCAAACTTTAGGCTCTGCTAGACACTGCACAAAATATTGGGTAAGTATTTACAAATATATTTCAGTGATTTCTCATTTATGTAGAATTTATTAACTATTAGTTACATGTATTATTTGAAATCTTAGGTTCTTTGTAAATATTATATAGAATTTATTGACTTGCCTTTACTTTTATATCCTTTAGGGCGAGTCGATCTAGCCATTTCAGTGGGAATCTAAATTTAAATTTGAATATGCATATATAAAATAATAATAATTATAACAGTTTTTAATATTAATAATAATAACATGGAATTTTTATTTCTAAAAATTCCTAAAAGTAATATAAAGTTTAAGGAAGCATTTATTTAATTTCCAAGAATTTTCTCTCAGTGCTCAGGCTACACACAAATATTGGCAATGTGTTTGGCTTCCCCTCCAAAAACTGGCATCCATGAATTTGTTATGTTTTTGTTTAATTTTTACGTTTGTTGCGTATTTATGACGCCGAAGGGAGGGGATGCTGAGCCTCAGTGCGGTGCAACTCGTTTTGGTCAGCTATCCAGTATCCTGCATCCTTTGGGAGGGTACATGGGATGGATCCTTTTTGAACTTCAATTGGAAAATATAAAAAAAATATATTTGCCAATTTATGTTTGTCTATTTTATGAGATAAATATATATTTTCCTAATTTTAAAATCCCAAAAAATAGAATATAACATTCCTGGCATTAATTTAACCTATTTTACAGGGTATCTTTGAGTTCATTCTTGTATCTAGTTTATTAGCTAGGGATTTTTGCAAATGTTGCACTTGTTGTGGACGCTCTATGGAGCGTTTCGAAGCGCTTCCAGGCAATTTGCCGATGAACAATCAGCGCGAAATACAACATAAAATATTTAGAGGGCGTCCAAATAGCCGTGGCACGCCCCCCTCTCTCTCAGTCCCCTCTGTTAACCCCCTGAAGCCACGCCTTAACCCTCGATGCCGCCGCCCTGATGGTCAGCGAGGCGCTTTGGTGTTGCTGCCGCTTCGTTACCTCGACGCGGCGCGTTTGATTTGATTTATTTTGAATTTGCATATTTGGCGCCCGGCTAGCCCCGCTTTTTGCATTTTTAAACATTTCACTCGGCACATGCTGCATACTTTCGAACGCCTCTGCATACGTGAGTGAACGAGATTTGAATTTTGGATTCGATTTTTGATTAGCTTCGCGCTCGGCTGCACCGGGAATGCACGCGGAATGCGGCCTCAGTTTCAGCCTCTCACTCTGCCCGATTTTCCCCATTTTCCCCATTTTTTCCCTATTTTCTGGTCCTAGTCTTACCTGTTTGGCCTTATTTTTTACATAGATTTTCGGGACACTGTTTTTAGATAGTTTTCTGGGGGTTTTCTGAGGGATTTTCTAAGGGTTTTCTGGGGGTTTTATAGGGGTTTTCTGGGGGGTTTTCTGAGGGTTTTCTGGGGGGTGTTCTGGTGTTTTTCTGGGGGGTTTTCTGGAGGGTTTTCTGGGAAGTTTTCTGGGGATTTTCTGGGGCTTTTTTGGGGGGATTTCCGAGGGGTTTTCTGGGGGTTTCCTTGGGGCTTTCTGGAGATTTTCTCGAGGTTTTCTGGAGGTTTTCTTTTAAAAATGCTTGTTTGTTGGTATATTTCAAAATGTAATGTCATAGGTTTTGTAAATAATGTATATTTATTTTCTTATATGTATATTTTTTATTATTATTATTCATTTTTATTATATATATTATATGATTTCTCTAAAAAATTTGAAGGAGCTTCAAAGGAACATGAAAAAATACCTATAAAATCTAAAGTTTTCAACCCAAATTCCTGTACATTTAGGCTTCAGATTAAACAAAGATTTGCATACTTAAAAGTATCAATAAATCTACCTAAAAAACTTTAATTTTCCTCCCAAAACTCCTTTATATTTAACCTTCAGATTAGTTAGAGATACTCCCTGAATAACCAAAAACAAAATTCACTTTCTCTCAACTCACAAATGTCCTTTCAGTTTCACAAAAAAACTTGCCTAATTGGTCGCCTTCAATTGAAGGCTTTACGCTTTACGCTTCTTGCCAACACGAAATTGATCACTTAAAACTATTAAAAGTGTTTCTGCCTGCCTATAAATATTGTTTTTTTTTTGGTTTTGCCAAAGGACAAACTCGATTTAACTGAAAGTCTCTAAATCCGAAAATGAAAGCTAAAACTCGGAACTAAAAATGGGGGCCTGAGGAAATGGAGGCTGGGAAAATGGGGTTGGGGGAAAATGGGGGAATAAACAAGTTATCAAATATTTTTGGCCATGTCTCCGGGGGGAGATAACTTTTGGCCAGCAGCTGGCCATGCAAATTGTATGCTGGCTCGGATTTGGTTATTAGAATTGCATTCGATTGGATTTGAAATTGAAATATTTAACACATTTTCCGGGGCATTTTCCGACGGCTCCCAATGGGGATTTTCACTAGTAGCATAGATATATGTATATATATTTGCTATTTGGATCGGAATCGGATCTACCTGATGACGACGATGATGATAATCAGTATGATGATTACAGATGAGTGGCCAACTGGAAGCTAAAGCGGAAAATGGAAAATGGAAAAACTGGTGCAACTGAAAATTGCGCAATCAGGCGCAAACAACAAAAACAGATACCAAGCAAAAAAAAAAAGAAAAACTAAAAACGAAATAATATAAAAATAAAAGCAACTGAAATGAAATGAAATGGAATTAGGGTGAGACGAGGGAAGGCCAAAAGGAAGCCAAATCAGAGCATCAGCCCTTAGATCATATCGATGCCAGTGGTGGTCCCTAGGGGCTGGAAAACGGAGGAAAAACCCCCGCCTCCTTTGATGCGATGAGATGAGCTCAAGACAACGGGCCCGACACTACTATACACTGGAGGAAAAAAAGGTGTTGGAGTAAAAATATGGGGAAAATATATTAAGGAAAACAAAAGCAGGAAATTATAAACAGGAAAATATCAACAGTAACTTAAAGAATTAATATTAATATTATATTTTAATCAATATTTTCCCTATATCTATCTGATTTTCCTTTCCTTTATTCTTTTCCTAAAAATATATAAATAATATAAAATTAACAAAACTTTTTTAGACAATTTCTATCACATATTTGTGCTCTGTGTAAGGACAACAACTAGCACTGATAAAAGTATTTCAATTAGTGTTGGCTAATGGCCGCATGCACGAGGTCCTGCGAGGCGCCTGTCTGCCTTGCCTGCCTGCCTGCCCTGCCTCCCTGCTCCTGTTGTTGTTCAAATCAATATACATAAATGATGGCATCTTAAATAATTTGCAACTTGCCGGCTGCCGCAAATGTACATAACAACATAAGGTATATAAACACTCCCGTATTTGTACATATATATATATGTATATATATAAATAAGTGTGTGTGGCGATGCTGTATAAGATAGATGTTGAATGTGTCTCTCGCTTGAATGCCTTATTTTCACCCTCGGGGCGACAACGCCAACGCCAAAGCCAAGGCAACAACTTGGGTAAAAAACAACAACAGCGAGATCAGGGGCGCCGTTTTAGGGGTTAAATATAGTTACTAGGAATTTAAAACAACTATTAACTGGGTCTAAATATAGTTTAAAATATTTATTTATGGTTTATTTTTATGTTAAAGTTAAAGAAATATATTATTATATTCATAAAAAATTTAAAAACTCTTAGAAATTAAAAAAATAGTATTATAAATATTTATTTCCATTTTATTTTCGTTATATTATTTCGTTATATTTTAAAATTTGAAGTTAAGTTTTAATCTTTTATTTAAGAAATATATGTAAAATATTCATTAAAAAAAATTAAAACTCTTAAAAATGTTAAAAAAATCTAATTTCAGGTTGAAAAGTATGGCTTATATTTATTTATATTTTAGAAAAATATTATTTCCTGACATTTTGTTATTTTTAAATTATATTTTAAGCTTTCTTCTCCACATTAATCCCAAATTAAGGCCTTCTAAAGACATATCTCTAACTTATCATAAGATATGAAGTAAACCCCCCTCAGAAACCCCTCTTTGAACTACGCTCGTGGACAAACAGCAAAAAAGCTAAAGTCTGAAGGCGGAGGCTGTAGCGACACAACAATGGCGGCTGAATCTGACGACGGTTGACACGAGTTCTCGTCCAAAAAGCTCAAATTGAAAATAACCGAAGAAGGCCCAAGGGATGTAAGCGGGGGGAGGAGGGTGGGGATAAAAAATACCCAAGCAAAAAATAAATAACACTAAAGAAAATGGAAAAAAAAGGAAAAAGCATGCCTCCTGCTCGTCTTAGTGTGGCCGTAAGTGTTTGTTTGCTTTGGCCTTAAGGTGGACCTTATTTCGGGGCAATAGGGGGTTCCAAAATTAATATTTATATATCAAATATTTTATAAATATTTTATAAACATTTTATAAACATTTTAGTAGATTTAACATAAAGCAATTAAGGTCTTAAAATACATATTTAAAAACAAAAATAAGTTTATAGTGTGTTCAGTTTTGTTTTTTATAGAAATTTTCAATACAATTGCATAATAATTAAGTTAGAAGCCTACAAAAACCCAAAACCTGCTTGAAACTCAACCAGTAAAATGAGTTTTTCTAAAACAAGAAATATATCCTTGACTGTACACCCATTGTTGTGCCGCATATGCTTGTATTTTTTGGGTGACGATCAATTGCCTGATATCACAACAATACCAAGGAGGTGGTGGTGGTGGTGGCACCCTAAAAAAAAAATAATAAAAATAAAAATAAACAACAGCGCAGCATCGCCAATGCCAACACCCAACGTCATCAGTATCCTCAAAATCATCATCATCATCATCATCATCTGGGTAAGCTTCCCTTCGCTATATTACTTTTAGGGGCAGGAGGCAAAAAGGGTCCTGGCCAGGACACGCGCTGCCATTTTATTAGAAAACGCCATGTAAAACGACAACGGCGAGAGCAAATTCACCATTTTGTCACAAAACAAGCGCACACGCACACACTCACACATCATAATACACCCCCTTTCGCACACACACACACACACACACACACACCCACAGAGAGAGCTACTTTCACCCTTAGGAAGCCGGCAGAGACAGAGGCAGGCTGGCGACTTCTATAAACATCCAGTCAACGACGTTGGCAAACAAACAACAACAGCTGCTCGACTCGACTCAACTCAGAGCTCAGCTCGGCTCTTCCCTTAAGCCCCCAACCCCTATTTCTCACCCCCTCCACAAACTCACGCCTCTGGTTCCCACCCGCTTCCCCGTTGAGGGTGACAAATCTAAAACGCCGGCGCCGGCAGAGAGGTGAAACTCACCACGACAGCGACGCTGGCCGAGACAAGCAGCGCAGCAGAAAAACCACCCCTAAAGGCGCTCTCTCTGACTCTTTGGTCCTTCGGCTCTCTCGGGGGTCGGGTCTCTCTCACTCTCTCCCCCGAGAGCGGTGCGAGTGTGTGGCCGTCTTCGTTGGCCTTAGAGCCTTCACTTGGCCAATGGTGACACATGACCACCAGGAGTGGCGACACCATCGCCTTGCACCACCCCTGTGGCCCAGTGGGTGGCATTATTAACGCGCCCCTCTGCTCTTTCTAGGAGAGATTGCTCTTGTTGTCCCTGGGAAATGCTCATCCTTTATCCTGTTTTTTTAATTTGAGTTTTTCCCGCTTGTTTTTTTTTTAGTGCGGTGCAAACTACGCGCTGCCGAAATGCCAACTATCTGAAAATGAGGCAACAAGTGGTGGCCGCTCAAAATATATATTTTTATATAGATCGTGGGGGTGTTTATCATTGAGCAAAGCTGGAAAAGCATTTCCCTATTAGTTAAATAGTTTTTTTTCTATATTTGGAAGCAATTTAAGGTGTTAATATCTGTGGAAAATATGTTTTAATTATAAAACTAGTTTTGTTTGGCAATTTTCTGGAATGACTTTAAATAGGGGTTTTTACTATAATAAATTTACTATTATTCTAATAAATTTAATATTATTATGTGGAATATATAAATAAACTAGAAAGTAACTTACAAATTGAGTTTTAGCTTTCATTTATATATTTATTTATTTATGGAGACCGTTTCTCATTCTTTTGTAAATTAATTGCTTTGATATCTGTATTTTAGGGTTTATAAATTTAAATTAAAATATTTAAAAATACAAGCCTTAAAGGAATATATTTCTGATGCTTAAAAATAATTTATAAAATATAGTGACTAGCGTTTTTAATAAATAAATTTGGAATGATAGTGATTAATTCACCAAATCAATAAATAAAATTAAAAGTCGCAGTAAATAACTTTAAAAGCTAATTAAAACTCTGTATAAAACTTATTAATTTTTAGTAACCTTTTTGTACCATTTTTTAAACTAAATATTCTTAATTTTAAATACCTTTTTTTAATTTAATATTAATGTTGTTATTAATTTTTTTAAATAAATTACAAAAGAGACTTTATATACCCAAAAATCATTTAATAAATATTCCGTTGTTTACTTTATATATTTTTAATATTTTTAAATTAAAAATGTATTATATTACATATAATTTAAAATTTATTTTAAATAATTTAAACATTTTGTTTAATAATAATACCATCTTAAATATGATATCCTTAACTGATCATGAATATTCGCGGCTTTAGGGCTTATTTTCTCCGCTGAAAAGCAATTTCTTCGCGGCATAACAACCCTGTCTTCGGCTGGAGCTAAAAGAATCCACCCCTAAGGGAAGTTGCCCAAGAAGAGCAGCCCCTTGGCCGTGTCTTGCCTTTTTTTGTCCTCAGAAGCCACCACGGCGACAAGCGAAGGAAGGCCGCGTCGCGGTCTCGCTGCTGGCCCACAGATGGCGCCCGCTTGTCACCGGAGTTAGCAAACAGATGGCGGCAGTGCATTAAGGATTTTGGGCCTATAATTAAGTAAATAATTAATATATTTGAATTATGAAGAGATATTTTAAAAAATAATGTCTAAAATTAAAATTGCAAGGGAAAAAAGTGGGGTTAGTGGGTTTTATCAACCCCCAAGAGAAAAATATAAGTGAAGGAGTCATTTGCGACCCTATAAACTATACATATTCTTGATCAGCATTAAAATGCGAATCGTTTAAGCCATGTTTGGAGGAAATCAAATTTTGAGCCATTTTTGCGAAATGTGATAAGGGGTTACATCAATAAAATTCTCAATTTTTGACCCAATTTTTTTTTTTTAACTAAGTATGCAGATTTATTAACCTCATAAAAACTAACATAACACCGCTTTCCGAATGCAAATTAAGGCATTTTTGGCCGAGTTATGATATTTTTTAATATAAAAAATCCGATTTTATAATACAAAATAATATTTTTTTAAGTGACCTAAACTGCCCACTAAGCCTGGGTTAAAAAAAAAGGTTGAAATGCTTAGCCAGCGTTGACAGGAGGGAAGGAAAAAAGCGGGGCTGGCTAGTGGGAGTGCATAAATTTCCGCCCCATTGCCATGTGTGTATGTGTGTGGCTGGGGCGGAGAACAACAAACAGCTGGCGGTCATATTTTCCAGTCAACAAGGCAGCAACAAACATAACCAACCCAGTTCCGGGCCCCAGTCCCCCAACGCCCCGTAGGATCCCCCATATCCTTAGCATCCTTTCCATTTTCGGCCAGCTGCCGTTGGCTTTTAAGCAGAAACTCACACAGCACCAGGAGAGTGGGAGTAGAAGCAGCAGGAGGAGCAGGAGGAGCAGAAGCACTCTTTATTAAAGTGACCCCAAAATGGAGCTACCCGGGGACTCGGACGCATTCCCGTCATTCCCGCCGAGAATTTCCACATGAAGAACCGCTTGGGGTAATGTGGAATGGAGTCCCAGACACACACGGCCACTGCCTATGGCATTCCATTCTTAACACAAACTTTTCCAAGGGCCAAGTATTAATTTCCCTTACATTTGTTTTTTTTAGGTTTTTTTTTTTTAATTTTAATCGAAAATCAAGTCCAAGGTTCATTATGAAAAGGGGGGAAAATCTATGGAAATATAGGCAAAGGAAAATGTCAAGAATGTGGTTAAGAATATTTTATAAAAATATAATTTTTAGATATTTTGTATATATATATATTAAATTTAATTGAATAGAAAGATTTACTTGAAAGTTAACTTGTTTTTATGGTTAAAAGTAAAAGAAAATAGTTAATACAAAGAACATAAAGCACAAACATGTGCAAGTGTAAATATTTTAAATAATATAATTAACCCAAGTTTTTATCCAAGTAAAATCTCCTAAAATCCCAAACAAAATTCTGTTAATTTCCCCCTAGCTGTGTAATAACTATAGCTGTGTTTTAGTTTCATTTTTGGTGCTATTTTGATCACGTCCGCCAATCGTTATCAACGCCAATTTCATATTTTGGCCATTTTCCACGCGCCAACGTATTTTCGCACACACGTATTTTTCCGGCTGTAGGTTTTTCTTTTCCTTTTTTGGGGGACGAACCAAAATGGCCGACTTTTCTCCCCCTTTTGGAACTTTTTCCCGATTTATATCCGCATTCGAATCGCCATACTCATCCTCATTCCGCTTCAATATACCCACACTCGCTCTCATTTCCATTTCCACTTCCAGTGCCCATCCTTTCCGCAGGACACACTCAATTTTCACAGGCTGGCCACTGAGTGCGGCCAGTCCAGGGTGTGTGTGTGTGTACGTGTGTGTGTATCCCAGTGCGTGTGTGTCCAGTCCATAGCCAAAAGTTATGGATTCAACTTTTGGCCAATTTAATTTTCTCGCCTGAAACGGCTACACAGCAACGTCAGCAGCAGCAGCAGCAGCAGCATCCTCCTTTTCACCCCTCTCCCCCTGGTCACCCATCTGCAAGCCCCCAAGCCCCCAATCCCCTCTTCCCTCCCCCCTTGGAGAACATGTGCGTAGTGTAGTGCGTGTGCATTGTGAGGACGTGGTCGAGTGTGCTGTTGGCCATGGCTCATGAGGTCGATGATGCCGATGAGGAGGCGACCAGGCCGATGATGATGACCGTTGCTGCTGGAGCAGACGCTGGAGCTGGCAATGGATGCGGAGGAGGAGGAGGAGGAGCAGTGGCCCCGCCAACTCACATCCCGGCTGAATCCCAACCGAGCCAAAAAACCATACTAACCCACGACGAGGCGTACCGAACGAGTCACGAGAAGCCTCCACTGAAAGGAATAAAGGTGTTTTCTGGTAGGATTTTAGATGTAAAAATTTATTTATATGTAAATTATTATTTAAGATATTAAAGTATATTTAAAATATTTTATTTTTTCGTATTTATAAATATCAATTTTATGAATTATATTACTTATTTATTGTAAGTATTATATATTTTTAAATTTAGCCAATTTAGCTTTACGTATTTTATTCATTTGTTCGAGTTAAATTTAAGTTTTCATACAAAAAATTGATTTAATATCGAGGAAACTGCAACCAAAGTTTATTTGAATTAATATGATATATTTTATAAACTCGTTTATATCTTTTAATATATTTTTTTAAATTTTTAAATAAGTATTTTTATATATTTTAAAAATTTTTTAAACTTACATTTCAATTTTCAAAGAAAAAACATAAATTTTAACATTTTAAATATAATTTAGAGCCACAAAACTTTGACTTATGGTAATTATTTATTTCTTATTTTGTTATTTCTTGTATTTCTTTTTTCTCTCAGTGCACAGCTGATCCGGACCGGGGGAGACTCGTGCTGAGGCCCGCATTTACAGATGATTTAGCTCATGTTTAAGGCCAGGACTCTTTGCTCTCGACCCGAGGCGCTGCGTGCGTGTGTGTGTGTGCCAGTGTGTGTGTGTGTGTGTGGACACATTGTGCCCCATTAGTTTCTGCCACAACAACAACAACAGCAGCAGCAGCAGGAGCAGCAGAAGCCAAAAGGAGCAGCCGGGAAAGGCAGGAAGGACATCGTCCGAAAATTTGCATCGAGCGAGCTCCTTTCTCTGTACAGAATTTGTGGAATGTTTGTTGCCTTCTCTGTCGCAGGATGTCCCCAGCTCTTGCCTTTTGCCATTTGCCGTTGTTGTTATTGTAATAAGCAATGTTTTATGCACGCACTCTCGGCAGGATTCAGGATTCGGCTGGCAGGCAGCAGTCACGATGGATGGCCATCCATATCCACCCCCAAAATATTTACCCAGCAGAGAGAGGCATAGGGTGTATGAAGCATGGGCCTGGTCCAGGGTCCTGGTCCTGATCCTGGTCCTGGGCAGTGACCAGTTTTCCAGTCCATTTAATTTTCGTAGCTAGCCCGCAGTTTTTCCTTTTCCTTTGCTCCTGCTGCAATTTGTCCGGCTTTGATGTGATGGCTTAATAAAATTAGTTAATGCCCTACACACAGGGGTGTGTGTGTGTGTGTGCTTGAGTGTGTGTGTGGTGTTTTTCCCAGTGTTTTTCCTCAGTGCTTCTGCAATTGGCACTCTGGCATAAACCAAAAAAGCTAAGGCAATTTTCAAATGCCTGGAAAATTGTGTAAATCGATTGCAGCCATCGAAAACTATTTATGCATTTCAATTCCATTTATTATCCTGGATCCTGTGGAGTCGAAGGACTCAGGTGAGTGACTTAAATGCGCATTAGATGAGCCTTCAATTTGGTTTTTCTTTCAACTGGAAGTCAAAGATTTTCTTAGTTTTTCGATTATTTAAGCTTGTAATAAATTTTGTAACTAAAATGAAAATTGCTGGAAAATATCCATAATTTTCAATGACTTATACAGAGCTTTGCATTAATTTGTATCAACCTTTAAATCTACTTACAGTGTCTCTAAAAATATACCCTTAGCCTTAACCATATTAAATGCTCTTGCATTTTCAGCGTTTATTATTAGAAACGATCGATTGATTGACTGACGCCTTGTTTACGCAGTGGCCCCGTGGCTCTCGCTGTCCGGGGATTCCCCCCTTTTTTCCGTCATGTGCCCACATGTTCTCGGAACCCACATCTTTTCTGGCTCGAAATTTTCTTGTACCCCAAGAATGTCCTCTTGGTCTTGGTTCCTTCTTCCTTCGGGGAAAAGTCGGCAAAGTTCTGCGGAGCACAAAAAAAAAAGCAAGAAAAGCAAGGAAAAGGCAACCGAGTACAGCTACTTTCAAGTTGAACTTTCACACACACACACACACACACACACATATTAATATATATATATACCCACACACATGCTTAACCAAGCGAGCCTCAAGTGTGTGAGTTGAAGTGGAGCAACTTCATCTGACGCTCCTGCAACTTGGGGCTAACTTCTGACGGTGGGGAGCAATGGTTGGGCGATGAAAGAAAATGCCGACAGGACTGTCCAAGACAGAGGCGGCGTATAAAAGGGGTTGGTACATTTTAAAAATAAAATATAAAAACAGAATCTGGAAAAATAATCAACAAATTAAGAGTTTAAATAATTTCTTGTTAATACTTTTGAAAAGGAAACATCAATTAATTGTTGTTTTCCTATTAAAACCCCTTGATTTCCCTAAGCCTTTTCCTACCAAGTCCCCCCTCTTGTCAAACCCTTGTCCGCCCCTGATCCTGGTCCTGCATGTGGGTGAGTTCGAGTCCGTTGTTTGGTTTTGTTTAGCTTAATTTGTGCACTTGCTTTGATGTGTCGACTCACTCACCGACAACGACGACGGGGCTTTGAGCGGGGGCACCGGAAAATGCAGGGGAAAATCTAGAGGAAAATGAGGGGCGCTTGCCATTTGCCATTTTATATACATTTTTATATACATATGTATATATATCGTTTTCTTGAGAGGATGCTCTTCTTGGGGCCGCTTGGCGATTATCTGACGAGTGGCACTCCTGGCCGTAGTTCAGGATTCAGGCTGTGTGTGGATCGGGGAGTCCCCTGGAGTCCGCAGGTGTGAATCGCACACATAGAAGCCCCACATAAGACATTTGGAGTGGCGGTACTTTGGTACTGTTTTCTCTCTCTTTGGAAAAAAGAAGGGAAGCGAAAAAAGCTTTTAAGGATGTCCTCAAGAACGGGTCTGTTACTTCTTTTATACAGCCAAGTGGCGCCTTCTACTTGAGAGATATTTTTTATTAAAAAGGAGATAAATTAAGGTTATTATAAGGTTAATATTAAAAGAGATTTTGTATTCATAGATATTTTATTTATGGATTTTAGAGTTATTAGTTAAAAAGCTAGAGCTTGTTTTTAGAGCTATGACCCAGAGAAAACCCCATAAAACCACCTAGTGAAAGACAGCCAAGCCCATTTCCCCCCCGGACAACTAATTCTGGGAAGAATCACGAGACTAGAAGAGCCCCAACACCTTCATTCTTCCAAAGACAATGAAAAGCACTTGTCACGATCTAGGAAAGAGACATGTCGCGGCTTCTTTCTGGGTGTGTGGCGTCTACAAATGCAGATAAAATCGAACCCAATCCAAACCGGAATAGGAATCCCCTTACCCTAAAACCCAAACCCACTTCATTCATAAAAATTTCAACTGCTTAATATGCAGGCTACGTCTCTGAATCCCCTGGTAATTTCTGCTGTAATTTTCCCCAATTGCCTTTCGCCTTTCCTTATATGAAGTGTCACATGAAATTTTGTAATTTTCATATCCCTCAATACCAGGAGGCAGACCAGGTAGATACGACGGGCGTTTAAGGTGTCAGGTGCGATTGTGACACTCGAATGGAGGTTGGGGGGTTCGAATATTTGTCAGCCAGTCAATGCAATTTGGCCAGTGTAATTTTTGGGCCATTATGGAAATTGCATCCAAAAACGCATGTAACGGCATGTTAACCCCCACTCATCCTCATCCGCCCCATCTCCCTCCTAACGATTTTTGGTACTGCCCAATTTATGCCGCCGCACACTTGTGGGCCAACTTATGGCGCATAAATTGCCGGCCAACAACATAATTAATTTCAATTGACTCGAAACTAACGCAAACTGTGCGGCGGGGCGAAAACTTTGGTTCGGTTTTCGGATAATAATGCTGTTTAGACAATATGTTCAATAAAACTTTCCTGCCTGCCTTGAAATTGTGCCTCCCTTTGGACACCCACACATCCCTGCCTCTGCGCTCTCTCTGCAATATGCAAAGCTGGTCAAAAGTTTACGGCTTTTGCGGTGGCTGGTTGACAGAGTTGCCCAAAAATAAGAAATAAAATTATAAAAAATATAGTAAACATAATCTTGAATTCAATTTTGTATATATAAAAACCCTAAAGAATTTCTTTATTTAAATTTTAAGAAATAATTTAGATTTTCTCTTCTCCAAAGTGAGCAACACTGGTGGCTGCAAAGGTGGCCAGAGGGTAGGCAGAGGGTTGCTCCGGCTGCAACAACTGACCCGCCAACATTGTGTAAGCGAAGATTTATGAGAGTTTTGCCCAAAAACTTGCGCACACAGACGGGCACGGGCTTACAGGCAGCCACATGCAACGCTGCGTCCGCTTTCGTGACTGTACTTCCGCTGCGGCAACTGTACTTTTGGGGCATGTGTGGGGTCTGCAATTTGCATAGAAAGTGTCGCCACAAATTTCAACCGGAGGCTGCTCTCTCTCTGTGTCTGTGTTGTGTCCAACCTTTTCTTAATTTGCTGTGAAACTATTGTCAACAAAGCGTGGCAAAGCTGAGTCCCGGATCTGTGGAGCTTCGCGGCTTTGGCCAAGTTAAATAGCCTGAAATTGTTCGACTTCCGGTGGCTGTGGCTGCTTCTGCGGCCGGGGCCTGTGGATTTGCCTCGGGTCGTTTGTCGTTTCTCGTTACTCATTTCTAGGATTTTGTCCTGGCCACTTGGATATATTTATATATTTTTTTTTTTATTGCATTCCGCACACTTCCAGCGGAAGGAGCAACTGTACCCAGGTTTAGGAATATGGTTAGAGGCTGTGTGTAGCTAGCAGCTTGAACGTTTCACAAAAAAGGAAGCAAGCGGATGCTGATGAGGCGAAAGTGTGATAAACTTTGCCTTGGGGTACAGTCTGCACAAGCATAACCTCGAAATGTGAACAATTTAACGTGAAAATGGGAAAAGAACAAGTTTTTATTCAATTTAAGCAGCTTGAGGAGTTCGAGTGTCCTTTTATTTATGTTTTAAATGCTTTAGATAGTAAGAATATCTTTTTTGTTAAATCTAAAAAAAGGAACTCTAAGAAGTACAGCCTGCACAAAGGCAGCGACTCAAAGCTAATCCATTAAATCTCTAATTTCAAGTGGTTAATGGAATTAATTTATAGCAAAACCAAACTTTGTTATGATATATAAGTATAAATATGGGACTCCAAATCCAAACCGTTATTTTCCATTTGACTGCCATTTTTTTTTTGTTTTTTTGTGGCTGACATAAACCCCATCATCATCGGCAACGGTGTCTTTCGTGCCTGGCAAAAGGGCAAAACTTAAACACTTAATCTTTTCATTTAATGTTAATTTGTTTGTTTTTATCGACATATTTTTCCCCAACTATGGCGGCGGTTCTCCGGTGGTTTTTTAAGCTTGTTACGACAACAAACTCATTTCACGTTATGACAAATTGCTGCCAATCAACATAATTCTGTGGCCAGGGCCAGGGAAAGAGCGAAAACTTTTGCAGAGCGACTTTACCTCCGCCTCCCCCTGATTAAAGGGGCGTAGGTTTAAGGGGTTTTCTTTTTTGAGGGTGGGGGGTGGGGTGGCACTTCCTCCTGACAGACGTTATGCCTCGCTGGCGCTGCTCACTTTAACGCTCATTGCTATTGCCACGCCCACTCATCAGTGTCACTAAATAAGCGCGAGAGGCTCCGTCACCGAAACGATGGCAAACAAAAAAAATATTAAGGAAATATATATGTAAATAAAAATAAAGAGGGATATATACAAAACGAAATGTGGCGTCTTCCCTTAAGCCACCGTTTAACCCACCAGACACCGCCCAAAAAGTCCACGTTGTTGCGGTTGTCGTTGTTAGGCTATGACCTCGAAAACAGTTGACAGTTTGAGTTGTTTTCGAAACGGGACGAGGGAAGGAGATTCCAAAAACACGGAGAGAAAATATAAGTATAAAATAAAATATTAAATAAATATTAAAATATATAAAAAGGAGTAAAATAACAAATAACATTGTAGGTTAAACATTATAGTTGAGTTTTTAATTGTAAAGTTTGCAAGCTGTTATTTAATACTTGAAATATATTTTTAAATTTTCTTCTTAATAAGGAAAAAATATATTTAAAGTGAACAGAGATAAAATATATATAAAAAAATACAAATTGGTTAAAAATCTAGCTTAGTCTTGATATTTCTTCAAAATTAACGCTTATAAAAATTACATTTTGTTAGCAGAATCATGTTAGTCATTTAATATTTTAAATATATTTAAAATTTCCTACTAAATAATAAAAAAAAATAAATGAATAAAAGACATTATTCTTAGTGGTCTTAGTGTTATTCTTTTATTTATTATTATTTACTGGAAATAACTTAAAGTTAAACAGAAAAATTATTTTAATACCAAATTTAACTGAATATAAATTAAAAATATACATACTTATCTTAAGTAAAGTTTAAAAATAAATATGAATTAAGAAGATGTCCTTTTTTAGGCAACCTTTCTTCCTTTTAAAATAGTTGCTTAAGCCGTCTGGAGGTCAATGAAGCAACTATTTACTATTTAAATTACTATTTTAATTATAAATAATAATATAATAATATTTTAATAATAAATAAATAAATATTTAATATATAATCTAATATTTTAATAAAAAATAATACAAATATTCCCATTTGAATTTTTCTTGTGTACAAAATATATAATCAGGAGTAAGCCCATGGAGGAGCCAACTTGAAACTGCCTCAAAATTCCAGGACTCCTTTTTGTGATAATTGCGGCGCATGAATTACAATTAATTCGCAAGGATTCGTGCCACCAAAGCCACCAACTCCCGACTCCAGCTGCAGCTCCAACTCCTGACTCCTCTCTGTCCGCGTGTCGTTAGCAGCGCCTGTTTATTATTCCGTTAATTTTTCCAGCTCACCCACACACCCAGGCGAAACCTCTGGGGGTGGCAAGTGAAGCACCCAAAACCCAGAAACTTCTTGGCCCGTCGGTGGCGCTGTCTCCTTGGGGGCTAACTCACCATTTGTGGATTTCCGACATGCAAAGCGGCGGTGACATCGCCGAAAAGGATCCGCGGACCAAAAGCAGCCAATATACATATACATATATAGATATGGGACTAGGACCCACAACCGAAACACGCAGCACTTGGGGAATGGCCGAGGTGGAGCTGCCTGGCGGTGCCCCCAATCCGCCGGTGCGGGTGGTGTCAACACCCGGCTATGGCAACCATTATGGCGCAGCTTATGCTGATTAATATTGATGTGCCGATGTGCCAAGGAGGAGCACTCGTGGCAAGGTGATTGCTGAAAGTAGTGCATGTATAATATTTATATAATATATATATTTTATGTACAATATGTAAGTATATATACATATGTGGCTTTTGGGAGTCTAGAATAAGCCAACAGAGGGTTTTAAAATGAACTTTAGGGTATATTTTTATACCCTTGCAGGGTATTATAATTTCAGTCAGAAGTTTGCAACGCAGTGAAGAAAATCAGATTTTATAATACAAAATTATATTTTTTTAAGTGAAGGAGTCATTTCCGACCCCATAAACCTTGATCAGCATTAAAATTCGAATCGTTTAAGCCATGTTTGAAGGAAATCAAATTTTGAGCCATTTTTGCGAAATTGATAAGGGGTTACATCATTAAAATTCGCAAAAATTGACCAAATTTTTTTTTTCTAACTAAGTATGCAGATTTGTTAACCTCATAAAAACTAACACAGAACAGTTTTTCGATTTAAAATTAATGCATTTTTGGCCGAGTTATGATATTTTTTAATATAAACAAGAAAGGAAGCTAACTTCGGCACGCCGAAGTTTGTATACCCTTGCAGATTGGTTTCGATGTTTATATTATAGATTTAAATGCTTAAAACACAGACAAAACAGAGTTTCATTACATTTTACCTATACTTATTATGTTTACAGTTTGACAGTTACAGTTTTACATTCCCAGTTTTACATTTTCTCTACATCTACCGATCGGTTTATATGGCAGCTATATGATATAGTTGTCCGATTTTTATGAAATTTATACCATAATTCTAGAATAATAAAAAAAACTTATATCTCAGAGTAGATAAACATACGTCGAAAAACAACGAAACTATAATTTTTTTTCCTATTTATTTCTCGACCGTTCCTATGGCAGCTATATCATATAGTCGTCCGATTTTTATAAAATTTTTACCAAAATTCTGAAATAATATAGAATAGCCATATCTAAAAAATGGTGCAAAAATGTTGAAAAACAAAACAATAGGGTCGGAAACGTCTCCTTCACTGCGTTGCAAACTTCTGACTGAAATTATAATACCCTGCAAGGGTATAAAAATCAGATTTTATAGTACAAAATAATATTTTTTTAAGTGAAGGAGTCATTTCCGACCCCATAAACCATATATATTCTTGATCAGCATTAAAATACGAATCGTTTAAGCCATGTTTGGAGGAAATCAAATTTTGAGCCATTTTTGCGAAATGTGATAAGGGGTTACATCATTAAAATTCTCAATTTTTGACCTAAATTCAAAAGCTTACATTTTAATTAATTTAATTCGGAATTTAATTAATTTTAATTCAGAAAACATTGTTTTATTTGTTTTTATAAAACAAAAATTATTATAGAATTTGTAACTAAATTTAAAATCTACAAAAATTCAATTTTTGTTAATTTTAGGGATGTAACCCCTTATAAAATTTTTGAAAAAATGGATAAAAACTGTTTCCTGCCAAAACGTGACTAGATCGACTCGGCTTGTAAAGCTTATCGGGAATATATATGATTTATACGGTCAGAAATTGCACCTTCAACTTTCTAGTAATTATAAGTAACTCCTTGGAAACTTATTTCCTATGATAAGCTTACACCTTAAGTTAAAATAAAGAATTTTTCAAAGAGAAGTCTCTCTAGTTTCTAAACCCTCTCCAGTCTCCCTCTCCAGGCCCCCTCTTAACTCTTTTGATTCCCTCTTTCCCAACCAATTAGCATTTCGACTCTGCGAGTTCTCAAAAGCGAACTCTTTTTTTTGTATTATTTATTGGCCGTTTTGCAAATGGGGGGGAAAAAAGTGGTTGGGCTTACATTTTTTGTATTTTTTATTGCTGTTGTCATCGCTTGGCAGACACTCTGGATTTTTGGATATTTTGTCGGCCTGGACTTGGTCTCGATCGCGCCAGACGCCAACCCGCTGTGATTTTATGAGCCGCAATTGCACAAAACATTTCTATTGAGTCAGCGTAAAAAATAAACAGCCACAACGGAGTCGGTGGGGTGCTCAGACCCCTCACCCAGGCCAGCCCCCCCTCTCTCCTTGGCCAGCCAACCCCTGGCTTATGATTACTGTGATTATGCCGCCGCAATAATGTTGGACGTGTGTGCACTGAAAATTATATTTTTTAATAAATTAAATATAAATTAAATTTAACAAATTTTGAACTATGGAAAACTAGGTTATTAAATAATATTTTTGCATTTTTTATTATTATTTTTGGACTTATTTTTAATTAAAATATTTCAGTTAAAGAAGAAACTATTATTTAAAGGAAGAATTTTGAATAGACTATTTTTGTTTCTTACGTTTTTTTAAGTTTAATTTTTAAATACATTGTCGGAATAATTATTTATTTTTTTACTTATTATTTTATTGATTCATTTAATTTATTACTTAATAATTTTTTCTTTCCTATTTTATTTACATTTTTATTTATTATATTTTTTATTCTCAGTGCCGAGGAAGGGGTGGCCGGATCAGGACGTATCGCTTACGCTTAGCAATAATAACAACTGATTTTCGGATGTATTATTACATTTCCCGCGGCGAACGCTGCCGCTGCCGCTGCACCCAAATTATCACAGCCACCCTCGAAGGAAGCCCGGAAAGGGGGAAACCCAAGGAACCCAGAGAAGCCAGAGAAGCCAGGAAATCCAGGGAGTCCGTCCAAGGAGTCCAACAGAAGCTGTCACATGGGGAAGGGGTTGGTTCGTAGGTAGTCGTCCTGCGGCTTGAGGCGCAGAAACCACAGGGTCTCCGTTTGGCCGGACAGCTTCCTGGAAGCAGGACTTCTTCCGGCTAAGCTTTTATATTCAGCAACTTGGATGGACTTGGACTAGGACTGGGACTGGGACGGGGACTGGGACTTAACAAAGTTAAGGCACCGAAACAAAGGCAAGCTGATTGTGGACCGCAATTCCATCCAATTACCATCGCATTTTGTCACCCCGAGTAAATGGCATAAAAAAGGCAGGCGGCGTGGGACGGATCACCTGCTGAGCAGCAGCACATTGCGCTTTTGTCAGAGTCCCAAAAAAAAAATAAAAAAAAAAGGAAGAGACAGCACTTTATAAGACAACCATGATATGGTTACGCATCATCAACAACCATTGTCTCTGCGTATCGTTGAGACGACACTTTAGCAATTTTTGGCAATAATACAGCTGTGACATTACACACTTTTCTCCCGAAAGGAAAATAAAGACTTCCTGTTTATAAAATACTTGATGTAATCATGCTTGATATAATATATATGGTTTATGGTTCATTTTTTTAAATCTAAATTAACTACAAAACGGAATTAAATTAATTAAATTCAATTCGGAAAGCGTTTTTTTGTTCATTTTTTTTAGGGTTGATAAATCTGCATATCTTATTTATGTTCATTTTAAGTTTTTTAAGGTAACCGTCCAATTTGAATTCAAATTTAAAAGTTTCTGCCCTTTACAACAACATATCTACAGCAACAATACCTAAGCCATCAAATTTTCTAAAAAATTGCCTGCAATTTGCCCCTAATTGTAAAAATTCATACATTTCTGGGAGTCAAGTAACAGGCGAACAGAATCAGCAGGAGGTGGATTTACATTGGTGCAAATCAATATTTTCACTCAATGTTAATACTTCCACTCGTTGTTTTCACTCTTCGCCACAGATCAGCTCATCTCAGCTCTACCGCTCTGTGTTCGAAAGTTGTTCGAAAGTTGTTCGAAACGGAGAGACAGACCAATAATGAAAGCGGGAGAGCAGGGGTTACTATAACTCTTTGACTCAATGGATTTTCAGAGCTGCACGTCAGCTACGGTCTCCGCTCTCCTGCTCTTTTCTCGCTAGTTACGGCCTTCGGGGATTTAGAGAGCCGAAATGAGTGCACAGCATTGTTTTCACTCAAATTCAACATTTCTCACTCATTGCATAGAACAGGTTGCTGATTCTTTGAGAGCAACGAATAAAATAACTCAAAGACCCTATGAAAAAGAACAACTGCTGTTGTTGTTAAATGCATTTATTGTAAAAATATTGTTTTTATTGTTGTAGCAACAACAAGGTTTCAATTTGGACATTTTCAGTACAAATTCATACATTTCTGGGAGTCAAGTACCAGGCGAACAGAATCAGCAGGAGGTGGATTTACATTGGTGCAAATCAATACTTTCACTCAATGTTAATACTTCCACTCGTTGTTTTCACTCTTCGCCACAGATCAGCTCATCTCAGCTCTACCGCTCTGTGTTCGAAAGTTGTTCGAAAGTTGTTCGAAACGGAGAGACGGACCACTTATGAGAGCGGGAGAGCAGCGGTTACCATAACTCTTTGACTCAATAGATTTTCAGAGCTGCACGTCAGCTACGGTCTCCGCTCTCCTGCTCTTTTCTCGCTAGTTACGGCCTTCGGGGATTTAGAGAGCCGAAATGAGTGCACAGCATTGTTTTCACTCAAATTCAACATTTCTCACTCATTGCATAGAACAGGTTGCTGATTCTTTGAGAGCAACGAATAAAATAACTCAAAGACCCTATGAAAAAGAACAACTGCTGTTGTTGTTAAATGCATTTATTGTAAAAATATTGTTTTTATTGTTGTAGCAACAACAAGGTTCCAATTTGGACATTTTCAGTACAAATTCATACATTTCTGAGAGTCAAGTACCAGGCGAACAGAATCAGCAGGAGGTGGATTTACATTGGTGCAAATCAATATTTTCACTCAATGTTAATACTTCCACTCGTTGTTTTCACTCTTCGCCACTGATCGGCTCATCTGAGCTCTACCGCTCTGTGTTCGAAAGTTGTTCGAAAGTTGTTCGAAACGGAGAGACGGACCAATAATGAAAGCGGGAGAGCAGGGGTTACTATAACTCTTTGACTCAATGGATTTTCAGAGCTGCACGTCAGCTACGGTCTCCGCTCTCCTGCTCTTTTCTCGCTAGTTACGGCCTTCGGGGATTTAGAGAGCCGAAATGAGTGCACAGCATTGTTTTCACTCAAATTCAACATTTCTCACTCATTGCATAGAACAGGTTGCTGATTCTTTGAGAGCAACGAATAAAATAACTCAAAGACCCTATGAAAAAGAACAACTGCTGTTGTTGTTAAATGCATTTATTGTAAAAATATTGTTTTTATTGTTGTAGCAACAACAAGGTTCCAATTTGGACATTTTCAGTACAAATTCATACATTTCTGGGAGTCAAGTACCAGGCGAACAGAATCAGCAGGAGGTGGATTTACATTGGTGCAAATCAATACTTTCACTCAATGTTAATACTTCCACTCGTTGTTTTCACTCTTCGCCACAGATCAGCTCATCTCAGCTCTACCGCTCTGTGTTCGAAAGTTGTTCGAAACGGAGAGACGGACCACTTATGAGAGCGGGAGAGCAGCGGTTACCATAACTCTTTGACTCAATAGATTTTCAGAGCTGCACGTCAGCTACGGTCTCCGCTCTCCTGCTCTTTTCTCGCTAGTTACGGCCTTCGGGGATTTAGAGAGCCGACATGAGTGCACAGCATTGTTTTCACTCAAATTCAACATTTCTCACTCATTGCATAGAACAGGTTGCTGATTCTTTGAGAGCAACGAATAAAATAACTCAAAGACCCTATGAAAAAGAACAACTGCTGTTGTTGTTAAATGCATTTATTGTAAAAATATTGTTTTTATTGTTGTAGCAACAACAAGGTTCCAATTTGGACATTTTCAGTACAAATTCATACATTTCTGGGAGTCAAGTACCAGGCGAACAGAATCAGCAGGAGGTGGATTTACATTGGTGCAAATCAATATTTTCACTCAATGTTAATACTTCCACTCGTTGGTTTCACTCTTCGCCACAGATCAGCTCATCTCAGCTCTACCGCTCTGTGTTCGAAAGTTGTTCGAAACGGAAAGACGGACCAATAATGAAAGCGGGAGAGCAGGGGTCACTATAACTCTTTGACTCAATGGATTTTCAGAGCTGCACGTCAGCTACGGTCTCCGCTCTCCTGCTCTTTGCTCGCCAGTTACGGCCTTCGGGGATTTAGAGAGCCGAAATGAGTGCACAGCATTGTTTTCACTCAAATTCAACATTTCTCACTCATTGCACAAATGAGCTTGCTGATTCTTTGAGAGCAACGATTAAAATAACTCAAAGACGCAATGAAAAAGAACAACTGTTGTTGTTGTTAAATGCATTTATTGTAAACATATTGTTTTTATTGTTGTAGCAACAACAAGTTTTTAATTTGGACATTTTCAGTACAAATTCATACATTTCTGGGAGCCAAGTACCAGGCGAACAGAATCAGCAGGAGGTGGATTTACATTGGTGCAAATCAATATTTTCACTCAATGTTAATACTTCCACTCACTGTTTTCACTCTTCGCCACAGATCAGCTCATCTAAGCTCTACCGCTCTGTGTTCGAAAGTTGTTCGAAACGGAGAGACGGACCACTTATGAGAGCGGGAGAGCAGCGGTTACCATAACTCTTTGACTCAATGGATTTTCAGAGCTGCACGTCAGCTACGGTTGCCGCTCTCCTCCTCTTTGCTCGCCAGTTACGGCCTTCGGGGATTAAGAGAGCCGAAATGAGTGCACAACATTGTTTTCACTCAAATTCAACATTTCTCACTCATTGCACAGATGAGCTTGCTGATTCTTTGAGAGCAACGATTAAAACAACTTAAAGACCCTATGAAAAAGAACAACTGCTGTTGTTGTTAAATGCATTTATTGTAAAAATATTGTTTTTATTGTTGTAGCAACAACAAGTTTTTAATTTGGACATTTTCAGTACAAATTCATACATTTCTGGGAGTCAAGTACCAGGCGAACAGAATCAGCAGGAGGTGGATTTACATTGGTGCAAATCAATATTTTCACTCAATGTTAATACTTCCACTCGTTGGTTTCACTCTTCGCCACAGATCAGCTCATCTCAGCTCTACCGCTCTGTGTTCGAAAGTTGTTCGAAACGGAAAGACGGACCAATAATGAAAGCGGGAGAGCAGGGGTCACTATAACTCTTTGACTCAATGGATTTTCAGAGCTGCACGTCAGCTACGGTCTCCGCTCTCCTGCTCTTTGCTCGCCAGTTACGGCCTTCGGGGATTTAGAGAGCCGAAATGAGTGCACAGCATTGTTTTCACTCAAATTCAACATTTCTCACTCATTGCACAGATGAGCTTGCTGATTCTTTGAGAGCAACGATTAAAATAACTCAAAGACGCAATGAAAAAGAACAACTGTTGTTGTTGTTAAATGCATTTATTGTAAACATATTGTTTTTATTGTTGTAGCAACAACAAGGCTTCAATTTGGACATTTTCAGTACAAATTCATACATTTCTGGGAGCCAAGTACCAGGCGAACAGAATCAGCAGGAGGTGGATTTACATTGGTGCAAATCAATATTTTCACTCAATGTTAATACTTCCACTCACTGTTTTCACTCTTCGCCACAGATCAGCTCATCTAAGCTCTACCGCTCTGTGTTCGAAAGTTGTTCGAAACGGAGAGACGGACCACTTATGAGAGCGGGAGAGCAGCGGTTACCATAACTCTTTGACTCAATCGATTTTCAGAGCTGCACGTCAGCTACGGTCTCCGCTCTCCTGCTCTTTGCTCGCCAGTTACGGCCTTCGGGGATTAAGAGAGCCGAAATGAGTGCACAACATTGTTTTCACTCAAATTCAACATTTCTCACTCATTGCACAGATGAGCTTGCTGATTCTTTGAGAGCAACGATTAAAACAACTTAAAGACCCAATGAAAAAAAACAACTGTTGTTGTTGTTAAATGCATTTATTGTAAAAATATTGTTTTTATTGTTGTAGCAACAACAAGTTTTTAATTTGGACATTTGCAATACAAATTCATTAACTGCTGGGAGCCAAGTACCAGGCGAACAGAATCAGCAGAAGGTGGATTTACGTTAGTGCAAAAGAATTTTTCACTCAAGCTACGATATTTCCCTGGGCTGCAGAGCTCAGATACGGTATTCGCAAGTAATGGGTTGCACTCATCTTTACTCTTTCATTTGCGTAAGACCGTAACTGGCGAACACAGAGCAGAAGAGCGAAGGTCAGCACTCGCAGCGCTGAGCGGAATCGTAATTAAGAGAATACATAACGTGCTCTTAACTTTGCAGCTTAATTCCCCGAAGATCGTAACTAACGAACAAAGAGAAGGAGAGCGAAGATGAGCTGATACGTAGCTCTAAGAGATATCGTTAATTGAGTAAAAATAATATCGTATTTTGAGTGAAAATAATATCGTAATTTGAGTGAAAATAATATCGTAATTTGAGTGAAAATATTCGTTTGCATTTGGTTTCAAAAGGTTTGAGTCTCCGCTTACTTGCGCCGGCTCCTGAATGGTTCGAAACTTGGACTTTTTATAACAGTTTATACCAGTTTTCAGTTGCTTGCTGCTGGTTTCTGTTCGCCTGTTACCCCAATTTGGGAAACGGGCAATTTGCATGGAAATGTTCGGAAATTTGGATAGGCTGCTGTAGGGATGTTTTTGTAAAAAGGTTGTTGTTGCCATCAAGCTGTTGTTGTCGGCAACAAATAGGTATAAATGCATAAAATGAAATATAACAGTTTATACCAATTATTATTTTTGCCCAAAAGTTTTTATAACAGTTCATACCAGTTTTCAGTTGCTTGCTGCTGGTTTCTGTTCGCCTGTTACCCCAGTTTGGGAAGCGGCCAAATTTTAGAAATTTGGCTCAATTGCATCAGTGATGCTCATCTGCATCAGTGATGCTCATCTGTATCAGTGATGCTCATCTGTATCAGTGATGCTCATCTGGCTATAATTGAATATTGGCGGGGCAAAAAATCGGGCTTAATGTCAGTGATGCTTATATGCATCAGTGATGCTCATCTGGCTATATATTGCAATATTGGGGGCCAATAAAATCAGTTTTAATGGCAGTGATGCGCATTTAGCTATTATGCATTATTGGGACAACTGCCAGTGATGCTCATCTAGCTATTTTGCATTATTGGGACAAAATGGCACCGCACTAACTGCCAGTGATGCGCATCTAGCTATTTTGCATTATTGGGACAAAATAGCACCGCACTAACTGCCAGTGATGCTCATCTAGCTATTTTGCATTATTGGGACAAAATGGCACCGCACTAACTGCCAGTGATGCGCATCTAGCTATTTTGCATTATTGGGACAAAATAGCACCGCACTAACTGCCAGTGATGCGCATCTAGCAATTTTGCATTATTGGGACAAAATAGCACCGCACTAACTGCCAGTGATGCGCATCTAGCAATTTTGCATTATTGGGACAAAATGGCACCGCACTAACTGCCAGTGATGCTCATCTAGCTATTTTGCAATATTTGATGTTTCTTTCATTTTCCTCCGCAAGAATGCTCTTCTATTGAGCTTATTTAAATTATCCCACCCAAAAAATAACCGCATCCTCCTCATAACTGAAAAATAACATATTTTTTAGGGGTTATTATTTATTTCAGCTTTAAATAAATACAAGAAGAAAAGGTGAGGCATGTGGGAATATCGAAGGTCGTTCCCAGTGGTTTCGGCTCGGTCTTGGTGGCACCCTCGTCGTGCTGCCCCAGCACCTGGTCCACTTCTGCTTCTTCTCGTCCGGATCCTGCATCCGCTTTCAGCTCCTGGCAGCTTGCTGCAATAAAATTGAAAAAAAAGTGCGATTTATTTTGATAATTTTTGGAAAAAAGCTAATATTAAACAAAAATGGGGCTTAATTCAGCCAAAAATGCATGAAATTCAATTCGGAAAGCTGTTCTGAGTTCGTTTTTCTCCGCTTAACAAAGCTGCTTACTCAGTTTTACTGAAATACTTACCTGTAATTTTTAAAGAATTTTTTAAACAATAAGAAGCAAAAAACTAAATATCAGAGGTTCATAACTCAGCCAGAACAAAACCTCATTTTCAAATGTTCATTATTCATCCAAAAACCCTTGAAATTCAATTTGGAAAGCTGTTTTGAGTTGCTTTTATTACGCTTAACAAAACTGCATACTACGTTTTCAATGTCATTTTTTCTCAATTTTTGAGAATTTTACTGATGGTACCCCTTACATATTTTTGAAAAATTGGATCGATTTATTTGGACATTTTGAGTTATTTTCAAATGTTTATATTTCATTCAAAAATGCATGAAATTCAATTCGGAAAGCGGTTCTGAGTTCGTTATTCTCCGCTTAACAAAACTGCTTACTCAGTTTTACTGAAATTTCTACCTGTAATTTTTAAAGAATTTTTTAAACAATAAGATGCAAAAAACTAAATATCAGAGGTTCATAACTCAGCCAGAACAAAACCTCATTTTCAAATGTTTATATTTCATTCAAAAATGCATGAAATTCAATTCGGAAAGCGGTTTTGAGTTGCTTTTATTACGCTTAACAAAACTGCATACTACGTTTTCAATGTCATTTTTTCTCAATTTTTGAGAATTTTACTGATGGTACCCCTTACATATTTTTGAAAAATTGGATCGATTTATTTGGACATTTTGAGTAATTTTCAAATGTTCATAGTTCATCCAAAAACCCATGAAATTCAATTCGGAAAGCGGTTCTGAGTTCGTTTTTCTCCGCTTAACAAAACTGCTTACTAAGTTTTACTGAAATACTTACCTGTAATTTTTAAAGAATTTTTTAAACAATAAGATGCAAAAAACTAAATATCAGAGGTTCATAACTCAGCCAGAACAAAACCTCATTTTCAAATGTTTATAATTCATCCAAAAATGCATGAAATTCAATTCGGAAAGCGGTTTTGAGTTGCTTTTATTACGCTTAACAAAACTGCATACTACGTTTTCAATGTCATTTTTTCTCAATTTTTGAGAATTTTACTGATGGTACCCCTTACATATTTTTGAAAAATTGGATCGATTTATTTGGACATTTTGACTCATTTTCAAATGTTTATAATTCATCCAAAAATGCATGAAATTCAATTCGGAAAGCGGTTCTGAGTTCGTTATTCTCCGTTTAACAAAACTGCTTTCAGTTTTACTGAAACACTTACCTGTAATTTTTAAAAAATTTTTTAAACAATAAGAAGCAAAAAACAAATTTTCAAAGGTTTATAGCTTGCAGCTCTGAGCAATATCGCAATTTGAGTGAAAACCTCTTAACGATCGACTCGGCTGCTCACGTTGATCAAGAAAATATATGATTTGCAGAGTCGAAAATGACTATTTCCCTGCGTAACAAACTAAAAATAATAAAACACTGCAGGTGTAAATATATTTTCTTTTAATAAGATTTCTTAGTTTTAACTTGCTTATTATACCCTATTTTCTAGCAGTGTACTGCTGCTGCCCAGTGTCCCTACTGTCTCCCATCTCCTCGTGTGTGCTAATGACGAGCGAGAGTTCACTTCGATGCTGCCAAATTGCACTGTGTGTCCTGGCCACTTCTGGTCAGTGCTCAGCCGAGTTGGCCTCGTGTCCGCTTCCGTTGCTGTGGAGCTGCAACTGACGCAATTCCAGAAGCAGGTGGAGTAGGAGTAGAAGTAGGAGGAGCACTCCTTGTAGGAGTGGCCACCACATTTCCGTTTGCAGTTCGGTATGCGGAGGATGGCCTGCAATTTGAGAGCTGGCATCGCATATTAATGGGCACCCAAGCCAGAGGGGGGCGTGTATCCTGGATGTGCTGATGTCCTGCATCATTCGCATGCGTGTGGCAGGACATGGAAACATCAGAGGCTGGAAGCAACTCAAGCTGACCGTCGTTGTCGTCGTCGTCGCCGCTTGCCGCCATTTAGTTCATTAGAGCATGAGTGTTCTACGGCTGCACGTACTTCTCGGTGGAGGGGCAGTTACACTGAAAGAAATTGGTTTTAAATTGGTTTTTATATATAGTAAATATTTACTAATATTTCCTAATATTTTCTATTAATTTTTAAATATTAAATAGAACAATTTAAAGCTACTTAATGATTTTTAAGTACTTACATATAAATTTATCTTTGAATTCGCTTTTTTAATTGTACATAAATTTGGTTTTCTGTGCACTTATCTAAGGGGGTATCCCGACAGAGTGCTCCACTACGCATTTACGTGATTAATCAGCTGGCCACGTGTGTGCATCGCTTTCAGGGATTGCCTTTTGCCATTTGCCAAGCGCCAAGCCGGCAATATGCTCCCAAGTCATGCAAAGTCCAACGGCCACGGAACATTCTAATTGCTCAAAAGAGAAAGAGAGATCCAGGGACTAGGATGGGATTGGAGAGGCTACCCAGGACCACCGCAGAAACCACTTCAAGCCAGACGACAACGACGACGATGAAGGGGATCGATCCATGGAAGCGGATGAATCTTTAAGGAAAGGAAAGAAGGTTTCGATAAGAGGTGATATATATATATAAATTCCAAGAGTCCCTAAAAATATTTTAGCATAAGAAAATATATATTCTATAAAATAGAAAATCTTACGTTGTCTGTTTTATTATTTTTCTATTTCAAGTACTTATTTCAAAGCCTCAAAAGTAGGTTTAAAAATCCAAAAATAACCCAGAACTAAGCTGATTTTAAATCACTTTAAGATATATATTTTTTAGAGTCCATAAAAACTAAAATAAAAAATATAAAGTGGGTGTTTGTTGTCAGCTGATTGATTTATCAACTTGGGAAAGTTCACAGTGGCCACTTCACTGATCTCAAAAGAGAAAGACAGCAGACTTCTTGGGATTGTGGAATGTCCACAAAAGCTATTGTGGTGACTTCAGACAAATACATATATTTATATATATTTTTTCATATATATATACTATAAAAAGGGGTTGCTAACGCCAGAGGATCGCGCCGGATCTTTGGGATCTTCCGATCTTTTCGGATCTCCCGATCGTTGGCATTGTTTCGGGCCAAAACCAACTTATCAAACTGACACCCAACAACTGCAAGAAATTCCAATTTCAATTCCGTTCGATTCGATTCAATTTCAATGCCAATACAAGCGGCACCGCGACATGGCCTTGTTATTTGCTGATTAAAACGCCCAAAACTCGAAAGACTTTGACAGTTGAATACGCACATTTGGCATTGGGAATTGTGGCCAAAATGTGTGTGTGTGTGTGTATGGTGTGTATTCGTGCTAAAAATTATAGGCAGTCCAAGCTGGCCAACTGGCGTAAAACCGCAGAAAGGAACCGAGACCGAGACATATACACACACCGTGTGAAAAGACTGTCAGGTGCAGTGGCTTGTGGGTATGGCCACTGGGCCACTCCCTAGCCAGACTTTTGACCTTTTGAACTGGCTACTAGCCACCGAACCACCGATGCATTTAACCAAACCAATTTTCCCATTAGAGCCAACACTTTGCCACCGCCAGACGTCCATCCATCCATCCATCGATCGATCGAGATCGATCGTCTGCCCCGATCGCGGGCTTACTTCCAAATACATGTGCCTATGCTTATGCCTTTATAACTTTAGCATGCACTGTAAGAAAAATAATGTGACTATATATATTTAATAGAAAAATATTTATACAATTTAAAAAAAAAACTATAACAAAGATTCAAGGTAAACTCTAGCCAAGTTAAGAGATATTTTTTATGAGAATTTCTTGATTTTTAACAACAATATTTATATATATATATATAATTTAAGTCCTATATTTTTGAGCCTATATTTTATGTAATCATTTATAAATTTATTTATTCTCTAGACTTTTATATGATAAATAATGTGACAGGTTCAAAAAAACCTCCTTCTGTGGCTTTTATTTTAATTTATTTTATAAATTAATTCTGTAACGCATTTATCCCCAGTGCATTCCCCTCGGTTGTTGTGTGTGCGGCTAATTGATCGGTTCCAAATGGCCGATCACACGTAACGGCAGCGGCAGCCACCACATATGCTCGGCTCAGCTCAACTCTGGCTGGGATCTGAGATCCCCGAGAACTTCGATTGTGGCAGCCAGATGTTGATATGGAAAAGCTATAGCTGAAAGTTTAAATAAAGCTTAAAGCAATGTAATTTATTATTACAAAATGAATTTAATTAAATTTTTAATTCATTATATCTGGATTAGCAGCCAAAAGGATATTTAAAAGAGACAAATCTATGATAAAAATTACTTTAAATAAAGCCAAAGTAATTTGAATTTATTTTTAAAAATTAATTAAAATTAAATTATAATTGTTATTTATTTTTAAAAATTAATTTAATTTAATTAATAATTGTTATATATTTTTTAAATTAATTTAATTTAATTTGTAATTACTTACCAATTTTTACCATTTATCTTAACTTTTAAATAAATTTTAAAAATATATTAAATATATATAATTAATAATATATAATATACAATATAAATAATATAAATTATAATTATTATTTTTATATAAAATATATTGTATTATTCTAGGTTATATATATATTAAATATTCATTTAATTTATATATAAATTATATAAATATATTTAAATATTATTTTTCAAGTCAAGTGCCCATCACTGGCCTCTGTAGACAAAAGACGACATTCGGCTATGCGATCGCATCACGCGATAGGCCTTAAAGGGCACCAAAAGGCAAAACCGACTTGGCCCTGTGCTCCTCCCCAGACCCCGCCAGAATCCTAAGGGAAAAGGGCAGACCCAACCCCGCGAACCCATTGAGGCATTACTGGCAGGGGACCTGAGCTCAACATTTTCGATGAGTGCGAAGCTTGTGCCGCGATCTACAATTTTTTAGGTTTTTTTCAGACTTGGATCATTTAGTGATAAGGCTAAATATAAGCTTTTATAAATAAAAAATTAAATAAAATAAAGAAATATCGCTTAAAATTGGTTGTTTTTTTTTCTGAGAAGTTAAATAAATATTTATTATAAATGTGAGCTTTCCTAAAAACAAATGTTTTGAATTTAGAATAAGAACATTTTAAACATTTAGTTATGATGCTAAATATAAGCTTTTATAAATAAAAAATATTACATATTTATAAATAAAATATTAAAAAATAAAATAAAATAAAATAATATTATTTAAAATTGGTTGTTCTTTTTTAAGAAATCAAATAAATATTTTTTATAAAAGTAAGCCTGCCGGAAAAAATTTTTGATTAATAAATATAACATTTTTAATAATTAAACAACATTTTTAATAACTAAAACATTTTTTATAATTTAAGAAAATGTTAATATATATATTTTCTTAAAAAGCAAAGCTTGTGGAATGCTGAAAGAAATATAAATATTTCCAATAATATTCTACCTAAAAATCTACTTATTTATAATTAAATTAAAACCCCAAACGAGTCAATACTAATTTATTTTATCCACCCTACCAAAACAGTTTTAATTTAATTTGCTTTAAAAACATAACCTTTGAAATATCAAGTGTCAAATGGTAAATAATAACGAAGGCTAAAGCCCGACTGTCACTTTGCTACAAGCTCAAAGGCACTGAGTGACTTCCTTAAACGATTCCTAGAAAGGATCCTCTGTCAATGGCAGGTATTCTCATCGCAATGACAGCCCGCCAAAGTCATCCCTTTGGTTTTCGTTTTCTTCTCTTTTTTCTAGATGGGTTCATTAGAAAATTGCTGAAAACGTATTAAAAATGCATTATCCTGATGGCTTAATCCTCACGGACACAACCCCCTTTTTGCTGGGCTGCTGCCCATCTGGCATTTGCCTTTTGGCAAATCGTTGTAATTTACGAAATTGACACTCGAAAGATTCTCCAACCCCAGCAATTAAATTGTGCGGGCCCATATGGAACTGCTTTCGGGGAATAGTACTACTCGTGTGTGTGTGGTGGGGTGACAAGGGGTCAGTTCAGTGGACAATTTGTCACGGGGCAGCGTAAAAAGTGCCAATTGCAGGTCCGTTTCGCTGCGGGGTCAGCTGGCCAGGCGTAAATTAAATCAACTCTAATGTCTTTAATTTGTTTGAGTCGTCTGCGGGGCAGCCAAGTGTGCTGTGATGCGTCAGCCAAGTCAGTCAGTTAGTTACTCAGACGCAGTTCTCGATTCTGCACTCAGAGAAATGACAGAGTGGCATAAAAAATATAAAATTGTAATCATAAATATGAAGCAAGTCTGACTTTTGTGGTGTGAAAATGTAGTGAAAACGAGGCCTTATTTTGGTGACATTTTTAAGAATTATAAATTATATCAATAAGAATTAAATTTAAATAAAATTATGAACCTTATAAACCAATTCTATTTTATATTTCAGTTGCACACACTTTAAATTTGTTGATAATAATACATTTTCAAGTTTTCATTTAAATTTATATTTAAAAAATAAACAAACTTAATATTTTTAAAATATGTATTTATTTTTTAAACATTTTTTTAAACATATTTGAATATAATATAATTTTAAATAGAATTATAAGGCTTATACATCTGTTTTTTTATATTTAAGTTACCCACAGTTTAACTTTGCTAATAATATTTTAAATATTCTGGTAAATCTCAAAGTTTTCTTTTAAATTTGTACTTTTAAAAAGCAAACTATATATATTTTTAAACATATTTAAAGAGTACATTCTACAGTACATAACATTTTTTAAAAATATATTTTAGTGTAATATTTTTAAAGTCCAAACTGAATATTTTAAATATTTTTTAAAAAATAATAGAAGTATGTATAACATTTTTAAACATATATATTTTAGTAAAATATATTTTAATGCCACATTTTCTTGCAGTGCCTTTTGTCCCAATCGCCCAATCGAAGTCGCATGTCGTCGCTGACGCTTGGCCATAAATTTCGTATTAAATTGAGTGTTAAATGCTGGACGCAGCAGCAGCATCGCTGTTAACCCCCCATCCACCCCCGCCCTTGTGCAGCCGTGCTTAAGGAAGAAACCCCCGCTCCCCTCCCCCTTTTATTTATATATATTTTTACTTACTTTTTTCTTTTATTTTGGGTCGCAATTCTCTGCTGTCTCTGTCCACAATCCGTCAGTTGAAGCCAATTTATTATGCCCGATTCCTTGATTCCTTGCTGCCTCGATTTTTGTCGATTTCTTTATTGCTTGTACAGGGTTTTTACTGTATTGGTTTAGTTCTGTTGTCCTTGCTGTACTTGTTGTTCTGGGATTTTTTTGGCTAAAACAATCCATATTTTATGCATAAATATAAGCAGGATCCTCAGAAAAATTGTAAAAAATATATAACAGGATATTAAATGGTTAATTTCTTGTTAAAATATTTTTGAATCATTTAAAACATATTTAATTTTGATTTTATTATATTATATAAAATGCTTAATAATTAATACTTAATAATATTCTAAAATTATAGCAAAGTGATTTCACATTATCTATAAATGTATTAAAAATATTTAAAATAAGCTAACTTGGTTTTAAAAATATTAAATTTACTCTTGTTAATATTATACAATTATTCGCATTATTAATAAGAGTATTAAAAATATTTAAAATAGGCAAATGCGAATTTATCTCGGGTTTAAATATATTAAATTTACCTATTTAACATATTAAATATTTGAATTATTTATAAATATAATAAAAATATTTAAAATAGGCAAATGTTTGCTTAACTTCATTTTAAATATATTAAATTAATAAAAACTTTGGTAATTATGTTTTTAAATAATTAAAATTCTTAACTCTACATGGGCTCACAGTTTAGAACTAATTTTAAGTTGAAATAAATAATTAAAAACTATAGAAAGAGCCTTGAAGGCTGACTTAGTCACTACATTTTCTAAAAATTTAAATATAGAACTTTAAATTAATATATTTATATAATAAATTCTTACCTTTACTGTGTTTGTTTTTGGTTAATAATCCCAATCATACATTTTCCACAATTGTGTGTTAAGTTGTGACAGCCACAAAGAGCCAACTCCACCCAAATTAGACTCCAATCAGCTGGCTAAAACTGTTCAAAATCCCCAAAATTTCAGCTTAGTTTGTAAATGATGTGAGATGCCAATTGCCAGGACACAATGTAAATGTCTTAAGCGCATTAATTGGAATAATCATTTCAGATTTAATTGACTTCACACAAAACTCAAACAGGAAATAACCTTTTCAAGGGTGATTTGAAGTAATTAAAAGAGGCTTTGCAAATTAATTTTAGTTTATATTTCCTAAGAAGTTATACAAGATTAAAAGTCTGAGGTTGAAGTAAATAATATTAAATTATATTTAAAAATTAACTACAATCTTAAGCCAATAAATATTACTCTCTCCCCTCTCCTCTAAGCTCAGGTTATTTCTCAAAAACCCCTAAGTGCGAATCGTTTAGAATTTGTTTTCTGTCTTTCTTTTTTGTTTAGAATTTTTCCCGCTTTTCAAGGAATTTGTGAATGCAATTTCAAGCTCTAGGCAGAGACACCTTTATCCGCCTTTTGGTAATTCCTCTCGTTTGCCTAGACTGATGGAGATGTCTCTGGATGCCTCAATCTCAATTTGAGGCTGGCCGGTGGAGATGCAAAAGATGCTGTCCAGGGGGGATTGGCAGCGCCAATTGCCGATTGCTGACGACACCCAATAAACTGGTGGCCAATTACTCGGGGCCAGTTAGAGGAGCTTAACAATCGCCGTAATTTCCCACAAAAGTATTTGAATGTCGTGTAAAGTGTTAAATTGTTTTACATTTTTTTTGTTTTTCGCGTCGGGTCAGCCAGCCACATAAATTGCCGCAGCAATGCGATAATTTGCATAAAATATGCACACAAGGGATATTGGGGCTGGGCTGGGATGTTGGTTGGTGGATTTTGGGATGGACAAAATCTCCTCGGTTACGCCGCTTGAACTTTGCCGCAGTCGGGTGTCGATTGGAATTTTAAACGGAGCATTGACAATAAAGTCAGCAAGGGACTTGGACTTGGACTTGGACTCTGGGACTCTGGAACTCTGGGACTCTCGACTTTATTGACAATCCCTGGCAGTGGACAGTCGCCCAGTCGGACCGCCAGTCCTCCGTTTTCCCTATTGTTCCTTTGTCTGCAACTCCCGGGGCTTCTTTTTTGGCTGACCAAGTGCCCGGGGATCGAGGAACTTGGGTTGAAAAGATTGGGATTTGATTGGGATTTGAAAGGCTTGAAGCGCTTGGCTCAGTGATTTTCAATTTAGAATTTCAATTTAGAATTATAATATAAAATTTTAATTTAGAATTTTAATAATAGAATTTAAATTAAGAGTTTCTATGTAGAATTTTAATTTAGATTTTTAATTTACAATTTTAATTTAGAATTTTAATATAAAATTTTAAAAAAGAATTTTAATTTCGAATTTTAATTTCGAATTTTAATTCAGACTTTTAATTTAGAATTTAAATATATAATTTCTTAGAATTTATAAAATTTTACGGCTTAGTTTTCTAACAAACAGGCCTCTACTGACATTTATACAAACTTTAAGTATAACTTTTACTATATTTACAAACTCCCTAAAATGTTGTTAATTTACTTAATTATTATTTTATTTTTAAGTCCCTTAAAATGTTATTAATTTTTAGATTTTGTTTATAACTTATTTATTTAAAATTTAACTTCTTAAAAATGAAAAAAACGCAATCTTGTCCTGTAAAAATGTTTGATTTCTTGATTATACACAAGTATTTGCAGCTCAATCCTGCTAAATCGATCGATGGGGTTCCCTTTTTTCCCCCCTCAACTCCCCTAAAGTCTTCCCCTTCTCCACCACCCCTGAAACATTCGCAATCGACACGAAAATCGCAGCACAAAAAGTCAAATCAATCAAAGTGACGACAACGGCGCAGACGAAATTGCTATGCAAGTGGAACACTGGCTCAGTTTAAGGGGGGTGAGGGGGTGGCTTTCCAGCAGGGGGGTTGGGGCCAGGGGGTAGGAATGGGATTGTAGCTGCCGCAAAATGTCAACTGGCTTTGCATATGGAAATTGGATAATGGCAGCGTCCGTCAGTCAGTCAGTCAGTCAGCAAGTCCAGCGAATGTCCACCGGTTCGTTCACTCATTTCGATGGGTCGTTCTGAAAGGTGCACTGTGAGAAAATAAGGAAATTATAAGGAACATTTGCTAAGAAACTATATAAGAAAATAAGGGAATTTTAGGAATTAAATTAAGGAATTAAATTAAAGAATTAAATGATATAAATTAGAAATAAAGGAGTTTTGATTTGAAAATAATAGTAAAAAAATACAAATAAACTAGAATTTAATTAAAAATAATAGTAAATGACAAAGAAACTAGATATTTTCTATAAAAGTTTGTAAAATTTACTTGTTCAAGAATTTTCTTCTCTTCAGAAAAAACCTCTTCAGAAAAATCCTCTTTTTTTCCCGTGTAAGCCTTGAAAAATGGGCAAGGGAAATGGGTGGCTGGGGCGGTGGACTTCAGCAATTTACCGCAAATAGAGTTCCGCCAAACTGCAGGCTCAGATATCGGGGCAGCACACATCACATGGCATCGCATCCCCATCATCTTGTCATCTTTTGGCAGTCCGCTGGTCGAATGTGGAAAATGTTTTTCGTTAATAAGTAAATGGATCGATCGGCTACCACATATACTGACACTGGATATGGGGTGCGGGGGCTTTATACTGATTCTGACAAATACAATGCCACACCAAGCGGCACACCGCATTATTTTTGGTCACCAAATTGACCGTTAACTGATTTTCAAATTTGCGCCCCATTCACTGCCGCCGCACCCAAGTCACAGCTCAGTGGCACACACACATAACCCCCAGAATTTTGGGTTCTAGAAAAATAGAAGCCATATAGACACCTTGCGGAGATATTAGGGAGACCCTGCAGCTCCCACATTGAACATTGGCTCGTCCATTGTTTCTGAATTGGTTTCTCCTTTCGGGGATTTTTTTTGTTCAGTTTTTTCGGTAACTCAACTTCCGGCAGAGTTCGGTTCTCGGGTTCAAACAAAGGCAATTTAATCGAGCATGACTTTTGGTTAAACTTGTAGAGCAACGCCTACGCAGCAGCAGTAGAAGCAGCAGCAGGAGGAGGAAGAGGAGGATGGGAGGGGTATCATTGCCGGATGTAGGGAATTTTAATTTGTCGCGTCGTTTAAACGCGAGCAGCGCCCAAATCGATGGCAACCCTTTAACGCCGTCGTAACGCAACCATTGAAGCGTTACCCAAACTCCCCCATAAAAAAAAGAATATATATATATATAAAAATAAAACCACCGATGCAGCCACGCCTATAGCCGCCTACGTTGGTTCGATTTCGGTTAGCGTTGGGTTTTTCACTCGACTTTTCATAGTTATATTCTTCGAATACCCTGTTAGTCGGTGGGTCAAAGGGTGTATAGGGGAAAAGAACTATAAGTTGTGTCTTTGGTTATCTGATTACTTATTATTATTCATTTATTTGTTATTATACCCTTGCAGGGTATTATAATTTCAGTCAGAAGTTTGCAACGCAGTGAAGAAAATCAGATTTTATAATACAAAATAATATTTTTCTAAGTCAAGGAATCATTTCCGACCCCATAAACCATATATATTCTTGATCAGCATTAAAATTCGAATCGTTTAAGCCATGTTTGGAGGAAATCAAATTTTGAGCCATTTTTGCGAAATTGATAAGGGGTTACATCATTAAAATTCTCAATTTTTGACCTAAATTTTTTTTCCAACTAAGTATGCAGATTTGTTAACCTCATAAAAACTAACACAAAACTGCTTTCCGAATCGAAATTAATACATTTTTGGCTTAGTTCTGATATATTTTAATTGTTACCTGCAAGGGTATACAAACTTCGGCGTGCCGAAGTTAGCTTCCTTTCTTGTTTTTTAAGTCAATTTTGTGGTTCATTTATCTGTTTATTCATTTGTTAATTTATTTGTTAATTTATTTGTTCATTTATTTGTTCATTTATCTGCCCGTTTACCTGTCCGTTCATTCGTTTACTTAATCTTTTAATTACAATTTTTTATTTAATTTTCCATGACAATTTTCGGATAAAACTATAAGAATCTTATATATTAATTTTTGCTGAATTATTTATATTTATTTATATTTTTTTATATTTATTTATATTTATTTATATTTATTTTTTATTTATTTGTTCGTTTATTAGTGCATTAATTCCTCAATTTAAATTATTTTATTTAATTTCTTAATATAAATTTGTTTTTTTTAATTTTCCAATAAAAATTGTAAATAAAACCGGGTATTTCAGAGTCGCTACTTTCGACTATAAAGCTTCTTCTCAACAGTTTTTTGTTTTTAATCGTTTGGGTGGTTTTTATTAGGCCGCTTGTCTCCGTCTCCAACTTCTGTCTGTGCACATTATTTATGGTCGCGCATTTGCATTTTGATGGTTGCACACACACACATACACACACACACACACACCCAAAGAGATACACATCCTTTTATCCCCCCCTTAACCGCTTTTTTCGCCAGCACTGTCAACCCTTTTCCAAGCCGCACAGCACAGGTGGCAGTATGAGCTCTTTTTACGACCGCTGCAGCCGAAAAATTGAAAACAAATTTCCATTTCCATCGATAGGTGCTCCTTGAATGAACTCAAACGAAATCGAAGGAAAAACGCCTTGGTGATAATCGTAAAAGGGGGAAATTTTGCTTATAAAATGATCGCTGCCAAAATCAGTCTCAAATTCCTCTTCGAATCTAAATCTAGATAATCGTCGAAATTGTCAAAAATCTTAAACTTAAATTGTACATATAAAATAACCCCTTATCAAAGTTAAAATTGTATTATGCAGAGACAATGAAAATCATTAAACAATGTCCATCATTTAGGGGACGAGCATCCCAGTCTCCAACTGAATCATCAAAAATCAGTTGGCCAACGTGGAGCAGCCAAGTGAATCATCGCCACCATTGCCATGTCCATCGGCATCAGATTGTCAACAGTTTTTGGGCTTTTGTTGTCCACAAATCAAAGCTCGGCGATGCCAAGTTGACAGGATTCAACGGGGCAGGGGTATCAGAATTGGAATGGAATCGAAGTTGGAGTTGGAGTTGGAATGCCTTGTTGACAAGTTGAGCATTTTAATTGCTGCCGTGCGGCCAAAACAACAGGGTTAAAGGTGGGGCAGCCGGCGGGTTAAGGGTGGCGGCCCAGGACAGGCCCCGTGCTGCACGCAAAGAGTCAACTTCCTGTGCGTATCCACAAAATGCGCTAACTAATCAAATATGCATAACAAACTTGAGTCGCCGAATGGCAAACGGCCACCCCTTTTGTTGGCCACCAGCCGCACGCAATGTCTACGCACTGTCAAGGGGTTAAAACCAGGACAGCGATAGAGGTGGGAAATTAGGTAGCCAAGTTTATTTTATTTATTTTTATTTTTATTTTTTTTTAATTATTTATTTATTTTTATTTAATTATTTTTTCAATTATTTAATAAATTATTTATTTACATTTGTATTTATTAAAATATTTGTTTATCTATTTATTTAATTATTTTGTTAAATTTGTTGTTTAATTATTTTTTAATTAATTTTTTAATTATTTATTTAACTATTAAGGTAATTATTTTATTTCATTATTTATTTAAGTATTTATTTAATTATTTATTTAATTATTTTTAAAATTATTTAGTTAATTATTTTAAAGATTTTTGTATTATTTATTATTTTTTTAAATAATTAGTTTTTTATTTAATTAATTATCTAGTTAATTATTTGTTTAAGAATTTATTCAATTATTAATTTACTTAATTATTTAAGTATTTATTCAATTATTTATTTTATTATTTTTTCAATTATTTATGTAATTTTTTTTAAATATTTAGTTTATTATTTTAATTATATATTTAATTATTTTTTAATTATTTATTTTTTTTTATTTATTTAATTATTAATTGAATTATTTATTTTATTATATATTGAATTTATTATTATTTAATGTATTTAAATATTTATTTAATTATTTATTTAATTTTTTAATGGTTAATTTCTAAAGGTTTCTAAATTTTCTAATTTATTTTTTATCCACAAAATACCCAAGCTCTCATCTCTGGTATAAGACCTTGCCACGATTTAACCCAATGTCGATTTGCTGCTAAATTATTGCCTCTGCGACTTCTGCTGTGACTTCTCTAACCCGTAAAACTATTATTATGATCATTATGGCAGGCAACCTGCCATCGGCACTGTCACTGCCACTGAAATTGAAGGGTATCCTCCATCGTATCCCAGTAACTTTCGACACGCACTTTGACGCGCACTCCCACTCCCAACACCCAACTCCCACTGCCAGCCTCATAAATGTTTTGGCAATAAAGCCCAAGTTATGATAATGCCAATTCATGTTTAGTGTGCGGAGATATCTAAATATTTATACCGGCCGTGTTTGCATGTTGCCTGTTTTTTTGGTAACCCCAATGACGTGCAGAAAGCGTCAACACGGGAAGAGTGATAGATGGATGGATGGGGGGATGGGGGGATGGGCTGGTCTGGTCAGCAGGTGGTACATACTACAATCTTCTTCAACAACAGATAACCTCACATCATCCTTGAACTTTTCTTTGGAAAGTTTAAAGTTTATTAACAACAAAGGTCACTAGCTTTTAACCAAGTTATAACCTGGTTTCTAAACGTGCTGAAAAAGAGTTAAAAGTTAATATTTACTTAAGGTACAAAATTCCCTGTTGTTTGTCCCATTATGATTAAAATATTAGCCTGCTAATATTTGTTTCTAACTTTATTTACCACTTTTGCTTGGCCAGGAAGGCGGGGGTTTATACTACGTAACCCTTTTTGTTGAACAGTTGGCGGAACGACGACGACGACAGTGGTGGTGATGGTGGTGGTGGTGCTGACATTGGTGACACCGGCGACGGCGGCAATTAATAATACGTAATTTATGATCCGCATTCAATTCTATTTGACTTTGTGGCCCAAAAAAAAAAAAAACAACACTCAAGCCCATGCAGAAAAGGGTTAAGAGAACCGCACTTAAACGCCTTTTCTAGTGAAGCGTTACAATTTACAGCCAAAGGCAGTCAGCCGTAACCCATAACCGCTTTTAGCCAATACCCCTTAACCCTTTTCCCTTTCCATTTTCATTTCCATTTCAATATATATATATATATTTTATAGGTAACTATTCTGGCCAAGAGTGTTATCCTTATCCTCCAGGCTAATCCGGCTTTCGTGTCAAATTCTATTAGCCAAGTTACAGCCACTGCTAAACGCTTGGCTAATCGCCGGGTTTTTTGGTTAATCCCAAAACGGCAGACAAAGTTTTTATTAAATTAAAAAATGATACCTACCCACCGATAACTGGGACTTGAAAAGGCTGTGGAAATAAGGATTAAATGAAGGGTTTTGGGATGGTCTAGAGGTGAGTGGTTTTATCAGGAATTTTTTAATTTGATTAATTTTAATTCGAGTTTTATTTAGAATTTTATACTCAATAAAGGATTTATCTATCATTTAAATATTAAATTTAAAAAATATTGCTTATAGATTTAAAAATTTAAAAAATTTGTATATTACCCATTCTTGGATTATAAACTTTAAGACTATAAGATTACCAATAAATAACAATAAAACCACTAGTTTTCTTTGTGTCTATTTTGTTTTTGTACTTTTGAGAGTCATTTTGTCTTGAAGAATGAATTTTTTATCTACTATATTTAAATATTAAATTAGCAAATTTAATCTAAAATTACTTATAATTTTTCTATTATTTTTTTAACTAATTTAAAAAATTTTAAAACTTCGCAGACAAACTATTCTTATTATTATTATAATTATTTAGCAGGAATTTTAAATTTAATTTTATTATTTTATTTGATTTAATAATATTATAAATTTATTTTAAATTTTATTATTTTTTATTATTTTATTTATTAATACAAAAAAGGTAAAGTTTAGAATTTTATACCCATTAAAGTAAGTTTTTTAGCATTTAAATATTATTTTAAAAAATGAAAGAATTTTATCTACCATTTAAATATTAGATTTACAAATCTAAAATAATGATTTACTTATTATTTTTTAAGATATTTTAAACCTTTAAAAAAATCGTAGATAACCTATTTTTAAAATATATATACTATATAGAAAAATTATATGGAAAAACTATCCCAAAAACCCTTAATTATCTTTTTATATATTTTGTTTTTGTACTTCTGAGCGTCTTTTTAGCTTAAAAATCTGACCTAAAGCCCAGTCCTAATGTAAATCTTCTTTCCAAAAATATAAAAAATAAAATCTATAATATTTTATACAATATTTAATAATATTAACCCTATTCCCTGCCATACTTACTTTTGATTTCCAAACAAAAATCAAACAAAAAACCGTTTGATCCCATGAACAATAAATCGAAGGCAGACAGTAAATCCACAGCTTTTGGCATCGCCTGGCAACCACCACCACCACCCATTGGGTGGAGATGAGCAGCACTGAGTGTGTGTGTGTGTGTGTGCGAGATATGGCCAGTGAACAGTTAATTATGACACGCACTGTTTGCTTACCGCCGCCGCCGCTGTTGCTGCTATTTATTTATGCATTTTATTTAATATTCCCCAGTGGCGCTGCTCATTTAAGCGGGGGGGAAGAGCAGCGGGGATACAGCCACCAGACAGCAAACAATATAAAATCTATAAATATAAATAATATACAAAAAAAGAGGAGAACAAATAAACAGGAAAACTAATGAAACACGAAATGTTTTTGATTGCATGTTTGGGGATCCCCCCGTTCCCTTCAAATTATTTTGTTGCAAAAAAATATACAAACACTTGTAGTTGTTAATTTTTTTTTTAGTAATAATTTTTATTTAATTTCCTTTGTTTTGTTGTTGTTTAATTAATTTTATATATAATTGCAGTGACATGAGGTGTTGTTGCTTCTTCATTAATTTTATCCATATACATATACATATACATATATATTTAATAAATATATATATCATACATATATATCCATATACATATCGAATTTGTTCTTGTTTGTTGCTTGTTTGTTGCTTGTTTGTTGCTTGTTTGTTCTTGTTTTTGCTTGTTTGTTCTTGTTGTTGTTGATGTTTTTGTTGATGTTGATGTTCGGGTTCTTGTTTGTTTGCCTTTTGTTTAAATTTAATTAACTATAATTAATATTGCTTTTGCGTATAATTCATTTTCAAAAAACAGCTAAACCAACAGAAAAAAAAATATATATATTTATATATTTATATATAAATTCTTATGACAATGCAGGTGTGTTGATGATGATGAAGGTGATGTTTGTGTTGTTGTTGCTTTTATGGGGTTTACAAGGAATAAAAACAAATTGCTACGGAAATTTATTTTAATTTTAATCTTTTCTTTTTTTTGTTGGTTTTTTTAAAGTGAATTTTCTTGTGTTATTTCTTCATTTTTTGTTATATTCTCATTAATTCTGCATGTCTGTGTGTGTGTGTTTGGGTGTGTGTGTGTTTGGGTGTTTGAGGGTGTGTGTGTGTGAGGGAGATGTCTGTTAGCTGCGTCTTTGTCGCTCTCTCTTAACTTATATGCGAGGAACATGCGTTGAATTCAACTTTACTTTTCTTTTCTTTTTTATTTTATTTAATTTTATTTTTTTCTGTTTCTGAAATCATTTGCTTTAACTTATGCGAGTGTAAAAAAAAAAAATGATATTTTTAACACTAAAAAAAAATTATATTTTTTTATTTTTTATATAGTATATATATATAATTATTTATAATTGTTGTATATAAACACACACAGAACTACTCGTCGTGCTTGAATTTTTAGCATCTCAGGGGTGTTTCTTTTTTTTTTTAACGAGATTAAAATAAAAATACTAAAAAAAAAAAATATTATTTTGTTCTTTGGTTTTAGAACTTAAAATATACGAAAAAAAAATTATTTAAAAATATTTTAGGAAAAGAAAAGAGTTAAATTAGGAAAACTCAAGTTCTCAAGGTTGCATTTTCCTTCACTGGTGAGGGGTGTGTGTGTGAGTGTGTACTACATGTGTGTGTTTGTGTGTTTTGCTGAGTGTTTACGGTATTTTGGTTCTTAAAAGCTACATAAATTATTTTAAATATATATATATATATATTCCATATATTTCTATGCATATAGGTTTTTGTTTTTTTATTTACGTTTACTAAAAAAAAATGTTTCATCCACCTAAGACTAAGAAAAAAAATTGCATTTATTTTGTTTTCATTTCGTATTTGTTTTTTGTTTTTGTTTCTTTTTTTTTGCATTTATTTTTATGTTTTTTTTTGTTGTGGTGTGTGTTATATTCTTTAATTATCTTTTCTTTCCTTCCTTTCTTACTTTCTTTGCTTTTATTTTTTAATTTTTACTTTTTACTAAGGTTACATTTTCATTTTTATTTTGTTTTTAATATATATATACTTTATATATATACTATATATGTGTTCTAGTTGTATATATATATAAAGAGGCGCCATCTTTGATGTTGCAATATACATATACATATATAAAGGGGGAGGGGGGAGGTGTGTGTGTGTGGTGATATATAAAGTATATATATATATGTATATATAAATTTGTGTGAGGAAAGTTATACCCCTTTATTCCTCTTCTCAAAATCTCTGGAGAAATAAAAGTTTGTCCCGTTTGCAACTATCCCTCTCTCTTTCTTGACTTTCTTGACTTTACTGACCACTTATTTCTCTCAGTGTGGACTTGCTAAGCCTCTCTAAAGAATTCTACAAAAAAATTCCAAGTTAAAGATACTTTCTTTGACTTTCTCCACACTTAGCAAGCCTTCAAATATATATTTATATATACTACAAATGTTAATCCTTGCCTCCAGCTTCTGCTCCGCCTGGTATTTACACTCTTCACCCACTTTTTAGACGACCAACATTACAGCTTGGTGTTGATGCTCGACGAGGGGCTAGAGGCTGGGCCGCTGACCCGTTCCCGGTCAGACGTCAACATCCAAATCGAGATCGATCACCGAGCTGCGATCCTCATCGCCATCCTGATCGCCATCCTCCTGCTCATCGATGTCCTCCTCCAGCTCCAAGTCTAACTCCTGGCCACCGCCACCGCCGCCTCCATCATCGCAGTCGGAGCGGCCGTCCAGTAATTGTCACTGATCCGTACCGCCCGCCGTGGTGCCATGGTGCGGATGCGAGTGATGTGGATGTGGGTGCTGCTGGTGCTGGTGCGGATGCGTGTGCTGCTGCTGCTGCTGTTGCTGCTGCTGCTGGTGATGATGCGCCTGGGTGTGATGGTGGGCCGCCTCCTCTGCCAGCTGCAAAGCCGCCGCTGCTGCTGCTGCTGCGGCACTGCCATTATGCTGCACCTCCAGCCCATTGACCATCTTCTCCATGCTCTTTAGCTCCGACGGCGAATTCTGGGACTGGGCTGCCCCGCGCTGCTGCTGTTGCTGCTTCATCAGCGAGGGCGGCGTGGTGGGCGACATCGAAATGGGACGCGTCGGCGGCGAATGGGAGGCAGGCCTGGGCCTTGGACTAGAGCTCAAGCTCCTTGGCTCCATACCCTGCCCAGGTGGTCCACCCTCGCCCGTTCGATTGGCATTCGAGCCGGGGGTGACGGCATCAAAGGCCGAGCCCAGGCTACCCGGCAAGCTGTACGGCGAAAAGCGATGACTCTTCAGACCCTGGAGCGGTGATACCGGCGTATGTCCCGCCGCCGCATAGGCATGTCCAAACAGCGCCGGATGCTGGGCGGCCAGCGCCAGTTGGGCATTGAAAAGCAGGCCGGGATTCAGACCAGCCGGACTCATGGCGGCCGCTGCCGCCGGATTGTGCAGCAGACCAAGATGCGGCGGCGGATACAGGCCATGCGGATACAGGTAAGGCAACAGGTGCGGCGACGGGTGAATGGGCGGACCCACCGAGATATTTGGTGACGGATAGCTACCGCCACCGCCGCCGCCACCACCGGGATTCAAGCCGGCTGCTGCCGCCGCTGCAGCGGCACCCACCGCCTCCTTGGGACTGCCCGTTGAGGTGGGCCGAAAGGCACCGCCGGTGCTGCCGCCGACGCTTTCCGAGCAGCTTGAATCGCTGCCATCGCGCTCTACATCGGCATCCGCCTGGAGGCGTCTCCTTAGAGCCTCCTCCGCACTGGCATTTGCCGCTGCGGCCGCTGCATGTTCACCGGCACCGGCTCCAGCTCCGGCCAGATGATTAAACCAGGCGGCCAAGGCTGCAGGAATAAAAGAAAAATGAAAATAAAATGTAATTAGTTAAAATTTTTGATTAGAAAACCACATAAAACCCTTCTTTCCCCTTGAAAAGCTGGAAAACCGTACTCACCGGAGTGCTGGTGGGCATGCATCTGCTGCAGCGAGTGGCTAAGCGGCAGGAGCGGACTCTGTGGTGGCCCAACCACATCTAGCAGCTTGTCCTCATCATCCTGCTGGTTATCCAGCAACGCGGCATGCGGATGCAGGTGGGGCGGTCGGCCGGCATGGCCCAGGTGGAGCGGTGCCCGGGAGCTGCTCACGTGCGTCGGATTGAGCTTGTCCGAATCGGACCCTCGGTTAGACATCAGCGCCTGCCTGTAACAACAGTTGTACGAGAGGCGAGGGCCACAAATTAGAACATCCAATTGTCAGGGTGGCAAGGGGAGTATTACATATATCTCTATATAATTATATGTATACATAAGGGGGTATAAATATATCCCTATATAATTATATACTTGCTTTTTTTAGTAAGGATAATGCACACTATAGATATTTAAAAGCACACATCTGCTCATTACTTAAAATACCCAAGATAGGTTTATTGCTAGAACCCGTTGGGAATCATAAGTGCACACATGTGGAATTTATTTTAAACTTTTTATTTATCATACCTATAAAACACACATAAAACCCATCTATATATTATTTGTATAGTTTCCTACAAACACCTAATCAAGGGATTTCCTTTTCCACTGCCAAATCAATCAGCTTTCACTAGCAATTTCCACGTCAGGCCGCATTTGTTGGTCGATTTGCCAGCGGAATTTTCGTTGGGGATCAGGGCCAAGCTTTAATAATATTGTTGGTAACTGAAATATCTGCTAAATGATAAACCAGCGCTGGCGGCGGCCAGAAAGGCCGGCTGCCAGTCCTGCCCAGCACATCCACATCAACCCGGTGAACCTTAATTGAAATGTAACAATGCGAGGCGGAAACGGGGGGCAGGAGCAAGGACGACCTAGTGTATGTGGTGTGTGTGTGTGTCTGCGGCTGACAATGAAATTGAAAAATAATTCAAAACACGTTAGTGTAATTTAGTGTCTGTGCTGGCCCTGGCCTGCCCTGGCCTGCATTTTCCATTTCAATTTTCCTTATTTTTCACACATCAAAGCCGGTCGCTGCCTCGCAAATTGGGCAATTTTAGCACACACACACACACACACACATAGATTACACACGGGTGTTGTGTGTATCATTATCACAGCAACCACACCCACTGAACACCACCCAAAAAAAAAAAAAAGAAGAAACCACGGAAAATCCACCCATGGTTTGGCATTGCGCCAAGGGCGTCTTCTTTTGCACTTAACTGTTTTTCCACCTGCCCTGTTATGTGTGTGTGTGTGAGTGTGGTGTGTTCGGGCCTAATTTAATAGCAAATCAATTTGTGTTAATCCAGCCAACGTATCTGGACCCACCCACCTTAACTACAAAGACGCTAAGACGTTTCAAGAGCGGCAGTTAACAGGACACCGGCAAGGGTGTGGTGATAAGGCCCGAATCGTTGGGGGCGTTAAAAATAAAATATATAGTAAAATATTTAAAGCCTTCAAAAATATATTTTGTAATTTAATAAATATTAAGCTACTTAAAATCCTTCAAAAACTTATTTTTAAAGCCCTTTAAATACTTTAAAATCGTATTAGAAATTACTTGATATTATTATTTTACTTTAAAAACTTTTTTAAATATTTATTTGCTATTATAAAGCACTTAAACTCTACAAAATTTATTTTTCCTAATATTTAATATTTTATTTAAAATATTTCTAGATTTTTTACAACTTTCTAAATCAACCAAAAATACTTTTTTATAATTTCTAAAGCCTTTTTTATGACATTTTCCATGTCCATAAACGTTAAAACATTCTAATTTATTTTAAGACTTTTAAAAAAGAATTTAAAATATTATTTTTCTAATTAGAAACATTTGTAGTAATTATATATATTTTATAAATAATTTTTAATATTTCATTTTAATTAAAATTCCTTGTTTTTAAGACTCTGAATCCGCTCCTGGTTACTCCCATGCAGCGGGCCCATTACATTTCGACCCAAAGACGTTTATCTATTGCCCTTTTGCCTCCCATTGTAAGGGGTCTCCTCCCTGTGTGTGCGAGTGGAACGCCCTGGCAAAAAGGGAGTTCCCTTTAATTTTTCTCCTTTTTTTTTCTCCCTTTATTTTTTTCTAGGAGGGGGTGTTTTTGCTGAAATTGCGCTGTTTTGTGTGTGTGCTTTGTAATTTTTGAATTACGTTTGAATTTGCGGCTTAAACAGCCCACGCACGCCCACCGTTAAAGGAGACCGAAGGAGAGTCTGCATCTATTGTCAACTAACGCCTCGGGAAAATAAGAGAATATATATATTTAAAAAAAAAAAAAATATATATATATATATATATATATATGTATAAATAAATTCCCAGTAACAACAAAAGAGCGGCGACGATGGTGGCAAGGAGTAAAGCAAATTTCAATTGCTGCTGTTAAAACGTTTTCACTTTGGATTTCCGGTTCTGGTTGCGCCCAAGGCGGCGGCACAAAATAATAGAAAATAAAAAACCAAGGGGAATCCTCTTGCTTTTATAGCCTTTGCAAAAAAAGGGGTTTGGTTTTCCCTAGGAGAGAGAGATGAATATCATTCCGGCGGAAGTTGCGCACTAGATTGCCACCAATTAGCATCTCTTGCTGTGAAGGACTCGGGGATATCATTACCACCACCATCACCACCACATCATCATCACCACATCATCATCATCATCCACATCATCATTATCATGGGCGTTCTGGCATTCCCCTGCTAATGAAGGGTTGCAAAAGAGTTGACTAAGTCGTCACTAATTGCCCAGGATTTTTGGCAGCTCTCGGGGAGCGCCAGCTAACTTTCCAGGACCTCAGCCTGCGGAATTGTAAGCGGTTTAGCGGTTTTGTTTCTATTTTTTTGTGCCTTCCCCCAATTTAATTAACAATTGGACAAAGTATAAAGCAAGGCATAGAAAAGTAAAGTAAAAGTTCTTTTTGTTGAAAAGTTGACTGGGCTGACTGGCTGACAACTCGCTGTCACATCAATGACCAGGCAAATTCTTTGGTTTTTTTTTTTTGGAAGGAGGAGGTCCTGGCTTAGACAGACACGCTAATGCCAATCAAAAGCCAAAAGTAATCAGGTTCGGCACAAAAACCAAAACTCAACTTGAGTAAATTGTTTGTGTCAAATGCGCTGTGGTTCTTTGGTGGTGGAAAAACCTTCAAGCTCGGAAAATGCCAGAGCTCAGTGAGTGAAAATTGATTTGTAACGTTTAACATGGACATGGACATGGACATGGTTTCTGTGTGGGGGTGGAGAGGCAAAACCAGAGTCGTTTTTCGTCTATTAAATGTCATTCATCATTATGCTAAGTCAGGGTTTTTAGGGGGGAAGGAAAAGTCACCAGGACACACGAACACTTGGAGGAAAAATGAAAAAGATCTGGGGAAGGAAAAATTGGAAAATGCAGAATTTTCAGAGCATTTTTTTAATTTGAATTTTATAACAAATTTATTAATATTTATTTAATTTTAATTTAATTTATTTATATTTTTTGAATTTTAATTTTTATTATTTATTATTATTATTTCACTATTTTTTTAATAATTTATAACATTATATAATTTTTTAATGTTTTTTACGTTCCAATAAAAAATAATTAACAAATTCTTCAACTTTTACATCTGCTTTCTCTATTAATATTCCTCTTTTTTTCTTTTATTGACTTTCCCCCAGTGCAAAAGTTGAATCTCCTGCCTCCCCATGGCTGGTGGGTGCTGCTCTGTGGCCGGAAACCGGAACCACTTCAAAACTTGGCCAGAAAAGAGAATCAATCCCTCCTCCTGGGGCGACCTCTCTCTCTCTACTCCGCCGTGGGCAAACAGAAATTGGAAAATCTGTGCGCTAAAAACTCAAAGCTTTTTCGGACCATCATCATCAGGACAGGACAGGACAGCAGACTCGCAGCAGGATGCCATGGGGTTGGGGTTGGGTGTGGGTCCTGTCTTCCGACAGGAAATTGAAATCAATCCATCAATATGGATTACATGTTCGAGTTAGCTGCCAGCGGAGGTGCCAGTCATCAGCATTATTTCGCCCCAAGGGGGAAAGAGGGGGGAGGAGGAGCAGGCCAAAAGCCAAAAGGGCCAAAAGCATCATTAAGCTTTGCTGATGATACGCCCCCTGCTCTGTGTATTCTCTTCTTTTTTTTTCGAGTGTGTTTTTTGTCTTTTGTGTGACTTGCAATTTGACAAGCTGCAGGCTAATTAGTTCCGCACAGATTTGACAAAAATTAATGCCAGTAACTGTGTGTGGCAACTGTGTATCTGTATCTGTATCTGTGTATCTGTGTATCTGCCATCTGTAACTGCTAATCAAGCCGCATCCAGCAGATACAGCAGACAAATGAGTGCTCTGTTTTTGGGGTTTTCGGTTAGGGTTTCGCTTCGGTGCAAAGTTTTGATTGTCGGCTGGCCACAAAAGGCCATTTTGTGTTTTTTTTTTCTGGTTATTGCCAGTTTTCCAGCTTTTCCGCTTTTCTTTTAGTCAGCTTGTGTCCTGATTAGTTTGCTTTTTGATGTTAATTTTCTGGGTAAACGATGTGACTGTCTATATTTTAGTTGGAATACTGTAAACCTTTCTTATAAGTTCCTTTTTTTAGCTTAATAATAATCAAATTCTTATAAAAATCCTATGATATTTCTTTAACAATATCTAGATCCTTCTTAGTGTGCATTATCTTCACCTTTTTATAAACTATAAACTAGTGATACTCACTTCTTTTCCCGCTTGCCAGCACCAGTATCACGAAAGCCCTTTGCAAAGGGATTGTTATCGATTTTCAATTGAGTTATCTGCAAAGCAATCGATTAAAGGCGATAAATTACTTGATAACGATAACAATTTCAAGGGTTTGCCATAACTTACCTTCTCATTCTGATATGCAGTCACGGCAATGAACTCCGTCTCCTTGAAGACGTACGTGCGAAACGTGGAGTACGGCAGCTTGAGGATGTCATTGGCTCGCACCAGGTGGAATCGCGGTTGGTACTTGTGCATCGAGTTCAGGATGGTCTGCGGGGCGGAGAAGAAAAATAGAGGGGACACGGCGTAGATTAGTGGATATAGTCGCATCATATCATCATGGACGTGGCCAGTTTTTTATACTTTTTTGCAAAACCAACCAAACAAAACCGGGGCAAGGGACAACCAAGAAACTACTAAAGCTCACTCACAAAGGTAGGAAAAATTCACACACAGAGAGAAAAAATATATACTCGATATATCAGAAAATAATAAACTATAATATATATATTTTTTAGATTAAAACGTAAGCTAAGTGTTGCCTAAACTTTTTTTAAAAGTAATTTTTAAAAAACAAATCCCTAGAAATGTTTAAAAATCTTGTAGAAATTGTCTTTAAAATTCCCAAGTACAAATTCAGTGTGTTAAACAGTTTAAACTTAAAGGTAATGATGAGGCTTCTTAGCTAAGAACTAAAACTATTGCCAACTTTTAGACTTGTGCTGTCTTAAAAAGAATTACAAGTTTAAAAGATTATACAAATATATTTTTAAAATGGAAAATTATTTAAGCCAGGCTTATCTTTTTCTCCCTGTTTATTTTCTTGGCTAGGAAAAAATCCGAAAAAAAAGAACAAAAATACGGCGGCAACAATGCCATTGCCGCGCCGCTCACTTGCACGCCAGAGCAACATGGGCAACATTGGCGACATCAGCAACTTTGCAGCCGACGGACAACCAACGACCACCCACCAAAAGGCACGAGAACGAGTAGGAACAGGAGCAGGAGTAGGGAGCAGGGGCCAGAGCAGGAGCAGGAGCTGTGCAGGAGAAGCTCAGCACCACCGACAATACAAAGTTGTTGTCATAAAATATGAATCTGTCTGCGCGGCAGAGACAGAGAGACCTCCCAGGGCAAGGCCCGGCCCTCGTCTTCTATATCTATATATATATATACATTGCCTAAACCATTTCGATCCGCTGTTGCAGAAAGGAACACCTTTTTAATTACCATAACTCGTCGGCTTCGACTTCGACTTCGATTAAGCGACAAACGACCAGAGGCCTAGAGAGGCCCAGAGACCAGAGACAAGTTTCTGTGTGTGTGTGGAGACCCCACAAGCAGAGGCAGTAAGCAAACGCCATTTTGTAAGTGTAATTTGGAAAGAAAAAAAAATACAACAAAAAACACAAGAAATAAAAAAGAAAACTCCACAAAAAAAAGAAATAAAATAAAGCAAAGCGAGTAAAACAACACGAAGGAACACAGCAAGACAAAGAGAGCGAGCGAACAAAGCGAGACAGCCCCCAATGTGTATCTCGTCGTAGTACGAGTATCTGGTATCTTGTATCTGCGTTGGATTCGCACGCCTCTCGGCTCAGCCTCAGCCTCAGCCCCAGCCCCAGCCCCAGAGACCCCCACCAACAACAAGAGACCACAACAACACCACCAAGCACAGCCAAGACCAGACCACCAATGGCGACGACTCTCGCTGCTCCGCGGAAGGTGTGACTAATGCGAATGCTTTTCGGTGTGTAAATGTGGTGTTAGTGGGGGGGGGTTATATTTTCTTGATACTTTCTTTATAAAATACTTTAATTCAAGTGTATGTTAATAGAGAAATAAATTTATGTGTATATATTTAAATATATTTTTAGATGTGTATATATTTTTCTATAAATATTTTAAAATATACTTTTAAAAATATATATTTTTTATTTTTTTGTATATATATATATTTGCACATCTTTTTAAATTTATTTTTATATACATAATTTTATATATCATTTTTAAAGATACTTTGTTAATATATTTTTATATGCATTTTTTTTAAATATTTTTATATTTTCTTATATTTTTTCTTATATATTTTCTTATATATTTTAATATTTTTAATCTATATTTTTGTATATTTTCCTGTACAAATTATAACCTTTATCCTTGTTTTTTTTTTTTTTTTGATTGAATTGATAAAATCATTTAAAAACAAGGCTTTTTGTTTGGCATGAGCTTTGTTTTGGGGAAAATCACAGAAAATCGAAAAATACATTTAATACCCCATAAATATGTAGGGTTTGTTGTGTTTAAAAACCAAAGAATGGGAAACGAGTTGATGCTGGTTCTGCTGCTGATTTTCCAACTGCAAAAAGCCTTTCACAAAAGTTAGGCCCCACCAAAATACCCAAACAAAAGAGCTGATTAATTGCTCCACCATTTTTGAGCTATAGAATTTAGAAAACCCAAGCCATGATTATCATTCATCAATCTAAAGCCTCAAAAATATATATATATAATAACCCCCTAGAGTCCATAAATCGTACAACGCCTTTTGCTTCTACTTAAAACGTCATTTGCTAATTTGCTTTAAATTTATTGACACATAAATTCATTTTGCAAAGCACGACAATCATCATAATTACCCCAAAGACATAGTATAGAGTGTGTGTGTGTCTAGAATTTATTGATAAAACAATTTGCATTATTACGTTAATTTTTCATTGCTCTGCCATGCAAGGCGCAAAATTGTCATTTAAAATGTCATTGTGGCGGCGATTTAAATGAAAATAACCGTGAAGATAGCCATAAAAAAAATACAACAACAAAAAAAGTACAAAATACAAAATATAAGCATGCAATGTTGCCTCTCTCTGCAGCCAGCAGCATTTTCCATTTTCCAAATGGGCATAAACAAGTCTAATTAGACATGAAGTGCGATTACACGGACGCCACGCAGTCGTCGGTCGCTTGTCGTCGCCAGTTGTCGTCACTCAAACAGGCAGCAACCAGATTGCATGTTGCTGTTGCTGCTGCTGTTGCTGCTGCTGCTGCTGCTGTTGCTGCTGCTGTCGTGATTGTATTTGCTGATTGAATTGATTGGCGAACAAAACCTCTTGGCAATTATGCATCGAAATATTGCCTAGATTTTTAGCACATATGATTGCGCATTGCTGCACGTAGCAATTGCTGTTTGCAGAGCCTAGCCTAGCCAAGGTAGCACAACGTGGCCAGTTAGCAGCTCCTGGCTCCCAGCACATTGACAAAGTACCCAAGCACAATCCAATACCCCAAGCAGTTAATCACTCTATATATCGCCCGGGTGACAACTGATTGAGCCGCCGGCGGTCGGTCAATACCAAAAATGGTGCGACAATTTCATGTTGCCTTTGGTGTTGTGTTTTGTGCCTCTCCTCAGCAGGAGTTGCAACCAGCCAGCCAGCCAGCCTGCAACACGTTTGTTTTTGGCTTTTGCGTGTTGATTGCTAAAAGGTAGAAAATCTCTGTGGCTGCTGTTGCTGCTGCTGTTGTTGCACACTCATTGTTGGCATATTATCACATAATTTAACTGATGATGGCACTGTCGCCCGTTGCCTTGTTTGCCACGGAAGAGCCTTGTCAGGTTGTGTTCGTTGTTGGCCGGGTTAATTGAATGATCACTCACACTTTGATTCGATTTCGCAGGCAACCAGGCGCAAGTTAATGGTGAGATTGCCAGTTAGATTCAATTGACTCCGGCGAGTCCAACTCCAACTGAAGTCAATTTAATTCCAAAAAGTCGGTTGGAAAGTTCAGCCACAAGGTGATCGTGAGTGAATGTCAGTTGGCTTTTAATCGTGTGAAGATCTGGCTTAAGAAAAGCCTTGAGAAATGTCAAAGAAAATAGGGGGAAAACTTAAGAGAATACGGGGAACATAATTATTATATAATATATCCTCAGCTAGGTTGAGTTCTCTAATGATTATTCCACATTTTAAGCCACCGATTAACCTATCAATACCATTAGGGATGTGTCTGTACACCCAAACCCATCGATAACATAAATTACTGTTTATTTAAGCACAAAACAAACCCAAAGATCGATGCTTGGCCTGATCGTGTGAAGAAGATCGATGCCAAATTGAAATTGTCAGCAAGTGATGATCAACAAAATGGTTTTGGCTGACCGGATTGATTGCTGGATAACTTGATTGCTTGATCACTTGATCACTTGATCACTTGATCGCTTGATGGCCCGATCAGTTCAGTGATCGCAAACGCGGACTCAATTGAAACGATCTGAGGCAAGTTCTAAAGGCACCGGCACCCGGCACCCAACTGACAATGATAAACTCCGATCAGCAACGGCTTCGATCATCTCCGGACTCAATTAGGCGACACAGCCGCCGCACAGCCATTTTCGGGGGCTACCTGTTGACCAATTATGGGCATAATTGAAGCGCCAAAGCCGCCGCGATGACTAAGCCCAAGTCTGAGTCCGACTCCGAGTCCAAGTTTTATTAAGCTGTATTAAGTATTTAAGCGATATGCATATTGACCTATCTATACCATAAATATCAACACGAAACTCTGATCGCAGTCGCAGTGGCCATGTCTTAATTAAGCCAGCGGATCAGGTAGACAAAATATAAAAAACACAAGAAAAACAAGAGAAAAGAGGAAAGATCCCCCATGCTGTCTCATATTAATCTGTAAATTATGCATAATTTTAATGAAGAAGCCAAAGGAGAAGAAAACAAAGCCACCCAGGCTCCCGGCAACCCAAGACTCTCTTCTGTCAAAACTCTCACGGAACTGCAGCAAAAGCAACAGCAGCTGCCGATCGAATCGAATTCGAATTCGTTGATTTCGGCATCCGCCAGAGAGAGAGAGAGAGAGCCCCAGTCAAAATTTATTTACAATTTATAACAATTCTTTTCGGGGGCCCATCTTATCGCCCGGTGGTCGTCGTCGACGTCGTCGGGAAAATGTTAAAAACGGATTTACATTTTAATGACAACACGAAGCGAAGGCCACAAGCTACCAGCGACCAGCTCCGATTGAGATACAGAGACTTTTGAAAGCCACACAAAAAAAAAAACAAAAAAAGAAAGACACAAAAAAAGAGTTGCAGCCAATTGCAAATTTGCTAAACAAAATGGGCGGCGTTTTGGGGCCTCAGAAAAGAAGGAGAAAAATCCCCAAGCAAGACATTTTCGGTTTCAACATTCGATATTCAATGAAATCTCGGCCGGCAGTCGCCTAATGATGCCTTTGCTGCCGTTTTGTTGTATGCAAATCGATCGTGTTCCCTTCTTTTTCCCCTCTCACCATTAGAGGGGGAAAAACAAAGAAAAAATAAAAAGGAAAAATAAGTAAACAACAGTCACAGTCGATTGGCCGGGAGCAGAAAGCGAATGCTCGGCGAAAGCCCAGCTTGGAACATGAGTTCTGGCACTCTGTGGCTGCGGTTGGATGCGGACCGCTGATCCCGATAGCACGCCAGGCCTCGATAGTCAGGGGTTATCGATAACCAGTGGGTGTAGAGAATATGTAAAACCAAGAGATACAAGTTTTGAGGAGAATTTATAAGAATTTTAATACAAATTAGAGAGAAACCCAACTTATTTATCGATAAATTCGATGTTTTGTTGAAAGTAAGCAATTCTTAAACTTCATAAATAAGGAAATTTATATTGAAAGTAAGCTTTCAATGCCTTAAAAACCAACTAACTAAATCCCAAAGATTTTTACCCCTTACTTATATAGATTACTTATCGATAAAATCGATTACAGCGCTAATTACACGCTTACAAAAGTTAGAAAACCACTTACAAATAGCCTTAAGCCTACTTAGATAAATCCTATTTAAATAACAAATCGATAAAATCAAAGTGTATCAATTACCCATGGTTATGGCCTGCTAAATTGCTCACCTAAAAATCAAAGCCATGACTTATCGATAGATAATCGCTTTGCAAAACCCGACAACACCCATTTTTATTGGTTATTTCGGAATCGTGAAAAACACAACTACTCGTTCGATGGACATTAATCGATTTGTAATAACCCCCAAAGACTGTCGGCTCCACCGACTCCATTAATAATCGTTTTGTACTCGCGCCACCCACATAAAGAGCAAACACCTAGTAGGCACCGGGCTCTATCGATGATTATTTATATCGCGCGCTCTGCATTTCCCCTCCTTCCCAAAGAGGGCTATAAATTTCCAGCTGCTCAAGAGCCGGGGCCATGTGAAGTCCGCCGCCGCCGCTTGCTTATAAATGAGCCGAGTTATGGTGAGCTGAGCTCGCCGGGCCGTAGATAAAAAATAAAAATAAAAAACGAAACGAAACGAAGCGCGCGGATCGGTTAAGATCCCAGGGGCGGCTAATGGTCGAGTGAGCTACCAGATCCAAACCGTCGACTATCGCGAATGACAAATATTTCAAATGATTTCAACACTTTGCCGATGCCGCCCGATCTGCCTGGAAAAATGGAAATGGTAAAAACAAAAAGTATAAAAAAAAAAAGGGGGCTGCTCGATGATTTGCGTTTTATTGCAGCTAATAAATTGAATGGCGATGGCGACCCACCACTGAGGCGGCGCGGATCGGGTTTGGCCAACTATTTGCTGCGATAAGGAGTAGCAACAGCAGCAAGCAGCAGCAGCAGCAGCATAGTGTTGCATGCAACATGCAACTGGCAACCGGCAACTGGCAACTGGCCACCGAAAGCCAGCAACTGCCGGCGCATGCGTGTGTGCATTTCAATGCAACACTGATAAAGGTGTTCAACGCTCGATGACATTAGCACCATCCAAATGCCGCAATCAACTCTCAAGGACACTGGCAGAAAAATAGCTTAAATTTTAGAAATTTTCTAGAATTTTTAAAGTAGAAATTAAAGTGGAAATAATGCTAGGAAAACCTGGCCGAGAATCACTCTTCAAACAAATCCAGAAAAAAAAACCTAGTAATATCCATAACATTCTCTATAATTTTTCCCTGTGTTTTTTTTTTTATAATTTTAATTTTAGTTTTAAAAGTATTTAAAAGTAGATTAAAATTGAATAATAATTCTAGAGAAACCTGATCAAAAGTCTTTCTTTAAGGGGGGGGGTAAGGTATTTAATTTTTTTTTTCGTAAATTTTTTTTTATTTTTTATTTTAAAAGTTCAATATCTTAAGAATATTGTGTCCAAGTTTTACATCAATCATAGTAAAATTGACGAAGTTATGCGGAGCTGAACGAAGGTCGGTTGGTGTTCAATGCATGAGAATCACAAAGTTTAAAGCGCTCTCCTGAAAAATGCCATTTTGAAAATCGGTGTACACGATAACTAAAAATATACTGAACCAATCGGTTTGAAATTTGGAACATAACTTCTTTAGATAATTCTACAGGTATTCTCGTCGAGCTTTTTTTAATTTTTAATTTTCTTATATTTTTTATTTAACAAATTAACTTAATTTTTTAGTCAAAAATCGGGGTTTTGACTTCAAATTTTGATAAAAAATAGGGAAAAAATTGTAAAAATAAAAACGCTTCGAGAATACCTCGGGACACTTATCCTTTAACGAATGAGGTATAATTTTTGTAGATCGGATGATTCTGTGGACAGTTAGGATGTACACCGCAAACCAACTTTTTTTGGAGGCGACTCGGGAGATTCCCTATAACTCCTCAACCTCTAAATATTTTTCAATACAAAATTTATCACAAACTGTTCAAATGTTGTGTTATTATATGGTATTTAATTCGTTAAGCTAGCTTTAGCCGTTTCGCCACAACATTTTTTTGAAAAGTGGGCATTTTTGCACCGAATTAACCTTACCCCCCCCTTAAATAAACTCTCTTTAAGCCTAATCTTTCTTTCTAAAATCCAGAAAAAATCTTGCAGTATCCAGAACATTCTCTGAAATTTTTGTCAGTGCTTTTTATAATTTTAATTTTATTTTTAATAATATTTTAAAGTAGAATACAATTAAAATTAATTTATTCTCTTCCCAAAATCCAGAAAAAAATCCTAGAAATATCCAGAACATTCTCTATATTTTTTTTTTCAGTGTTTTTTACCACTCAGCTCGAGCTCAAGTGCTCACCTTGCTACTGCTGGTTTCCCCCCCTCAGTTTTTCTGGACCCGCACTTTTTTTTCTGTTGCCGTTGTCGCCGCTTTGCCATATTTGTCGGCGCCTTTTGTTCTTCTTTATTAAAAAGGCGAATAATCATAATAAAGAACCAACAACACACACACAACTCCCGACGTTGTCTCGTTGTCGTTCAAGTTGTTGTCGTCCATTTAGCCACTGAGTTTGAGTTTTGGCTGAGCAGCCGTTTGCCGCCAAGCGGGTTTCCAACTGGCATCTTCTCATTTCGATTTGGGTTTCGGATTCGGTTTGGGATTCGGGTTTTTGGGTTCTGGGTTCTGGGTTCTGGACTCCCGATTGTGGTGGGTTCCCAGTTCTCTCTGGGGCTGCCGCTCGTTCGGTAGCCGCTAGACTTGGACATTAATCGATAACACTTGAGTATTTTTTCATGTTCCGCAAGGCGAGCCATTAAGCGATTGTCCACCAAAGGTCTTTCACGTTGTTGGGTGTCCCCCATTGGGTTCGAGTTTTTGTTTTTTTAGTTTTTGAGTTTTCAAGTTGGTGTTGGGATTGGTGTTGCTTTGCTGGTTTAATTTTAAGTAAGTAGCAGGAGCAGAAGGGAGATTAATGCTCTATATTCAGAGGTTAATCGGGAAGAGATGGCTAGGAAGGGGGCTATGAGGGTCTTATAAACCCTAAACATTCATAGAAATTTCTGGTATAAATATATATTTATATTCAAAGAACATATTTATATTAAAAAAAAAAACGAGAAGAAGCTTAAAAATCATTGAAGAAGTCTTTTTCGACCCTATAAATCATGTATATTGTTGATTCGCATCACAAGCCGAGTTTATCTAGACATTTCTGGCAAAAAAAAATTTGTTAACCATTTTTTCAAAATTTTGTAAGGGGTTACAACGTTAAAATTGTCGAAAACTTACTAGTTTTTCTATTTCTTACTATTTTTCTTTTGTTTATATATTTTATATATATTTTTAATATTTTTTGTAATATATTTTTGTTAATTTTTTCCTTTATTCCTGTTATTTTGTAATCCTTAATCAAACATTTGCCACTTGGCTTGCGGCCTTTACCTTCAGCCAGCTGGCTTAATGAAATTCAGCGGGAAGCGCTAATGATTAAGCCCTGTCCCGATCCTAACCCCTGATGGGATCTCCTCAGCTCCTTGGCTCCTTGGCTCCTCCAACTCCTTCCCCCAAAAAATTCCCCCGGCAATTACTAAAAGACAAATTTATTTGCACGCATGCAGAAGAGTTGTGTGTGCGAGGCGGGCTCTGGCCTTTGAAAGTGGCCTCCGTCTCCGTCGCCGTCTCCTTCTGGGTCTGGGATCGGTTTAAGAGAACCTGGAGCTGAAGAGGCTACTGTTCGACAAGTGTTAAGCATAATGCAGACACACCACACTCAGGGGCCAGGAACTGTGTTGGGGCTTTAATTGAAGTGCCTGGCGACTCGCAGCATTGACATTAAGTATCGATAAATTAAGCATACGCAGTGTAGGCCCTGCTTTTTTTATGAATGGAAAGAAGCCAAGACTTGAAAGAAACAAAAAACTGCAAAAGAACTGAGAAATGTGAAAGGTTTCGAGACCGCCCTGGCTGTCGCATAAATTCCCAATAATTTACAGTATATAAAAATCAACACAAAACATTTTATGTTAATGAAAATAAGAGCGAGAAGGAGTGAAAGCCAAGCTGAGAAACTGGAAGTGGAACTGGAACGGAGCCAGGTGGCAAATGGAGATGGCAAATACAGTAGCCGGCGGGTCAGCAGATAGCCCAGATATCTAGGCAATTAATGGGCTGCTCGAGCCCGGCTAATGAGCAGCATTTAAACACACACACACGGTGTCAGTTTTTTAGGTTTGCCTTTTTTATTTTTATTTTGTTTTTTTTGTTGGCAAAATAATGATCCATGTGATCCTTTGATTTTTGAGCCGCTATCTTTATCTGGGCCTTAAAATATTTTTTATAACTTAATTACGTTCAGTCAAAAGTCACTAAACAAATCGTCACATGTTTGATATTCAAATTGGAGTTTTCTTGGGCTTTTCTTTGTTTTCCTTTGGGTTTTCTTCTTGTTTTTTTTTTTATAAAATTTAATGAATGAAAATGAAAAAAGGGCTTATGGAAATGAGCCAGATAATGGCTTAAGGGTTCAGGTCAAAGCAGCCTGTGTGTGTCTGTTTTTTGAGTCCCAGTGCCACACGCTGTGCAACTCGTCTTTATGGCCTCAAACACACACTCCACACACTCTATAAACTCTATAAACTCTCTATAAAAAAAAAACTCACACCAGCAGATCACAGACTGCCTCTCTTTTACTGGCAGCCACTCAAGTTCTTTGCTTAATTAACGAACGAAGAAAAGGCCAAGACAGAGCGTAGCATATAAAAATTAATTAGCAGATCCAGAACCTAAAATCAGAAGGCATGAAGATCAGTCTCAGGGAGAAAAAGTCACTAGGGGGGCGGCTTCTCTAAAATTCATTGAAAAAATTAGACGAGATAAAACTAATTTCTAAGGGAAAACAAGAAAGATTGAAGAATAAATAATAAAGAAAAAAAATATATAATAAAATATATAATAAAATATTTAATAAAATATATAATAAAATATATAATAAAATATATAATAAAATATTTAATAAAATTTATTTAAAAAAATATAATAAAATATATAATAAAATATATATATATAACCTAAAACATCATATTTAAAACTAGTTTATAAATCAATAAGCAAGCAGCTTTAAGAGGTTCGTTTTTTAATTTTTAACTAGTATTTTTTATCCATTTATTTTTAGAATTTTCTGTGAATCTTTTTCTTATTTTAAAGATTAAGTTTCAGGGAGAAAAAGTCACTAGAGTGGCCTCTAAAATTCATTGAAAAACTAGTCAAATTAAATTAATTTCTAAAGGGAAAACTAGGAAAATATACCACCTAAAATTTCATATTTAAAACTAGTTTATAGAGCAGTAAGTAGCCTCTAAGAGATTTGCTTAGTAATTTATTTATTTACTTATTTATTTATTTATTTATTACCCATTTAATTTTACAATTTCCTCCTCATTTTTCCCCCCAATTTAAAATACTCTCTAAACTCCATGTAAGCCAAAGTTATTTTCCTTGTTAAAAGAACCCCCCCCCCAAGTGCCTTTATAGATATATTTTACTCTACCATTGATAGAATTTCCTTAACGATTGTATGTATTTTTAATTAACGTTTTAGAGGTCATAAAAAGTGAATACAGAAGGCAAGTTGCTTGAGCTGCAATCACCCCAAAATGGCTTTGAAATTTCCTATAAAAAAATAAGCCTAAAAAAACAATTCCGTCTTGGGCTAATCGAGGGAATTAAGTGTAAAATTATGTTAATCATGCCGCGCTTCGTTCTTCTTTTTTTGATTGCCCGCTGATTGAGGAAATTGTCGGTGGTTCGTATTGGCAGCCCAAAAACAGTCAACAGGTAAGAGGTAAGAGGTAACAGCTAACAGCTAACAGCTAACAGCTAATCAGTTGCAACGGAAATCCCCCCTCGGTTTAGTGGAGAAAATGAATACGAGAGTGGACATATAAGGTAGTAGGTCGACGACTGCCCACAATTTCCGCTGCGATGCTAATAAACTTGGTGTTTTTGGTCAAAAGAAAGTCCAAGCTTTAAACAGGGAAATTAATTTAAATTTTTTAAGAGAGAAGAGGGGGGAGAGGAAGCGGGAGCGGTAGCCACAGCATCCTCCATAAAAAAATGTGCGTTAATAACATTTGCCGCCAAAGTAAAGTTGGCCATAAAAATGGCATTTTCATGTGACGATGAGAGGACTTGGCTGCTGATTCCGATTCCGATTCTGATTCTGATTCTCCACTTTTCCTCCTCCTCCTCCTGCTGCTGGTGATGATGATGATGATGACCATGATGATGGCTATGGCGCTGCTACCGACGCGTTTCGGTGGGAAATACGATGATGGCCTATGCCAAGTACACATATCGATCCCAGGACGGGGACATAAAAATTTACGTCCCATAAATATCCACACAAGGCTGGTGGTGATGCTGCTGCTGCCTCGGATGTTGCAGATTCGCATTTATGCGTTTAATGATAAAGCTGAATGGCTGGGGAATCGGACATCGACGACGACGACGACGGCGGAGGGCAGTTGGAGTTGGGAGACGAAGGCGCCTGCGTAGCAAGCTGCCAGCGGTAGCCACCTTAAGTGCCACATTGCGTTTCTTCTTTTTTGCTTTTTCTCTGGGAATCGGTTCACCCGGTGGTCCACAAATTGCCCCTGGTACTCTGGCGGAGAAGCCTCTGCCTAAGTAAGGGGGCCCACCGCTGCGATGAAAGTGGAAGCGCCTGGCTTCTAGCCCCCAACAAATTGTTGAAAAATTATAACAAAAGTTGGTCAAGTGACAGCAATTGCAGGCTTAAAAGAGACTTTTGGAAACATGGTGTTTAAAATACAATAAAAAATATTTCTAAGCTTGGAATTATATTTTATCAATTAATAAAGCAAGTTTAAGTTTTTAATATTTATTTAAAATTCCCCAAAAAACCCCCAACTTTAAACCCATAAGATCAACTCCCCCGATCAACACTTGCCCCCAAGCCAAGCCCGTTAGCTCCAAAATCCCAGCAAGAGAGAACGACCTTGTCCCAGGGATTCAGCTCACTTCGGTTCGTTTGTGGCTAATTAACAAGTTGGCGGCGTCAGGCCGCGCACGCCCATGGTCAGCCTGAGAGGCACACAATCCTCATGCAAAGCAGGCAGAAAACACATACAAGAGGAGGTTGGAGGTTGGAGGTGGAGATGGAAGTGGAGGAGCAGCATGTTGGCCCCGGTAAGCTTGTTACAGGACGGCGGCTTGGCCGGCGCCTGTGTTGCCGCCGTGGCGTCGCCTCGTCGTTTCAAGATGAATGTGTGTCGTTGTTTCAGCTCCCAGCTCCTGGTCCCTGCTCCCAGCTTCCTGCTTTCAGCTCCCTGCTCCCTGCCTCCATCGCCTTCTCCCCCTTCAGCTCCCCTTCCTTCTCCAGCTTCCTCCTGACCTGCCGCCTTGTCAGGCCTTGTATTTTGTATGTAATTGGCTTGAGCTCTCCCAGCTGCAGGCAGCAGCAGCAGCAGCAGCACCGCTTAAATAGATGGCTGGCCACTGGCGTCACCTGTCGTCCCTCGTAGCTCCATAGCTGGGAGCTCCAAACTCCAAGCTCCAAGCTCGTAGCTCTGTCTCTGCCCCAGCAGCATCGGCGCAAACCAAAAAGCCAAAGACATTTGCAAATCTTTTGTTTCCCATGTCCGATCATTTCTCATATAGACCCGAGCAGCAGCGGCGGCGGCGGCAACGACGACAACAACGACGAGGACGACGGCGACGACGACGACAAAGGAATACCGCAGGCGCCAGCCAGCCCAAAAACAAAGAACCCAGAAAAAAATAATAAAAATAAAAACTAAAGGAGAAGCGCGGAGAAAAACGTAGCAAATAAAATAAAAGAGCCCCAGACAACGATGCAGACGACGACGACGACGACGACGGCCACCAGCGGCCAGTCAAAGTCTCAACCAGGGGGGAGCCTTAAAGGGGCAGCTGGTGGGAAAAGGGGGCAAAAAAAAAACCGCTGAGCACGAGCTTTTGTGAGCGCCACAGGACGACGACCAAGGCGACGACGTGGACGACAACGCCAAGGCATTGTCTTTGGCGGAGGAGGAGCGACCACATTCAAATCTTAACTTGAAATCAAGGCGACGGTTCGGTTCGGTTCGGTTCGGTTCGGTTCGGTTCGTTCTTGGCTCCATGGAACCAAGGCTCCTTGGTTAAAGGCTTCCAGCTTCCATCTACCAGCTCCAGGCCAAAACAAATTCAAACTGCCAAAATAATAAGCCAAGAGCAAGAGGGAGCTGCATTTTTTGTTTTTTTTTTTATGGCGCAGAGAGACAAATGCGTGGCTCCTCTTTTCTGTAGATTCTGAAGGTCGCCGCTGCTAACGCCAGTCTTCCCCCCCTTCCCCTCCTCAAAACAGATTCTTCCCTGGCAATTCTTTTAGCTCGTTGGTGGCTGATTCTTCGGCGGCTGCCATAAAATTTTTGAAACCAGCTCGCAAGACAGATAAGAAATTTTTGTTGAAAACTCGTGCGCCAAAAGGAAGCGACGACTGGTTTCGAATATATATATATATAAATATATATCTAAAAAAAAAAATACATATATATATATTGATGGTAGACTGCATAAAATTTGTTTAGGAGAAGACAGAGTCTGGTTTCGGGGGGGGCATACAAATTGGCTTTGGCAGCGTCTTTAAGGCTCGTCCTCGTCCTCGTCGGTAGCAGCGCCGTTTAGATGGCTATCAGTAAATAGAACACAAATGAAATTCATCGATAGAAATCGAAATCGCATCGGGGGCGGTTGGCCAAATCAAAAGGCAGAAAAGGTAGAAGGAAGCCAGCAGGCAGGCAGCCACAACAAAGGCCAGTACGGGTCTTGGGTCTTGGGTCTCCTTGGCGACCGTGATGTGATGGGGTACACATGTTGCCGGCACGACGACGCGACAGCAGCAGCAGCAGCAGCAGCATTAGCAGCAGCAGCTCTTTTGGGCCAAGGGGGCTGACCTTTTGGCAGCCAAAAACAGACGACAAAACTACAAGCCAGCCAACACTTAGCCAGAATAGAAGGTGGTGCTGCTGGCGCTGGTGGTGGTGGCTGCCATATGGTGGTAGCTGGGGTTGGCCTATCAGCGAGCGAGCTGGGCGTCGTGAGCAGCAGCGGGTGGCCAGTGGGAGGCAGTAGAAGCGGGAGAAGTGCCACTGACAGACAGACAGATGGATAGACAGGGAAATAGAGAGAGAAAGATAGAGAAAGAGAGAGGGTTGGCTAAGCCCCAACAGACCAGAAGTTGGCAAGAAAGAAAATTTCCAATCAGAGTGGAGGGAAGCAAGTTAAGAGATTATAATAAAATTGCCAACTTATTTATAAATTTATTATTTATAAATAAATAAATAATGTTATATAAGTAAATAAGGTAAAATATATAGATACCTGTTTAAAGTGTAAATAAATGTTAGAGAAATAAATTCAAGAGAAATCAATTCTAGGGAAATGAATTTTAGAGAAATAAATCTAGAAAAATAGATTCCAGAGAAATAAATTCTAGAGAAATAAATTCCTGAGAAATATATTCGAAAGAAATGAATTCTAGAAAAATGAATCCTAGAGAAATTAATTCTAGAGAAATAAATCCTAGAGAAATTAATTCTAGAGAAATAAATTCTAGAGAAATAAATTCTAGAGAAATAAATTCTAGAGAAATAAATTCTAGAGAAATAAATTCTAGAGAAATAAATTCTAGAGAAATAAATTCTAGAGAAATAAATTCTAGAGAAATAAATTCTAGAGAAATAAATTCTAGAGAAATAAATTCTAGAGAAATAAATTCTAGAGAAATAAATTCTAGCAAAATCTTAAAACAGAACAGTAAAGAAATCCAATTACATTAAATTACTTTATAAACGAAAACATATTGCTTTTGTTTTTCCCAGAAAATAAATACACACAATATGTATATATATTATAAGAATATATTTTCCATATTCGAATATCATTTAATTAATTGTCAGAGAGATTCAGATATCATTACGAGCGACTCCATTAGGGAGATATTGTGGCGTTCAAGTAGCAGCAAGCATTAGGCCCAAGACACGACCTGAGTCAATTAATCAGCCTCAGTCTCGGCCTTAGCCTCAGTCTCAGTCTCGGCCAGAACATGTCAGGCCCAACAATAGAAAGCCACTTGAAGCCTTTGGCGACACTCCAGCCTGGCACAAAGGCACAGATACAAAACAGGGGCAAAAACACACACAGAAATAAAGCACTGGGGGAAATTGAGGCTAACTTTTAATTAGAAGAAAATTATAAAAGAAAATAAAGACTATATTTGAATTAAAAGAAAAGTATAAACGGAAATGAAGGCTATCTTTTGTATTAAAGAAAAATATAAAAGAAACTAATACGTTTCCCCCAAAATGGATACAACTTGAGAGTCTGAATGTTAATATTCACAACTAATTTCTCCCTGTGCACTGATGAGTGTATAATCTGGCTCTAATGATGCTGAGCTGCTGCTGCTTCTGCTGATGATGATGACAAAAAGCCAAACAAGCAGCAGCCCGGGGGTCTCTCCCAGAGTCGTCCGGTAGGGGCACCCTACTGTCGACAGCTCCGGAGGAGGTTAAGGTTCATACCAAGACACAGTCCGAAAATCCGAGAGTCCGAGAGCCTCCTCCCCACCTATCAGCCTGTCGGCAGTCCATTCTCACATCATTAATTACAAAATTATTGGGTCCCCGAGTCGAGTGTGTGTGTGTGTGTGCGTGTGTGGCTTAGTCCGAAATACACACAGGTGGATTGGTTCGGTTTGGTTTGGTTTGGATTGTATTGTATGGCCTGGGTTTTGGATCGATTCGATTTTAGCCGCAGGAACTGTAACAACAAACCGAACCAACCGAGAGAGCTAAGCAAAATGTTAATTTTCAAATCTCCGTGGGAACTGGAAATTAGTAGTTGGCACAGATACAGATACGGATACAGAGACAGCTACAGATACAGATACATTCATAGATACAGCTACAAATACGCAGCTACAGACTTTGAGATACAGTGAATGTGGTTTTTGACCTGCGGGCGGCCTACACATATTAGCATTGTTGATTTTGATTTTGATTCTGATTTTGAGGCTGAGCTCTATAGAAGACAGCCAAGGGTTAAGGGCGAAGATCTATCAGTAGTTATTGATAAACGAAAATTGGCCACCACAGGGAGAGGTGATGCACAGAGAGAAAAGGGGGGGAAAATACATATTTATATATTATAAATTTATATAATTTAATTTTTTGCAATTTTTAAAATTTTTAAAAAAATATTCTATATTCATATTATATAAAAATATTTTCTATACATTTTATATTAAATTCTTTAAATTAAAAATTCATCTCTAATCTTCTTCTTTAATTATTTTTTAATCTTTTTTTTTTTTTTTTTTTTTTTTTAATATATTTTCCCTTACTAATAAATGTTTTCCCACAATCCCCACTTCGTATTACCCTTCCATTTCTCCCTGTGCATAATACATCTCTTGCATCTCCCTGTCTATCAGGCATTAATCGGTCCCTACTAACTGACTCACTCGCCACAGCACCCAATACGTAGCTTTGAAGAGCCCCCAAACCAAAAGCCCAGTCTCGAATTTGTGGCAATTAAACGATTTCGTTTCGTGTGCTGTCTTCAGCTGTCTGGGCCTGCCTGAGATGCTGCATGATTAATATGTTTTTGAGTAGTTCTTAGCCAAGGGCCAGGCCAGGGCAGGCCACCATCAAGCTCTGGCTTAACAAGCCACGACTTTTGGGCCCACAAATAACTTCGGGGGTCCACCAGTCCAGGAAAGCCAAGTCAGTTGTTAGCCGGTTGACAAATCGTTTGTAAATGGCTGCCAGACAAAAGTGGAACACACGCACGGAACGTGGGTCAATACAACCTACAAAGGAACACCCCTACCCCCAACCCCTGCCCCTGCCCGGTGGCATGACTTCTGGGGAATCAAAGAACTATACCTATGTCGGTTGACTATCGAAATTATAGTGTTGTGTGCCGAGAGTGTGCCTGGGTCAGCAATCAAGGGTTCATCAAATATTAAGCGTATTTTGCAGTTCTGGTTTCATAATATTATCGTTTGACTAGGTAAGGTTCCTTTTGATTATTTTCTTACAACTTTTGAGGTATTATTATTATAGAACTTCCTCTGTCGCTGCAACTTTCAGTAAATAAATGCCTTTAGAGTTTTATTAGAATTTTACTAAAGACATTTTTAAAGTTTTTATGCTTCGAAATTTCGTTTAAAAATCCTAAAAAATAATATAAAATTAAACAAAACTCACACCTTTTGAAAATCGAATCAAATCAGACAGCAAACACTCGACTGAACACGGCTAATCCCTCAGACCAGCGTCAAACTGCCAACACCTGCCACTCACTCATCTGGGAGTTATACCATTTTACCCATTTATCCGGTATTAGCCACTTGACGGTGAAGGAGTGGGGGGAAAACCCCAAATCGCATTCGCTTGCAAATGGCAATCCCATTAGCTCAAGGCGCAGCTTTAAGAAAATCCAATTAAATGCAAAATAGCAAGGGGTGTCGGTATAAAAAATAGAAATACAAAAAAAAAATACAGGAGTCCTGTGACAATAATGAGCTGGCAGGCAGGGCATGGAGCCCTGGATAAAAAACCCATTGAATCTGTGCATAATAATGCCTAAATATGGGGAGTTTGTTGAGTGAGTGAAGAGTGCGAAACACTCCAAAGACATTAGCCCACTTGAACCAGAGGGCAAAATGCGAGGATGTGGCATGCCACTCAGCTGGCGGAAATGTTTTTCATTTTTTTTTTCTCCTTTTTACCCCTAATGAGCGCCAAAAACGAATAAAAAATATAATCAGGAAGAGGCCTCCCACAAGGCAGAGCAGAGAAAAGAAAGAGGCAGCCATAGATGGTGGTTTTTGCAGCGGAAAGAAAGAGAGCGGAGACAAGGAATTGTTTGGCAGGACTGCCAACTGCTTTTGGGTGTTTGTCAAGTGTTGCTGCATCCACACCAACCCCACCATCCCCACCCCATTGTACCAAATGCATCCCCCTACGGGTGCTACCTCTTCTTAGGAAGGGGGGCAGTTGCCAATTTGCATGCCAGTCAGCAAGTAAAAGAGCAGAATAAATTAAGACAATTATAAAAACAGATTATTTTAAATTAAAGAAAAAATACAATTTAAAAGAAATATAAATTAATAAAAAAAAATATATATAATATTAACCAACAGAAACTGTATTATAGTAAAGATATAAAGAAAGGCAAATGATCTTATAGCAATATTTCAAAGCCAAGTAACGGATAAAGGACAACGGACAACGGACAAGGAGACCCTATTACCTACCTAAGATTAAAGCTAAATAAATAAATAATTTGAGTACTCACATTTCTCTAGGTCCCTCATCTGATCCCTGATATCCTATGATTTCCTTGATTTCTTTCTGATCTCAAACCCTTTCCGGTGATATCAGCTTGTTCCTCTCTCGCTTCTCGCTTTGCCACAGAAGGAAAGCACATCAACTTACAACCTCCCACACACTCTCCATTTCTCTTAGATAGCAACAGAGATATTAAATAAACCTGCACTAAGCTAAAAAAAAAAAAAACAGAGATAGGGTACACTAAAGCACAACAACACAACAAGTAGCACCTGTTTTAGAAGTGGGGAAAGACTACCACACAACAACACAACCACACACCGCAATACCTCTACCACTTGACCTCAACATTCAGCTGGGTTACCACTCAGAAGATCCTAGAACTAGTTCGGAATTATAGTGTCAAGCGAAGGAATTTTATTTATTATTCATTTACTTATTTATTCATTAACATATTTATTTGTATATTTTATTATTTTTTTTTATTTTAACAATTATTAGTCTTGTTTTACTTGCTCTATTTAAATATTATATAAATGAAATTTTAATATTTTTTTTTTAATTATGTTGTATTACTAAAATACATTTTAAGCATAACAACAAATTAACAGACAAACGGACCACAGGACACCAAATGCTAACCAGAATTATAAAGCTCTTTCTCTCTCTTCAGCGTGTTATAGGGTATCCTGAAGAAAGAGGTGCAGACGGAGACCTGGAGAAATGCAGTCAAGAGAAGACGAGAAAGAAGAGGCATCAGCAGGCATGGCCGCTTGACAAAAGACACTTGAAAAAAAAAAAAAAACAAAGGCATAAATAAAGATGACGAAGCTGGCCAGAAAGAGAAGGGTAACGAAAGCGAAAGCGAAGACAAAGCCCAAGAAGTGCCGAATGCCAAATGCCGAGTGCCCCCCCAGCCGAGCGAGAGCGAGAGAGAAAGGAAGAGCAGTGCAATGCAATGGCTGGGCCACAATGGCGGAAATATGTGTGAATGAGAGCAACAGAGAGAGAGAGAGAGTGAGGGCGATCAAGGTGGGGGGGTGGTGGTGCCCAGAGGCCCAGGAGCAACAGAGACGGCACGAGTGCGACTATAATTAGCACACAGGCAGAGAGTGCAAAAACGCACGCGAAACGCACTGGCAGAGCGACAGCCCAGGTAATTAAACCAGGTAACTACCGCCGCCCCGCACAGCCCCTGCAATTTGTCATCGCCATGAGTGCATTTTAATCGCCATTCTTCCCCTCCTGTCTCTCTCTCTTGCACTTGCTCTTATAAATCAGAATAGTAAACGTTATAAAAAATATATATATATATATTTATATATATATATAAATAATAAATAGTTATGGTGGGGAACCAGAGTGGCCCAAGGGTTAATTGCTAACCCACTTGGTCGTCGATCGTCGTCGCCCAGCTTAATTACTGGAAAAAGCGCGACCAACTGCACTGCATCTCGGCCAATATACCGACCGGGGTGCTGCCACTGGGTCAGTCTGGAATTGCTGTTGACTCGCACACAAATTGCTTTATAATCGTCATCAATAAATGAAGCCGGTCATTAGGCCGGCTCGCTCTTAGCCGGGCTAACAAAACGGCCCCGAACCCAGCCAGCCAGCCAGCCCCTATATCATCATTATTCAAGCGCCACCACGATAGAAACGAAATTGTTAAGCAAATAGAATTATTCAAAAAGAAAAATATGTATATAACCCAAGGAAGCTATCAGTTATCGGTTATCAGTCATAGGGCTAATGGAGGGTGAAAATAGATAAATGGAGTGTTGGTCACCTAGGGGAATACACCTCAGAGACTAGGCTTAAATTGGACCCTATTTAGAGACCTGGTTTTACCCTTGAAATATAAGTAGAAATGTATTTCAAGTGGTATACTTGAATATTAAATACTTCCCCTTAGGTAAAGTATGTTGTAAACCCTGTTAAATACCTGATTTTAAAAAGCTTTTAGCCACATTTTATACTATACAGTTTGTATGTATATTCCTTTAATAAATTATTATAAATTATGCTAAGGTAACAAGGAGATCTCTCTCATGGATACCTGTTCCCCAAGCATATTGAAAAATATATATTAATTATTCAACCTTGAATCATTTTTCGAATGCAATTTCATCGATCGATGTATCCGATGGATGGATATTTTTATTTTTAGCTGTGATCACAGCGCGACCAGTGAGACAGACATTCCCCAGAGGATGGCGGCGGCGCCCGTCGGGAATTACCAAATCACCAAAATGTGTTCGATATGCACCTCCTCCCTCCCTACCCCTTCGATTTCATTGGAAGCCCATGGTCTCGCAGCTACGTGTCACAAATTATTAATAATCTATAATAAAAAGTATAATTTCATTTAATAATGAGACGCGTGTAGAAATGTTTCCAAGGATTCGGATTGGATCTCCTCCACCGCAACTTGAATTTTTCATTTAATAAATCATCGAAAAATGAAGTTGCCGTCGCAGACGCATACTAATTTCTTTCTCCTTTGATTATAACTTTTTTTTGTTCCTATTTTTTTATTATTATTTTTGTTTTTTTGGTGGTTGACCACGTTGCGCCCATTTTGTGGCGCCAGGGCTTGAAGCACTCAAGGAGGCGGGGGGCCAGCGGCGTTGCATGTGCCTCCTCCAACTCGCACTCCGTTCTGTTTTCTTTTTTTTTTCCTCATCGTTGGCAGTTAAATTTTTGTTGGTTTTCCAACGTGACGCCTGTCAGCTGGGCCTATAATTTGAAGGGAGAGGGAAGAGGGGAGAGCAGAGCGTTTTGGTCGAGACAATTAAATGCCTAATTTTCACCCCTGCCCCCATGGCGTTTGTTTTTCCAAATAATTCATTAATATTTCTCCGTTTCTGTTTTTTTCTCTTCTTTTTTTTGGGGTAATTATGACGGGCGGCGCTTGGCTACCTGAGTTGCATGTGCAATGCACTTTTTTTATTTTTGTTGGTGCCAATTTCATGCGCTTTTCTCGTTAAGAGCGATAATTTATCAACAAGCTGGGTGGAAAATGTGGTCAAAGCCAGTTGGAAAAGTGGGAGAAAAGCTGAAGAAAAGCCACACAAAAGTTTAGCTTTGATTTTGATAGGAAAAAAGGTGTAGATAAATAAGTAAAACATTTAAAAAAGTAAATTTAACTACTAAAAATATTCTTAAATATTTTTAAATATATATAAAATTCTATACATAATATTAAAAAAATAATTAATAATTTTTAATTTAATATTTCAACCTTAAATGCTATTTTTTATTGGCTCTCTTATTTTCTGACCTGCTTTATCTACTTCAACTAATTGAATTTCCTTTTGGAATGCCTTACTTATTAATATCCATTCATTTTCATTTCCATTTTCCACTAGACCGAAGCAGGGAAACTGCGCCACAAGACACACAAACATAAAATAAAATACGAAAACAAAACAAAACAAAACGAGGCCATTATCTCCCCACTGTGCCGCTGCTGGCACGCCCCACTGTGCACCGCCCTGGAGTGCCAGGCCAATACACATATCCCCTACATACATATATAGAGTCATTCATCTGGCCAGGTAGTAGCTACTACCCGATACTTAGATACAGATACTCTAGCGTCTAGACCGGGGTCCGGTCCGAGGTGCAACGATAACAATAATTGCCCAACATTTTCTTGTTATTATTTTGAACCCACTGCTGCCAGAGTCTGGCGGTTATTGATGAGTGACCCGGGTGGAAAATTATCGAGTAGAATATATATATAATATAAAGTGGAAGTGGAACTATGAGAATACGCGCTTCGCTCCATTTGCCAACGGCAGCGCGTCGATTGATTCAATTAATTATCCCACTAATAGTTCGTTTTCCCCTTGGTTTTTTGTTGTACTCTTGTTATTTTTGTGTGTATTTGAGCTGGGTTTTATTTGTATATTGTACATACAATTATTTTATAATATTTAAATAAGGAACTATACAATTCTTAAGAACAGTAAAACCTAACTTCTAATCAAATTCCCAGAAGTAAGCTGAATTTTGACTATAATTCTCAAGTAATAAGTTAGCCAGAATCACTTGAGAATTATAGCAAGCCAAAATTGGAAAATATCTAAAATTCAGCTAAAGCAAGTGAATCAATGAAATACCAAGGAATAAAATCAAATATTCTATAAATTTCAAAACTTTGTTGAATAGTTAACTAGAACCTCTTAGGAATTATAGTGGAATTTGGCTTAATCCTGGAAATTTCTCCGTAATAAAGAATTTCCAAACCAAACTCTTCTACATTTTGTATTAATATTTCCCCATTTCATACTTCCCCCCTATGCAAATATCCTAAAATATATTCATTTCCTACATTTCGAAAATTGTTTTCCCAGTGATTGACGCTTTGACAGAGACAACTTAGTTGTCAACACGCAAGAATCATGTCCACAGCAGAGCGTTGATACAGAACCCTAACTACACACATTAATATATACACCTATACATACTATATCCCAGCTACAGCAACTATCAATCTATGGTAGAAACCCCCCTTTTACGGACGCCTTCCCCCTCCCGCTCTTAATGAGAGACAACACAGAATTTGCGTGCGACATCTAAGTTGTTCTCGTTGTTGTTCCCGTTGTTGCCGTGTTTTAGATGTTGTTAAAGTTGTTGCCATAATTGTTGTCATACTCTGTCTATATGGTTAATGGCATGGCGACGACATATAATCGAATCAAATAAGCAGCAAGTGAATCCATAAAAAGTCACTGGAAAATTCTTTTACTTTCACCTGTTCAAGAACCAGAAGATGTACACACAAGCCTCCACAGACTCCGAAGAGATAAGAAGAGGCATTGGCAAACACCGAAAGAAGAGAATGAATGGTTCTGAGGGGTCTTGGGCAAACATTTCGGCTAAGTAAAGATCAACAAGATGGACTTTTTGGGTAACTCCATATATACCTATATGCGAGTGGCGCCAGCAAAAGATATATATATTTAAAAGGGGAAAGAACTCCAAGATAAAAGATCAAAAGCAGCGGGAAAAAGCTTCAGGTAGAGAAAAGTGTTGAATAAAAACCTAAATCTCTCCTCAACTATTTCACCCACTTAAAAGTCAAGATAAAATCCAGATATCTGGTGACCTCCAAGATTACGGAGATTAGTTTCGAGGCGCCAGCGGAGGCAGCTTCCGTTTCTACCACTCGAGTGTTGCAAGCTGCGCTCTTTTTATGTATTCATTTATATTTTTCTGCTGCAGGTGAATTCGAATCCGAGTCTCTTCGGGTCGCAGACAAGTCAAACAAGCCGGAGAACAGGCAAATATCTTAAATTCAAATAGAAACAAAGGCAAACAGATGCCACAGAGATCTAAGTTGAAAGACAGACAGTCTGAGTTGGGGACAAACATTTGAATACCAATAGAGATTTACACAATGTGGTAGCATGTTTGAGGTGTTTAACTGTCACCTCAGACTTAGGCACTCGGCGGATATCAGCGGATGATAGGAGATCTCATTCCAAGTCATTCAGACGGAGAAAATAGGCAAAAAACCCAAACAAAAGAGCATAGAAAAATTGTGATTTAAAGTGGAGAGAGTACACTTAAGAAATGCTATGTTATTATAATTTAAAAACACTTATACATAATATTATATTTAATAAAAAAAAATATTTTGAGATGGCAAGTATGTTGCTTAATGAGCACTTGAGAATTTTAACTGCATTTCCAGCTATAAAACAACCTTAATATATTTTAAAATATATATTTCGCATATTTTCCATAAAGAAAGCTTAAAAATCTCTTTAAAAAAATACTTTTTTACTTTCCTAAAAAATACAAAAATAAATTCACTCTTTAAAAATACCTTTCAAAACATTTTTCTATAATTTTCTTAGAGTGTAATAGGCACACTTTCGGTCACGACTATAGATAGTCGCATTTAGAAATCTATTTGCCTGACAAATATTGCACTTCCGTCCCCTTTCGCACTGTTGGGAAATCCAAGTCAAGCTTGTCTATTTGCTTTGGCCTAATGGAAAACCCACGCGCGCCCCGCATTTCCTGTGATCTCCTTTTTGGCAACACAATAAAGCCAAACAATGGGGTTTTGTCCTCCTTCTCCTCCTCCACCCCAGCCACACAGCTGGCGCTGCTCACTTGGATTTGTTAAGCGATTGTGGGATGAAAATGTTATATATACATATACATATATATATATATAGTTAATCGCTGGATTTTGGGTCCACGCACACTTGACGCACAAAAGGAGACGGGAGACAGGATGGATACTGAGGCCAGCATGTGCGCATTGTCCTGGCATCATAAACTCGTCTTCAGCTGTCGTCGCGCGCCCTTAATTTCTAAGCATTTGTTTAGACATGCACCGCAGCGAGCACACAAGATACAAAGATACAAAGATACAACAAAAAATACACACAAAGAAAGTAGATAGACAAGGGGGCTTCCCCTCAAGATTGCGGTGACTGCACTGCGGGATACGCCCCACCATCTCCTTGTTCCGAATCCAGAAACCACCAAAAAAAAAAAAAAAAGATATATATATATATAAAGAAATATAACGAGGGAGAACGACTATGAAAAAGTGGGCGTGGGTCTGGTTAATTATGTTGTTAGACAGCGATCGCATCTTGTGGTAGATGCGCCTTTTCCAGGGACCCTTCTAGCCTAAGGATATTAGCACAGGATCATCTCGTTGCTGCGGCTCGCCTAATCCTGCCATTCAAAAAAAAATAGGAGAAAAAGAAAGAAAGAAGGAAGGAAAGAGCTCCGATCCCATCATCGAACAAATCGAAACCTATTGAAATCCAGGGGCGGGCAGCAACTAATCATCAAGGGGATTAACTGCCATTGAGAGGGGGCCCCCTTTGTCCCTATATATATAGCTGACTTCTTTGCTTTGTCCCTCAATCCAGGTTAATGAGGGATAAGGCCAAAAAGGGTCAGAAAAATAAGGAATGTATTTTCTAGGTGCTTGGGGAAAGTTTAAAAATGTATATAAACTTTGATATAACATTTACAAAATTGTTTTTTTTAGTGAAATTTATTATATAAATTATGAAATCAAGTCACTTTAATGGGGAAAATTTTTAAAAATTGTTATAAACATGTTTTTAAATAGTTTTCTTGGTGAAATAAACTCTAAAATCAAATGACTTTCATGTAAAAAACTTGGAAAACTTTATTATTTATTTATAATAATATTTTCCAGGGCTACAAGGATACCCTTATAAATTGTAAAAAATATTTTTGGCTTTAAATAATTTATTTTAATTTAATTAAAATTATTATTATATTTTACACATTATTTTTAAATCGAACTCGAATGGCAATCAAAACCAGAAATGCCTGAAGCAGTAAACCCAAAGAAAAACCCCTTGAAACCTTCTGTTTTGCAGGACCTCTTTGGCTTGAAGAGTGCTGACTTTAAGGCCCTTGAGTGGCCGAAAATATATAAAAAATAAAATAAGAGTGGAAAGAATAAAGCCAACTGAAACTTACCCTCAGGGGGGAAAAAAGAAACCTCTTCAAAAGGTACATTACATTGCGCCCTGCGCGAGACTTCATTTGAATATTAAAAAATTCCAAAACACAAAATGGAATTTTTATTTGCGATATTTTGTCGCACCTCAGCGACAACGTACTTGCCACCTTGTCGCGTTGTACATTCAACATTTCATTTTTGGTATTTCGTGGAAAAGGCCACCCCAAAAAGGTAGAAGTTTAGTTGAGGATGTGGACGGATCTCGGTTTTAATTTAACATAAAAGCGCGTTCGCCATTAGGCGCTCAACCAACCCCTCACTCTACACAGAAAAGAAAGTAGAAAAATATACCTATATAAAACACAAAATAAAATGAGGGAGTTATACTACACAGACAGAGTGTGGAAGCGGTGGAAATTTATGAGGCATGCTCAGGTTTTTATTAGATTTTAACTAGGCCTGGCGCCAGGACTCACGCCGCCGACGCTCTGGGTCTAAGGCTCGGCCCTGGCAGGAGTCAAACGTGCCAAAAACATTAAATATGTTAATTAGTTTCAACGCCCCTGACCGCAAGCCATATAAGCCAAAAAGGAGTTCACGGAAAGAAAGAGAGCTAGCTAAATGTTCCAAAATTTGTGACAAAACACCCGAAAAAAAAAAAACACTCCTGACTCCGCTTTAAGTGCTTTTGGTCACGTTAGCTTCTGGCCAGGATCCGGAGAGTAATATGCTAATGTCCTGGTCGAAAAACTGGCCATAGGACCCGGACTTAACCCTTGCCAAAGGATGGGCTTGGCCACAGAGAGATTTGGTTTTTTTGGATTATCTTCATTGTCCTTGTTCGCATTTAAGGGCAACACTTGGTCAAGATAAGATACCAGGCTCAGCAGGACACAAGTCCTGAATTTAGTTAATTAATTACAAAGAAAATGCCAAGGTTTTTCCTAGTTATTTAAACAAAATTCATCTTTATAAATTCAAAAGTTCCTAATTCAATTTAATTTACCAAGCAAAAACCATAAAAAATCATAGCTACAGCTTGAAATTAACTGAAATTACCAAGAGGAAGCTATAAAAACTGAAACAACTTAATATTCCTGGCTAGGAGGTGGCTTTTGGACCGCGTTAAGGCCACTTAAAATGGTTTTCCAATCACAAGACAGCTCAGCTCAGCTCTTCTCTTGGCTTGGCTCATCTCACCTGGCCATGTTCCCATTCCCATTCCCATTCCCAGTCGGAATCCCAATCCCAATCCCATTACCATGTTACGCCCTCCGGCAAATTGCGTGTGGCTTCCATCAGTTGAATGATTGATGGCCAAGACCAGTTCCACTCGCCGGTAGAGGTAGCGGTGGCAGCAGCAGTTAGCCAGCTGTTGCGAATATTTCACATATTGCTCCTTTCACTTGGCGGCGAAAAAGAGTAAATATATATATAAGGTTATATGTATAAGACAACAGCAGGCCTAATCTAGCTGATCGCCAAAGATAGCCAGCCATTGATACCCTCCTTCCACGTCATGCATTCTCCACAGCGGAGGTTAGAATGATAGGACTTAATAAACATTTTTAAAGCATTTAATGTACGTTTTTCCCTAAGAATTCCCAACTAGTTTTAACCTTAAAAGGTCTCTAAACTTGTTTTAAAATATTTCTTAAACCAATATTTCTTATAGAACTTAACAAACATTTTTTAAGTATTAAATGCACTTTTTCCCTAGGAATTCCCAACAAGTTTTACCCTTTAAAGGTTCCTAAACTATTTTAAAATTCTTCTTATTCCACCTTAATTTCAAGCTTTCTAAACTCATGCATTTTTAGTACTACTTTCTTGAACACCACTGTTATTTAGTGCCCCGACCAGTATGGCACTCTTTGCCTTATTATGGGATAGGATATGATACGATATGGGCGGCAAGATAGCCGACGCAGTGCCGCAATTGATGGCATTAGGTCTTAGATAAGAAATCAGACATTTAAGGGCACAAAAGGCAGCAGTATATGGTATATATGGCCTATCTTCCGGCCACATCAGCAGCTACCCGGCAACGTCATCATCATCATCATTGCGGCTGGGAAGCAGGAAGCATCCTCATTAAGGGCTTAGCACTTTTGGGGTTGTATGCCTAAGGGTTGCACCCAACCCAAACCGATACCGATACCGATCCTCAGACTAATGCGTATCTATATATATAGAAAATCGAACTTGAACTCATGAATCGATAATTATTAAAAGCCCTCGAGATGCCTTAAAAATAGTTGCAAAGATAATAACAAGTCCTTGTGTTCGAATGTGTTGCCTGGGAGACCTTGGTCCAGGCCTAATTGGCGTCACAATGAGCATTCCAATCCACTTCAATCCACTTCAATTCCAAAAAGGAGAGCACACACACACACATCCTTCCACGAGCCAAGGATGCCCAAGGATGTCCAGAATGGATCTGACAAGGCTGTCAACTTCAAAGGAGCCTTTCAAATGGTATATTTCGGGCAACACCTAACCTACCTGACCTCGCAGACAAATTGGCCATATCCCTTGGCCCATATCCCATATCCCGACACACACACACACGCACACACGTGCAGTTTGCGGGACCGCCTTTGATTTTCTAAGCGAATTGTTTCAAGAAAACCACCAGAGAACACGGAGCTGCAGCTTCGATTGGAAGGGAATGGTTTAAAGGACTCACTGGTGTGCCCTGCCCCGCGCTCTGCCTCAATTAATTTGCCCGGAAATGGAACTCCACTTGAGTTTAGTTTGTCAACCCGTTCTCATTCCATTCTCCTCCGCCTCGGACATAATTTTTTTTTTTTTGTTCGCTTCGTCTGCTTTTGGGATATGGGATATGGGATACTGGATTCTGGATGTGGATGTGTGCTCTCGAGACCACTTGGCCATGGTTGAATGGGCACAGAAGATGGCCAACTATGCTTTGAACTATGGGGAAACTAATGGCAGCAGACAGGGCGCAGCAGTCCCATTAACCCCCAACCCCCTAAAAACAAAACCGATTTGACATCTCTTTACTCTCCCCTAAAGACACGTCTTTTTGTTTTGGCAAGATATGTCAGTTGGAGATTAAATATATATTTTAAATATATATTATATAAATATATTTTTGAAATATTTATTAAACATTAAGAAAACCTCTTTAATGTCCAGGTTTTGCTTACTTTTTCATTAATAAATCAATGGAATATTTATTAAAAGATTCATCTTTTGTGATTGTAAACTATTTACATTTTGTTTTGGGAGTATAAAATTCTTTTTCTCTTAAAACCAATCACTTGCATATATAAAAATATATAGAAAAATATATACAAGCCTTTTAATTAACTATATTTTCCTCTCAGTGTACATCTTCTTCCATCGAATGGTGCTAATTGGAGTAAAGAGTGTCCCAAAACTCAAGCTGCAACAATTAAACGCATTAATGCGACACCTTCCACCTACCAACCCTCTCTTGTTTGGCCCACCCCAAAGCCCATTAATGCCTTATTAGGGTGGTTCTTGCCGCAACATGGCCGACCAGCAGGCACACATATACACACACTAGCACATACACACACATACAGTCTAAAAACAGGGCGTTTAAAAACGCGCGCGTTTTCTGCCGCCCGTTAAGTGCATTTCAATGTATGAAAAGCCGCTTCCGTTTCCGCCAGGCTTTGGGGGCCAAAATCGGAATGAATCCTGGCTAAATGTATATATATTTATACAAAAATATGTAATAAACACACACAGTCAATAAATTAAGACTAAAAAGGCTTGCTTTTTCAGATTTAACAAGGTATATTTTACTAAAAACTTTTAATAAAAATATATAAATCTATTTTAAATATTTTAAATATTATATTTTATATATTTTCTTTGGAAAATTTAGCATCTTGAAGTTCTAAAATCTTCCTTTTAAATAAATTTTATTTCGTTATCCTATGATTTTGACCTCTACTGTGAATATTATTTTTAGGTATATATTTAATTTAACGGGGCAAACAAAGGTGCCTCAACTGGCACACAATTATGGTACCCCCGTTCCGAGGGCCCTTTTGCTACGACTTTTCCGTTGTTTTGACACGCAGCCAGCGGAGAGCAGTCACTGAAATCAGCCATAAACCCAAACTCGAAAAACGCCCAGTGAACACCCCTAAAGCACCACCCCTTCGAACTCGAACTTATAAAAGGTGATCCCCCCCCCCCAAAGGGGTATATGTATGTGTATATAGAATGACCCCCACCGACCGCAAAAAGTGTTAAATTATAGACTTTAAATAGCAAACGGGTCCGAGAGTTGCTATCACATGATTATATGATTATAACGCTTTTGAGAGCGCCAACAGCTGCTGAACTTAAAAACTCAACAAAAGGGGGTTGTTCCAATTTGTTGTTGTTGGTGTTGGTGTTGTTGTTGATTTTCCAGAAAAAACTATCAAAGTTAAACAAAAGTATCTCTCATTATTTAAGCAAATTATATATTGATTTATTTGAAGTAAAGTGAGGTAAGTAAGGTGTCTCTGAAGGAGAAATTTTGCTTTGAAAGCTGATTGAAATATTAACTAAGATTTAATATATAGTGTTAAAAATATATATAAATATTTAGTATAATTTATATATATTTAAAACGGGGTTCTACTACTTTAGAGATATTTTAAAAGAAGTCCAGAACAGAAGGCTGTTGTCTATAGCTTTTTCCAAAGGTTTTCATCAGTGTTTTCAGTTAATAAATATTTTTAATACTTTAAAAAATATTTAAAAAATTTTTAAAATATTTTAAATATTTATTTTGGTCGTTAAATGTACCCTAATATGGTCTAAACTATAACCAAAATCTATATAAAATATATCTAAAATATATCTAAAATATATTTAAAATACTTATAAAATATATATAAATTTCTATACAATTTAAAATCGCTTTAGTCACATTTCCCCCTCAGTAACAGCCACACGCAGCGTCGGCTTTTTGGCGTTTGAACTAAGCGAAATTAATGGCCAACACAGGCTACTTAGGCGGAGGCCCACGCACACCGCCGGACACGAGACACGGACAATTGTCCGGGGGAGAATGGAGAACGGCAAACGGAGAACGGAGAATGGAGAACCAAGCTGGTGGTGGAGCCCTTATCCGCTGCGGCTTGTTCGCTGTGCGATTTATGACTCGGCATGCAAAAACCCGAGAGCCAGGGAAGAAAGGAGGCGGAGACATGACACAAAACTGCAGAACCACATGGCGCCCGCCCAAGATCGTAATGATCAGCGCCGCGAATGATGATCATGATCATGATCATGATGATCATCATCATATAGGCACAACGGGTGGGCCCCCCGAAACCCACCCGATGATCGTTCGATCAATAAAAAATGAAAATTTGCCCAGCAGTTGATGAAATTTACGCGATCGGCGTCGGCACAACTACAAAGTCAAAAGAAGCGCGCCCAAGCAGCGGCCTTCAAATGAAAGAAAAATATAAAAATAATATAAAGTCCACCGACAATTTGCTTGGCGCCCGCCTCCCTCAGTTTTCCTTTTCCTTTTGCCGAGAGGAGGAGGGGAGGAAGGATCCCAGAGCCCAGATCCCGGGCTTATCCATCCCGCTTCTTCATGCGTGTGAGAAGTTTTAGATAAGGAGGAGACCATGGCGACTTCAAAGTGCAAACCCGAGGAGCGAGAACGACTCGGATGCCATGCAAATTTTCCAATGATAAGAGGGAAGTAGAGGGTGGGGGTGGGGAAATATAGAGAAAAAAAATATAGGGAAAATAAATATAAGAACAAAAATTAAGAAAAAAAAAATATATATATAGAAAAATATAAGAACAAAAATTAAGAAAAAAAAAATATATATATATAGAAAAATATATAGAAAAAATATATAGAAAAAATATATAGAAAAAAGTATAGAAAAAAAAATATAGGAAAAAAATATAGAAAAAAAAAATATAGGAAAAAAATATATAAAAAATATATATACATATATAGAAAAATCTATATATATATATATAAAATATATAGAGAAAAAAAATATATTTAGAAAAAATATAGGAACCAAAAAAAAAATATAAAAACAAAAACAAGAGTATCTATCTGGAGAAGTTGGAAACTGTATTTAAAGTGCGGCGACTATGAGGCCCAGACTCTGTGATATGAGGCCTAGATAAAGTCCGCTTTGATGTAAGGCAGTTCCGTCTTTCTATGACCTTTTTTTTTTATTTATAAATATATATTTATTTTTAGAGAAAGTATATATAGGAAGACTAAATGAGTTAATAACTAGGAAATATCACTCAAATCCTAAAGGGAAATCTCCTGAAACCATATATCCTATCTGGCTAGCTCTATAATTTCATAAGAATAAACATTCAAACCAAATTTAGGCTTCTAAAAAAAACCCAAAATAATATTTTCAGTCAAGCAAAAAAGCATTCTTTCAAAGCACACACAGAATTTAACAAAATTTAATTAGTTTCAAAAAGAACTTACTGACAAAACTGCCTTAAAAAATATAGTTTAAATAAGTTTCAAACGATTTTACTATCAAGGAAGTCCAAAAAAAATGTATAAGCAAAGTTTCAAGTGAAGTTCCTAACATAAATATCCTTAGACTTTGTTTCTTCAAGGTTTTTGGTTTCGATTTTGGTTTTTTTTGTATTTTGTTGAGGGTTTTTTATAGGCATTAATGGTGTGGTCTTAGATAACTAAATGCGGTAAACAAAGAAGACGTACAGTACTTACAAATCCATGTTTATCACTAATATTGTTGGTCAATTTTAATTTGTGAAATGAAACAACTTTCTGCATCCATTGCTCACCCGTTGTGGGTGAATCTGGATGGATATACATGCGTTTTGGCATCTCGGGATCCGCTTTACCAGCCACCATCCAGCGACTGCAATGAATGCAATTTAACAAATTATATAAAAAATAAATACAAAAAAAGTATATATAAAAAACTCACCTATTATGAAATTTATAACGGTAATCGTCCGCCGCCACAATGTCCAGTAGCAAGATGTATTTAGCCTTGGCATCCAGTCCCGAAACACGAAATTTCATTTGCGGAAACATTTGTCTGCAAAAGGAGAGTGGAGAGAGAGAGATGAGGAATTAGAGAACTGGGTGTGCTTTGTGGGTATATATACACTCATTTTCCCGGGGTAATCAAATAAAGCATTAATCAGTGCAGAGATCCCAAGTCCCTGGGTTCTGAGACCACGTATTCTCTGGTTCTCAGGGGGCCCGTCCACCAAGTCCAAGATCGCAACAATCATCATCATCATCATTATCGGATTCGAAGCTGAAGCTGTTGGCCAAAAGCAAACAAACCCATGGCCCAAACGATTCGGCGGGGCCCGGGTTATCAAGTGGCGCCAAGCCACAAATTGTTTCGACTCGATTCAGTCGAGTCCAGGCTTCAGCTTCAGCTTCAGCTACAGCTACAGCTTCAGATCCCAGCTCCCAGCTCTAGAGCTCTCTCCCCGCCCGAATTCAAATTGGCCCAAAGAGCTGAGCGGAGCTCCTCCTCTCTGCACTACCTCCTCTTGGCCAGGTTGATTAGCCATGTTGGTGGCAATGTGCAAACTCGAAAATTACATGGCCCAGCCAAAAGGGGGAACACACACACAGCACAGGCGCAGGCATAGGCTCGGGCGCAGACGATGTCGTTCCTTGTCCCTCCAGCTCCCCGAAAAAAAAACACAACCAGGAGAGAAGGATGAGGAGAGGACCTGGAGTAGGATGAGGCGTCTTTGGCCAGAGGAGATCTCACACACACACACACTCACACACACGGGCATAAATATGAAAATTATAACTTTAAGTAGCAATCACTCAATCGCTGTTCAGGTTCAGGTTTGGCAACAGCTGCACTGAGCAAAATCTTATGGGTTAGTCCTTGAAATTGCATTTAAATTGTGATTAAGAAAAAGGGAAATACTCAAGAGTGTTAAGAATTGAATTTTTAAGAGAGCTTCATGACTTGAATGGTGTTTTTTGTATTGAGAGACTGCATAACCACTGAATGTCCTTATGATTCCCAAGTGGTTTTAGTCAAGTAGGATGCTTAATATTCAAGTTTTATATTTTTTACGAATTTTTTCCTCTGTTTATGAAATGAAATTTAAGCTTTTAATGTGTTTTAACCTTTGGTTTTGTTTAATATAATAATTTTTTATAGTTCTCAAGTGTTTTTGTATAACTTTTATAACAAAGTCAGAAGTATAATAAATGTATTCATCATTTAAGGTCTCCATAGAATTTTATATAAATTTATAAAATTCTTCTAGCAGTGTCCCTATCTTGTGCAGCCACAAATTCAGGTTGAGGCTGGGACTCTTGGTCCGAGAGCGCCTCATGAATCAAATTTAACGAACGTCTTGTTCATGTTCACAGATCATCATCAGCTGCGACTGCATTTTGATAAAAACCAACAAACCCTGGGCTGGGGGGCCCGATCAAAGGGTGAGGCGTTCGAGGGCTAACAAGCTGACTGATGTCTGTCTGACTGACTGGACGACGGGCTGGGTCTGGACACGGGACGGGACGGGACGGGACCTGGACAGACGAAGGAGGCGGAGGGCAAGCCCCGAACCGAGGATGTTTCTATTTGGAGGAGAGCGCAGCACCGACCGAGGAGGTACCAAGGCACAGGCACAGGCACCCAGTTCCCCGCTTTTTCTCGGGGGGTGTCTGCCTGCCTTTTTCGACTGCAAATTATTTTTTATTTGCCAGGAACGAAGGCACGTCTGTCTGCGCCTCGCCTTGCCTTGCTTTGGTTTTCCTTTTTTTTTTTATATTTTATTCGCTTTTTGGGCCTGGACTGTTTTTTTTCTGTATGTGTGTTGTCTTAACTGAATAGCTCGTTAACATTATTGAGCACTTGGCGCCAGTTGTTGGCAGCTTGTTATGGCCAGAGACCAGGGACCGGGCCAAGACCAGAGACATGGCCCCAAGCGAGGCCGACTTTGGAGCCAGTTTCCTGGGCCCACACCGCACGCCGCTTATACTGTGTGTGTGTTTTTTTTTTTTAAGCCTGAAACCCTGGGCTCCAGCTCTGGCTCCAGCTCGAGCTCTTGCTCGACAACAAAACGATTTGCTCTCGTTTGTGCTGGTGGCTCGCTCGCTCGCTGGCTGAAACTTCCTTCTGGCCCAAAACAAAACCCAAAGCAGCCGAGATTCAGGTTCGTGCAAATCGTTACGTGTAAAACTTGCACCTTTTGACCAACGTTCGTTCGTTCGTTGTTTGTTTTTGCCACACACATTTAACGGAGAGCCACCGCGGCTAATTCAATTTCCCCCGGCCAAAAGTGTTGAGGCCAAGAAAAAATAAACAAAAAAAAAAAAAAGAAAACGTAAAGGTAACAACAACAAAAAACAACAACCCGGCTCCTGCCCATAATTAAGCCTAATTAAGGCTCAGTGCGTTCCGTTCCTTTGGCCCAAGAGTGTGTTAAGGTGTCGCTCAGTTGTCCTTAGCCCACATAGGGGTTAATGGCTAATCAATTAGCCTGGCCCAAAAAATAAAATGACCAACAATTGAGTTGTAATTTGGTTTTGAGATGAGAGAACACAAGAACAAGGAGTTAAATGAAAAGGATATTGAGGATTGAGAATAATAAAAAGTAGGGAAATTTCTAGCTAAGATTGCGAAGAAATGTATAAAATAAATATTTATTTTATTTTTTATTTAATATAATATATATATAAAAAAATATATAATATTTTACTGTATAATTCTACACAGAATTTCCTATAATTTTCTGTAAATTCCTGTAAGTTCCTCTCAATTCCTGTAAATTTCCAACAAAAAATTGACTCACAACCCTTGGACTTGGACTGATGGTTCCATCTACTTATCTAAATCTTGGCTACTTGTGGTGCCCATGTAATCGATTAGCGATGCCATCAGCAGGTGACATCTGTGTCCCAGTGTCTTTTATGTCCTGTGTCCTGTGGCCTGTGCCCTGTTTTTTTAGTTTCCTTGTTTCAAGTAGCCCTTGTCCCCTTAAATGGCGTCTATTAACGCACCTGTGCTGGCGAACACACAGTGGAACCTGCCGTAGAAGCGTCAAGGCATTATCTGATAGTCAATCCAAAGGAAGAAAAAATATATGAAGAGAGGCTGCAATGTCAACAGGCGGCCACAGCTGATCAGGATCTCGATGATGAGGTTGAAGAGCCGCCGAAAAACCAACAAAAGGTGGGCTTCCTTTTTTTTCTTATTCTTATTTTGTGCGCGGGGATTAAAGTAGCACCTGCAGGGAACCGAAAATTGCTAAAAAGGTATAGGGGCTCCCTGGGCTACCGGGGAGATAGGAACCGATCCGATCGGATCCCTCGTTGACAGTTTGGCTTTGTGACAACAAAATTGTTGTCGAGTTTTCTTCCTTTTTTTTCGTATTCCCCTTGAATCTTTTGGGCCAAGTTTGTCAACACATTGGGCCAATATGTATGGATGGATTTTCGATAAGCAAAGAGGGTGCATAATCATCATGATCGTCTTACATCATTTGCCTAGAACATCTGTCTGACTTTCAGTTGATTTATATATATATATATATTTTAGCATTGCATTTAATTTGAATTTTATTGAATGACAATTGCATGCAAATTGCCGCAGGAAAAGGGACAGGACAGGGACATTTGACAAATTTGTGATGGGGAATACTAAATGCAGAATATATACATGCGAACGAAAAAAGGACCCAGGCAGCTGCATCATAAACGTTAATTACCCACACAGACCAGGCCAAGAGGATCGGGGCACAAATTAGTTAAACCAATAAACTGACAGGACCCGACCCGGACCTGGGCCAGTTGCCATATATCAAGTCTATATAATAATAAAACAATTTATGAAGGCATAACCACGGCCCCAAGTCCTCGTAAATACCGCTCCTCTCTGTTTGCTTTTGGGCCCTGTCAGTTAGTTGGTAACGCCCACTCGACGGCGTCGAGTCTGTTTGGGCCACGAAATGAATGGCCATGTCATTAAGAACCGAAAGAGGATCGGGAATCCGGGCTAGGGATTCGGGATCGGGATCGAGTATAATTCTGCTATTTTAAATATACATCATATACTTAGTATATATATATTTTTATAGAGGAAAAAAAAACTGGGGAATCTATCGCTCGCTTATCGGTTGGGAGGGTCATAAATCTGGCGCAATGAATAAATCAAATGTGGAAAATCGCTTGTAATTACAATTTGATCGCTTCATTTTGGGAGAGCGTAAAACAAGCGAAGCAAATGGTTAAAGAAAACCAAATCGTAACGAATTGAGGGATACCCTTTAGGAAGAATTTAGTGGGAGTTCACTAAAAAATACTTATAGAGAAATAAAACAATTAAAAAACCAAGGAGTACTTCGATCTGAGGTAAGTGTATGGTTTAAAAAGTTGTTTAAAATATAAATAAATATAAGTAATACCCTGTATTAAAAATTTGAAATTCGTTTCTACTTTACACATAAATATTAATATATATTTAAAATATATTTATCAAATCCCCACATACCCAAAACACCCTTCCACAAATAAGAAAAGGGTATCCTCCCTTTGGAGTTATCCTTATCAAAGAACTGGATTTGTGGCCCTGTCATCGCGGCGGCAACTATCTCACATGATAACATGACAAAAGTCTCCCAAAAAAAATATATAAGAAAACATACCAGGATGAACCCGTTAACCCTGGCCACGATTAGAATTGTTGCTTTTCTCGATGTTCGAACTTAATTGTTATGAATTGAAATGCAGTTGTCACGCAGATAAGCGGAAAGACAAGGGTTCAGGGGGTCGCGGGGTCAGATTCCAGCGACTCTTCGACTTTGGTGTTGATTTATGTCGGTCTGGAGAAGCCTCTAACACAGAGCCTCCACTTGGACAGGGTAAGAAGCGGGGGGCAGGGGGACCCCGAAAAAAAACAAGTGCGTCGAAACCATAAATATCAATATCATTTTTTAACACAATTTTGTTATTTAAGGGAGAGGATTTTTAATTTTTAAAAATATTTATAAAATAGAGAATGATAAAAAAGAAAATTATAAATATGAAGAAATATATTTAACACCATAAAATAAATTTAATATATAATTTATTTATTCTTATTAATAAAAATAAATTAAAAAGAACCTCCTGTTATTTTATTATTATTTTTTTTTAAATAATAATTATAATTATCTAATTATTATCTATATTTAGTTTCAAGTGCACAAAAATAAAGTGATTTATACTGAGCTGTAAATAGTTTTTTGAGCGGACATTGCCAATATGGATAATTATGGGGTGTACGAGTGTGTGTGTTGGGACGCATCAAATTAATATACAAACAATGTCCACCCCTTTTTTGCTTTGGTTTGGTTTTTATTTGTATTTGTTTTTATTGTCGCTGCTTTTGTTTGCCGCCTTTGTTATGTATTTGTTTTTATATTTCTTTTTTTTTCGTATTTTGTCATAATTGGTCATAATTGCGGCTGCTGTCACAAGGCGCACACACACACACACAGAAAAGACCAACACTCGTGTTGTATTTGCGCCATTTTTGCTGAAATAATTTTTATTTTTGCTTATTTTTTTTTGGTCGCCATCATTTTCGGTCAATTGGCACACACACACACACCCTCTTAATAAGAGAAAAAAAAATAAAACACACATTCTAACCTTGCAAAATGCCACCCACCCCCTCCCGCTCGTCATTCACCTGCTCTGTTTTTCGGGCCTGTTGCTGTCCCTGTTGCACGCCTGGCCATAAGCGAGGCCTGGGCAAGAGCAGGATGGAGCGACGCCCCCGCATGTGTGCTTTTTTCTTTCCTTTTTTCTTTCTATTATATATTTTTTTTGTTTGTTTATTTTTTGCTTAATTTTTTTTTTTGTCGTATGTGTGTGTGCTTTGTGCTTTGCTTTGTTATTTTCTCGCTTTTATGCGCTTGGTTTGCCTTATTTATTTTCTTTCTTTTTTTTCCTCTAGATTTTGCTGGTCAGCAGCGTCGCTTGGCCCGCCCATTGCGCCTCGTCTCGCTCCCACACCTGACATGCCGTCTCTTTTGCTCTTGGTCGTTTTACATACTCTTGTCACGCTGCCGCTGCCTCTGCCGGCGTCGCAGTCTCAGTCGACGTCGCTGCCTCGTTTGCATGCAAGAAATGTTCTTAACCCTTTGGTTTATTTTTTTTTTTTTGTTTTTTTTTGTTGCCTGCTTAATTTTTTGATACTGATTTGTTGGTATTTTGTATCCTACAGATGGGTCATGAGATCGATATTATTATCGATATTTTCGATATGCGTTTCGATAATATTTGAGACATTATATTTCTAGAGGTTTATAGGGGCTTTCAATATAATTTCCGGTACTTTTGTTGCTATTTTCGATAACCTTAATATTGTTTTGATATTACTATCGATATTGTTAGCATTTTCGACACTATAATATTATTATTTATACTATTTTCATTGTGTATTTTAAATACAGTTATCTAAATAGCATAATACATATATATTATTTTAGGATTAAGTCAAGAATTTTGCTTTTGATTAGAATGTGAACGATTTTTTCAATATCAGCTTCGATAACATATCTAATAAAAAACGTTCTGAAAATGATCTAACAAATCATTTTTGCTACTAAATATTAAGGCATTGGTAAATTTAACCAAAAACATCTTCATAGATTTTTAAATATTTAAATAATTTTAACATTTTAAATAAAATCATTAAACGATATATCTGTATTTGACATCCCTAGCTCTGTACACTACCCATTTACATTCATTTATTAATAATCTTTGGTTTCCTCTGGCTTTTCGCCTGTTTAATATGCAAGCCGCTGGCTCCCTCAGTTGTGTGACTTTTCGCACAATAATCAAAGCCACGCAGCAGCAGCAGCAGCAGCAGCAACAACAAAAAGCGGGTAATAAACGACAACAACTGCAATAAAAACAGGCAACAGAAACAACAATAGGCTTAACAATTTAGCGGCAATCTTTTTTATTTAATTTTCATTTGTCGCACATGCAACCAGAGACAGTTTTAGAATAATTTCAAATTTTGTTTTATAATTAGAAATAGATTGATTTAAATAATAACATTTAGGAGGGGGCGAGTATATATATATATTTTTTTTTTTTAATATTAAAATAGATGGATTTATACGAGATAAATTGTTTTCCCCCCTATTAGCTGTAATTTTCTGGTAAATAATTCAATTAAATTGGTAGACACAATGGGCGGAAGTTATAATATGATTCAGAAAACTAGATCACGAAAATATGGGAAATACTTTTTAAAGTTAAAAGTACAGTTTTCTTACATTTAGAAAGATTATTTTAATTAATTTATGATCAATTTTAATTACCTTTGGGGTTAGAACCAGTTGGGAATTATATGTCTTATATATCTTTTAATTTCAAAATTTAATTGCTAAAGAAAATGCTTTATATATATTACCGTATCCCTTAAATATATCCCTTAAAAATCACAAAAATCTTACTAAATCCATTGAATATGCATTTCAAGCTGCCACATTTCATTTACAGCTCCTTGACTTGGCCCCAAAAGACCCGCGATGGCTAGGCTAATTGGTTCAACCTCAATTAGGTTCTCTTAGGCCAAGTCTCAAGTTGGCCAAGAGGAGGCAGGAATGTCCCCAAGTGACATTTGCAACAAATCAGCGGGGAAAAGTATCTCAGAGATAGATAGGACACGACCCCAAAAGTTGGTGCTAAATAATTTATGACCAAGTTTTAAAAAACGGCAGAAGAGGGGAGTTTGTTTTATTTTTAATTAAATTGTGCGTCAAATGTTTTTGCAGCTCGCTGGCCAGCACATTGTGAAGTGGTGGTGAGTGGTTCAGTGGGTGGTTTAGGGGGCGTGGCCCCCCGTCCTGGCTTTTCCCTGTTTTTCCTCCTATTATTTTTTTCCCCCCGCAGTCTGTCAATGTTTGCCTGCCAAAGTGTAAGTAATTTATGCGCATTTAGTGCTCAAGTGAGCTCAAAGCGAGCAGATAAAGAAAGATGAGCCTCAAGATGCTGGAGAAAATTAGAGCAGGGGGCTGGCCCATGGAAAACTGACTCGACGAGCAACTCATTTCCATACCAATTGTCGCCATTGAAGGCCATTCAAGTGGCAGGAAAATAAAAGCCAAGATAAATATGGAGTTGTATAAATTTATTATGAAATATAACATTTTTAAAAAATATTTTAAAAATATTTATAAAAATGAAAAAATATTTAATAATTAATTTAGGATTAATTAATTCATAAAATATAAAATATAAAATATTTATAGGAATATAAAATATTTATAAAAATATAAAATATTTATAGGAATATAAAATATTTATAAAAATATAAAATATTTTATAAAAATATAAATATTTTATAAATTTATATAATATTTTATAAAAATATAAAATATTTTATAAAAATATAAAAATATAAAATATTTTTTATTATATTTTATATAAAATATTTATAAAAATATTAAACATTTTATATTATACTTTTGGCATATTTTGTATTAAAAACAAATTAATTTAGCATTCCCCCTTTGTACAGTGAGTAATCGCTAAAACAAACAACCCCGATAGCTGCCACGCCCCCCTCAGCGCCCACGTTTAATGTCTAAATTATGGTGGTAGGCGCCATTAACGCTTCTCACAGTTTGTTTGTTTGCATTGCCCGGGTATTGCTTCCCCTTTTCTCTTCATTTTTATTTTTTTATATTTATTTTTTAAGGAAAAGCCAGAGAGGGATCCTTTTTGAGTGGTTGGGATCACGATCACGACCAAGATGATGATGATGATGATGGTTGCCAGGGTAAGCGAGGGATACAATACAGTACACACATCGGGGCACATCCGTTTTTCAGAGATCTTGGTTAAACACCGAGGAAAATCAAGTAACAAAATTAAAAAAAATATATTCCCAGCTCTTTTTCTTTAAAATATATATTTAAGATATTTTTTATAGTTTTACAAACAGAAAAACTCATTTTTGTTATACAAATTTAAAGCTTTATTAAAAATACTCTACTTTTCCCTTAGTGTGTCTTATTTTTGTGGGCTTGTTGCCAGTTTGTTGCTGCTGCGATTGTTGCAGAGCTGACTTGAGGATGCGGACGCGGACGCGGCTAATAACAGTCATCACACACGTCAGACACTCATAAATCCTCAAAGTCAACAAGGCGGAGGGCAGCGCACGTAACGAGCCTAGGTTCCACAGGCAACACAGCAAAACTACAGCCCGATCCCTGGCCCCGATCCCAGTTCCAGTTTTCTTCGTTTCTCAATGGAAAGGAAGATTCAGGAGATTCTAAACGAGCTGCGTTTAAATGTTGTTAACATAACCGAGTCAGGAGGCAGCCCAAGGACCGGATTCTAATATGTCCCACACACGGCGAAGCATCCAAGGCATCGTCATCGTCATCATCATCATCATGACGAAGACAGACAACACATACTGCAACTTGTTTCAGCCCACAGAGGATGGGAAAAAATTACAAAAAAAAAAAACAAGACAAGAAATAAGGGGTCTCCATTCATGGGTGGTGCAGCGAGAGGACCCCCAAACGCATGTTTATATAATTCTTATTTATGATCGAACAGCGATAAATTCGCATTCCCTGGGTTGCTTGCGTTTTGTTCTGTTGGTTTTTTTAAATAAATCAAATCAACACGATTCGCAGAAAACCAAGAAGAGCTGATAAGAGGCCCCGGAACCGTAAAGAAAATATAAAAAAAATATATATATACAAACGAAGAAACACACACCGGGGGAAGAATCTCAGCGGCGAGATCTACTGGTTGGTTCACCTGTTCGCCAAGAATTCTTTGGGGTTCTTTGGTTTTAAATAGAATCTTTGCCTTGTTTTTACTTAAACAAGGATTAAACTAAGGCTCAAACTCTTAATTTATAAAGAATTATCAAGGATAATACCGTTTATTACTATAGAAATTCCTTTAGCTCCTTCGTGACTCTAACAACACCTCAACTTTTGCCTGTCTGCGATACCGATCTTGATCCAGAATGGGAATTCTTTTGGTTTTTTTTTTTTTTGGTGGCGCTGCCCCCGAGTGTCCTCTCTGTAGATTGCGTGTTCTGGCGTCAGTTGTGCTCAAGGACTCAAGGACTGCCTTCGATGACCGATGGCTGTCATAAGGCCACCAGAAAAAAAAAATATATATATATAAAAGGGACGACCATATAGGCATATTTTTGCGGTCACCAAGAGAGAAGTGAAGAACAAACAGAAACTTACAACTGCTGCCGTTTTCTCCTGTATTTTTTCCATGTTCGAAGCCCTTTTTCTTCCAAAAACAGAGAGAAAGAGAGATTGAGCGGGGGGATGGATTCTTCTTTCTTGCCCGAAGCCAGAGTCTACAAAAGGTGTTGACCAAACAACAACGGCAGTGGCAGTGGCAGTGCCAGCAAACTGGCCAAAACACACGAGGGGCAAACTGGGTACACGCGTCTTAACAAGAACAACAACACCAAGAAGCGTCCCAAGTTGGCCAACAAGCAAAAGCAACAAGCCAAGGTGGAGGGCAAACCGAGAGGGAACCGAGAGGGAACCGAGGGACCCGAGGAGTCTTTGCTGGGCCCGGCTGCAAAGAGCTGTTGAGCGCATAAAAAACGTTATAAATAACACGCTCGAGCATTTAACGCGCCAAACATGTGTTCCACTGTCCAATTTGTGGTCTGTTTACCTTTTGCGCCGCTCCTGGAGTAGCCGGAGCAGTCGGAGCAGAGCCAGAGACCATCGGGGAAACGGAGCAGAGATAGCCAGATAGGTGCTGACCACACCCCCTTGGAAAAAAAAGAGTAAAACTAAAGCTTGCCTCAACAGCTGATCCAGCTGAATGATTAAAAAAATTCAACAAAAAAAAAGCCAGCACGGAAATTGAAATCTCGATTAAAAACAACCCAAAATAAAAATATAGCATCGAAAAATGTAAACTTGAAATACCAAATATCCAAAATTGTAGCACAAACACCAAATTTAAAAAGGTTAATTAAAAAGTTCTTCGGAAAATCTATAAACATCTAAAAATTCGAGAAAATGTGTCTAGAAATTACGACATTATCACACAAAAGACTCTAGTTAACGGACAACCAGATAGACGGACAGATCATCAAAAAGTTCATTTAATATACCTATAAAAAATCAATAAGCATACTACAAATCATAAAGATATATCCTGAGCTTCCTATTTTTTTCCACAAAAGTCTCTAGTTAACGGACAAACGGACTGACGGACAGATTATAAATAAGTTCATGTAATGGTTCTTTGCATAATCTATAAACATTCTAAATATCAGAAAAATATATCCCCTAAACTTCCCTTACTATCCCATACTCTAGTTAACGGACAAACCGACTGACGGACAGATTATAAATATGTTGATGAAATACCCATGGCATTTATAGGAAACTGGAGGAAGGGCAGACAACAGACAAGGAAGCCAAAAAGCCCAGCGGCTTTTGATGATAATAAAATGCAGATACAAACGACACTGGACAAGTGGCCCATAACCATAAGGAAGAGGAAAAGGGAGAAAGACCTTTAAAAAAAAAAAAAACAACAAAAAACAAACAGAGGAAGAGGAGCCAAAGCGGAGATATTGAGCGATGAGAGGGATCGGGGGATGAGATCGGATGAAGATGAGGATGTGGCTTACCTGGCGCTATAGGGACTGATCAAACAAAGAATACCAACAACAAACTGAGAACAGGGTTGCCCCGAGGGTTGCGATCACATCCCTCCAGGCAGCTGACCTTCTCCCTCTTAAGCCTCCACCTCTTCCCCTGCTCTGTGCGTCTCTCTCTCTACTTCTTTCTCTTTGTGCAATTTTTGCTCGCAAAAATCGCTGAGGCGCCGCGGCGCAGGGCAGCAGGGAACAGGTTGAGCGAGAGGGATTTGGCCAGCAGAGCGAGCAAAAAGAGCTGGAGAATCTCTCGGGGCAGAGGGACGGGACTAGGGAAAAGAGGGATTGCGAATACCCAGGGAACAGGGGCTGGCTGGTAAATGGGGATTAGCCTCGCTTCTATTGTGTGTGCCTTCAAGTCCGCCATCCAGTTATCTCAATTATGCTAATTAACCGGCACTTCAGAAGCGAGTGACGATTGGTGTTCTGTTCTTTCAAATATTTACTTAGTTTAAGCGAGTGCATAAAATTTTTAGTTTAATCAAAATTAAAGTAAAACAAGTTTTATAAAAAAAAAATGAAGTTGTTCAAGACAATATAAGATGTGAAAAATCACTTAAAGTAACGAGTAACGAGTTCTCTTATGGCGAGTTATAATTTAAATAAATATCTTACTAGTTAATTATGAAAATTTAACAAAGTATATCACATATATAGGGATTACCCTAAGAAATATTCTCTACAAGAATGCTTCTTTAAAACCCAACGAGTGGCAAGTGGCGAGTGATGGATTAAAACGAGCAACGAGTAATGACATTCCTCAGGCAAGGCTTTTATTCCCGCAATTGACGGTTGTCAATCACGGTTCGGATCTGGCCAAGTTGTTTCTGCCTGTCACCTAACTTGTTCCACTTTCTGTTTTCCCCCCTTCTTCCTTTTCCGTCTCCTCTCTACCTTACGCTCTGTTGTGCTCTTCCTTTCCACACACACGATTGTACACTTGCACTTCCGTTGATGGTGCTGCGCTGTCGTTGGGGCCTAGGGGGGCATTGCAATTGTTGTTGACTGCTGACGACTGCCTGGCAATTGGCAGTGCAACAAAATAGCTATTGACAAATTATGACCAACTAAAAGTAATTACACGCGACTAGAGCGAGACGGCAGATAACGAGTTCTGGCGCTGACAACGCGTTAATAGTACAAATAATCAACGAGTGCACACACACCGGCAGCGACTGCCGTGAATCGGGAACAACAATAACAGCAACAGCGTCAAGAGCCGCACTAAACATACACTTAATATTAATTGTTTTTTATTAACACGATCCTCAGGCTGCTTTACAGAGAGCACTTTGACTATGTAAGAGGGGTCTTTCTGTGTCGCCTTTTTTATACCCTGTAAATGGATTTGGGAATTGGAGTAACGAGTTCTTTGCGGATATTTTGCATTTATATTTATCTTAACTAACAAAAATCTATTTTAAAAGCAAATTGAAAATTTGAAATGTCACAGAAAAGGTAACGAGTCTAAGTAACGAGTTGTTTTGGGTATTTTTTGCATTTCATGATATTTTAAAGGAATTTATTATAGACTTTGTATGATTATTGAAACAAATATTTATCTGAAAAGAAAATAGAACATTTCCTTGAAGAAATGTAATGAGAAGTAAGCTATTATTATTTATTTATTGTTTAAATAAATAGCAAAAATTCTTTTTTAAGGTATTCTTTGGCCTGTTGGACTTGACTTCTTTGTTCTCCATGGTTTTATTGCCATCGTTGGGCCGAGATTCATTAATAATTCAAAAAATTGCACATGGCCGGCAGCGTTGACAGCGACGTTGGCCGAGACTGAGACTGAGGCTGAAGCTGGGCCCAGAGGCAGAGCCAGAGCGTGTAATCGAGTTGTTAACTCAAAGTGACAACGAACGCGAGCAGCGACGCCAGCAGAAACGTTGCCACCAACAACAACAATTAAATGCAGTCAACACACGATCATACAACAACAACAACAACAAAATACAGAAGAAGAAAAAATAAAAATAAAAATAAATAAAAATTACATGGGCCAGAAGGAGACGGAAAGTGTGACTTTGACTTTGTTGCTGCAATTGCTTTTAATGCTTTTAATGAAATCAACACTTTTTACTGCCACTTGCACGCAATCTTCTCCTGCTTCTGACTTGCTTTTTGGTTTTTTGCTTTATTTTATCTGCACTGGTTTTTATTTTTTTGCTTCTTTTGGGAGGCTTTGCTTAATTAAAAGCCTGGCCAAAACAGCTAAAACATATTTCGCGCCTTTGTTGCTTAACAATTAAAATCAACAGCAGCAGCAACAATAACAACAAAAGCCCAACTTCACACTCAATTAACGCGATGCAAGCAGGGAAACACAACTGCACGGGAGTAAATAAAACAACAAAAAAAAATAATAAATAAAAATAAAAAATATACTGCAAACAGCAGCGCACAGATACACACGCATACAAGCATATGTAAAAGCAAAAAAGTTTTTCTGCTGCTGCAAAAATATTCTTTTTTTTTTTTTTTTTATACCCTTGCAGGGTATTATAATTTCAGTCAGAAGTTTGCAACGCAGTGAAGGAGACCTTTCCGACCCTATAAAGTATATATATTCTTGATCAGCATCAACAGCCGAGTCGATCTAGCCATGTCCGTCTGTCCGTCTGTCCGTCTGTCCGTCTGTCCGTCTGTCCGTCTGTCCGTCTGTCCATCTGTCCGTCTGTCTGTTTCTACGCAAACTAGTCCCTCAGTTTTAAAGCTATCTGAATGAAACTTTGCATATAGTCTTCTATATGCTCTCACTGCTATATATGTCGGAACGGGCCGGATCGGACGACTATATCATATAGCTGCCATACAAATGTTCGATATATTTTTAGAAAAAAAATTATAACTTTGCTGTTTTTCAACATTTTTGCACCATTTTTTAGATATGGCCACTCTATATTATTTAAGAATTTTGGTAAAAATTTTATGAAAATCGGACGACTATATCTTATAGCTGCCATAGGAACGATCGGGAAATTAATCGAAAAAAAATATAACTTCGTTGTTTTTCAACGTATTTTCATCTACTTTAAGTTATAAGCTTTTTTTATTATTCTAGAATTTTGGTATAAATTTTATAAAAATCGGACAACTATATCATATAGCTGCCATAGAAGCGATCGGCAAATGTATAAAATATGTAAAGCTGGGAATGTAAAACTGTAACTGTCAAACTGTAAACATAATAAGTATAGGTAAAATGTAATGAAACTCTGTTTTGTGAGTGTTTTCAGCATTTAAATCTATAATATAAACATCGAAACCAATCTGCAAGGGTATAAAAACTTCGGCGTGCCGAAGTTAGCTTCCTTTCTTGTTTTGTATTGTTATTATTTTCTTTTTATTTTTTGCCACCCACTAAAAGGTGTGAGAAAGAGAGAGCGGAGATTGCAAAACTTTTGTTTGCCGTTAATTGACTGCACATACACACACAAACAAAGGGGTTTGAAAGGAAGGAGAACGCTCAAATGATTGCTGTTCTGCTCTTCCTTGGTTGGTGTAATTGTTGGTAGAATCCTAGATGTGTTGGTGTAACTCTTGGTGCTTTGGTGTAATTTTTTGTGGATTTTTTAAAGATTTTTATATGTGCTAATTTGTATATTCTAGCTTTAAATTCTAGTTGGTGTAATTGTTGGTGTTATTGTTGGTGTAATAGTTGGTGTAATTGTTGGTGTTACTGTTGGTGTAATTGTTGATTTTTCTAGCTATATCTTAAATATTTATTGGTGAAATAGTTTATATTTATTGGTGAAGTAGTTTCAAACCTATTCCACTTTTAAAAATCTTTTTCGTTCTAGTTATTTGTGATTTTTAAAGTGTAATTGTTTTTTTTTTTTTCTAAAGCTGTTAGCTGCATTGTTTTTGATGGTGTTGCTGGGGGAATGAGGCTCTTGTTGCTGTTGCAACGAGACTTGGGCATGAATGGAAACTGATAGCGCACGTCATTGACACCTAAATGCAACAACAACACAGCCAGTACAGTGGTCACCAAAAAAAACAAACCATAGACCATAGTATAATTTCTTAAAGCTACCTAAAGTTGATAGTTTTATTTGCAAAGTTAGAATTTAAAAGTAAATTTATTCTAGATTTGTCACCGAAAGCAGCAATTTGTCGAGGGCCCACTGTAACCTATGAGTGCACAGTGGGCCCCTCTCACCATCCACTCCGTAGATGTGCGTGCGTAATTGCCTTTTGGCTTCGTGTTAATTTCCCTCGTGGAAAACCCTCAACAGGAAAAACTGGCAAGATAGGAGGGGAAAGGAGCTCATAGGAGGGCTAACTGACTGACTGACTGACTGAGTGACTGACTGGCCATGGTGTAGGTGCTACATAAATTTGATTTTTATTTTCCCAGAAAAACTGAAACCGAAATAAGAAGAATTTTTATTCATAAAAATCAAGTGGCAACATAAATTCGTGTGTGTTACCAAAAACGTAGGCTGTGCGCCGCCGAGAGCCAGCTTGTAGCTGTTGGCTTTTGGTTTTGTTTTCTTTCGCCTTGTTGTGTGTTTTGTGTTTGGCAGTTTAATCAGGCAAACAGAACACGCAGAGCAGTTAAAACCCACCAAATGCCCCATACAATTTGTATAATTTTTCAGACCAGAAAAATATTAAATAAATATATAAACACATACAGAGAAAGAGAGAGATATGTGCATACCAGCAATAATAATAATAAAGAAAAAATAAAACCAAAGCAACTCGTCAATTTTTGCCACTTAAAATTCATAAAGCGTCGCCTGAGCCTCTGAATAAAGAAGCAAAATCCAGGAGAACAAAGAAGGGTAAACGTGGGGGAAGAGAAGAGGAGACACGAGACTAGAAGAATTGCATTTTGAGAAATAAATTTAAACAATATATATATATATACATACTTGTATGTATTTTTGAGTAAATATTTGAGGACTGAAAACTACTAATAAATCTCTAAACTCTTTTTCAGATATTCATTTTTGCCAAGGTAAATATACTAAATTCTGACATTTATGCTAAAGTAAATCAACTTTTCTGCTTTTGCATTTATTTATTTATATTAAGAGTGTTTTGACATTTATGCCACACATGGTATATGCCTTATTCTCGAATGAGTAAAAAATGAACTCCAAGGCGGTATTCATTTTTTTATAAATATATTTTTATGTATATATTTTATATGTATCTTATTATTATATTATTACAATTATTATTATTATATTAGTAAAATATTATATATTTTATTCATGAATAAAATTGCAAAAAAAAAATTCAAGACGTTATTCATTTATTCATTCAATTTTTTCTAAAAAATTGTGTATTCATTCATTTTTTTAATAAAAGTATTGAAAAATATCTAAGATTTATATAATAAAAATATTGAAGGCGCTACTCATCTTATTATATTAATAAAATATTATATATATTTAATTAAAATCCCTATTCATTTTAATATATTGATAAAATATTCTTTATATTGAAAAATATCTAAGATTTATATAATAAAAATATTGAAGGCGCTACTCATCTTATTATATTAATAAAATATTATATATATTTAATTTTAATTCCCTATTCATTTTTATATATTAATAAAATATTCTTTATATAATTTCTGAATGAAACTTCAGGTGACCTGCTTCTGAAAACGATACTTATAGAATTTCTGGAAAATGCCAAATACCATCATCAAAACGGCTGATCAGCTCTCAGAGATAAGATCGGGCTCAGGTATATCGCATAGATCAAACGACCAGGGGAGACCCCATTTCCGCGAAAAATTTCCCAGCTCATTGGGTTCCCCTTCTAACTTTTTTTTTCTCCTTTTTTTTTCCTTTGGGTTTTGGGCCAATTAGCGTTCTAATCAAGTGTAAACTAATGCTAAAAGCCAAGCCGAGTTTGCCTCGAACGCGTGAATTTGCCACGAGACAAAAGGCGACCCTTAAAAAAAGGGTATACAAAATAAGAAATAAAAAAAATAGAATATAAATAAAACAAGACAAAAGCTTGGGAATAAAAAACAAAACCAAAATCTAAGGACAAAAGGAAGCGATGTAGGGAAATTGTGAAAAAAAGAAGAGGCAAGATCACAGGATGCTTTGGGTTTATTTTATTTTATTTCAAGTTTATTTTACTTATTTGTTTTTAGTTTTATTTTGTTTTTATTTTATTTTATTAATTTTTTTTTTTTTTTAGATTTTTTTGAGTAAAAGAGAGAGCTAATTTGATTAAAGCAGGATGGCGCAAGTCTGTCGTTGACTTTGTTGCTGCTCTGCCGGCGCCGTTTCCTTTGATCTGCCAGCGCACATCTAGGAAATGTTTGTCAAACTCACTCGACCGTTCTCATTGTTTTTGACATTTCTTTTAGTCTCCGCTGCTGCTGCTGCTGATGCTGATGCTGGCGCTGATGTTGATGCTGAGATGCTGCTTCTCCCAGCTTCTCTTTCTTCTCCTTCATCTGATTCTTGTTTGTCGTCTGCCCCGACGATCACTTTCTCTGCTTTTTCTCGGCTTTTTTCGAGCGAGCGCCAATGCCAAACACATGTCCAGCTAACAACTTGAAGGCATTGTTCTTGAAAAGCACACAGTCAGGGTCAAGATAATAGGAACTTGGAAAATATGACAGGAAAAAGTCTTTAAAAATCTTTGAAAATCTTTAAAAAATCCTTTAAAATCCTCTAATCCTGATCCTGATCAATAAATAATAATAATTATAATCATTGATTGGCAATGCTATAAATTTTCCTCTGCTGTTTGCTGCACCTCCTTTCTCCTCCTCCTGAGCAGACTCCACGCACATTCGTCAGGCATTGTCGTTATTTTTCTGGCGCCAAAAAGACGCCGTCTCCGTCTTCGTCCTTGCTCGCTCGCTCTGTCTTTCTTCTCGCTTGCTCCTGTTCGATGGCCTGGCATTCTGCATTTGTTGTTGGTATTCCCTGGTTTTTGTTGTATGTTTTTTCATTCTTTGTGCTCTCAGTTTATATATTTCTTCCTTTTTTTTTGCTGTCTCTCCTTTTCTGCTCGGTTTTGTGTGTTATTTTATTTTTTTCTCTTTTTTTTTTTTGGGTTCTTCTGAACTCATGTTGTTCATTATAAAGGACGTCATCATCGTCATCGTTTTGGGTTGTTGCTGTCGTTGTTTGGTTGTCATATTTTGCGTTGTTTGCTTTATGCATTTCCAAGTTCCAAAAGGGAGAAGAAAAGGAAACGCAAAAGAACTTGGAAGGAGTGCAAAATGCGTTTTAAATATTCTTTTTGTGCGTTTCGAATTCCAGGCGTTTCTTGTAGATGTTTTTTTTTTTTGTTCAATATTATTTTTAGGGTTGTCTCTGACAGTTTTATGATATTTTCAGTGTTCCATTCCACTTGTTCCCCTGTTTCATTCCAATGTTTCGGTGTTTCATTCCACTGTTTCTTTAAAGTTTTCTTTTGTTTTTTTAAATACGTCCGCCCCCCCAATCCGGCACCTGCCATGATCACTCATTATGCTTATCAGTTAACCCCGCCTTAGTGGCGGCGTCTCATTAGCTAAGCGAAGCGTGTAAACAGCGGAATTCTCTCTCGATTAGACCGAAACCATTTAGCGGCATTTTGTTACCATCAATTTTTCGACTGTTTGCGGTTGTCTTGACCAAACTCAGCAGCCATTAAGCCAAGTTAAGAGCGTTGCGCCGCCAGACGCGCTTCAATTTCCAACTTCCAACTTGCAACTTCCGCTGCGTGGGCGACGGAAGCGCTCACTTAATTAACCAAACCAAAAAGAAAAACAAAATATAATATAAAGCTGGACGAAAAAGCAGAAAACTGAAATTTTGGTGTTCGTCAAATTAATTTCCATTTAATTCCAAGTGGGCGTAAATGCAATTTAAATTAACAGCCACCAAAATGCGCCACTTAAATGCCTATCTGTCTCGTTTTCTCCACCGTCTTGCCGTCTTTTTAATTTGTTCAAATTTTTTATGACATTTTTATTGTAATTTAAGCAGCGTCGTTTTCGGATTTGGATTTGAGTTTTTTTGGTTGCGGCTTTTGGCTTTGGGTTATGGGTTTTCGTTTATATATATTTTTTTTTGGGTGGTGCGTATTGTACGAGTAGTTTGAATGAAACGGGTTTTATTTTATTTTTCATTTGATTTTATTTTATAGTGGAGGGTTTACAGGGTTTTGTTCGAGGGTTGTCAGTCGGCCATGATCGAAACGGAAGATCAGATTCTAACAAAGGCATTCTTCTTCTCATTCAGGGATTATAGAAACAGTAGCCATGAATAAAAAGCCACAGGGTAACTAATGGATACAACGATCATATCAAGTATTTTATATTGCAACTCAAGAGTATTCTTAATAAATAGATCACAAAAACCTGGAAGGATCTCTCTAGGAATAAATCTAAAAATCGGAATATTAATATATCTAAAATATCAACCGATTCCTATTGAGTTTAGAGTCTAGATTGAATATTTCCCAGCTAAGATCTACCCAAGTTATTTTCTTGAAAGAATATTTAAGCAATAACAATTTTGCTAACCTAAAAAAATATACTAAAAATTCTAGTAAACTAAACACACTCAATTTAAACTTTTTGTGAAATTTCTAGCCATAATTATGGGTTGCAAATACACATATACTTGATATATACCCTATCAGATATATATATATATACATAGCTGCATTTATCCACCAATATTCCCATAAACTCCCAGGCGAAATCAATTTGAAATCAAATTACGCGCAAATTATCCAACGGCCTCATGAATTTTCCAAGAACCTCCAATGGCTGGCAATTCCATATCCACCATATACGCCATGTTACGTGGATCCATCGCTATGCCAATTATAATGCATTTTTCATCAAACTGAAAATTGTCAAGCAAATTCTGGTAGCAACAAAAAAGAATATATATAGAAAAGGGTGGCAAGAAAATTGCAGTAAAGGGTCTAAAGAAATTTCCAAGTTACTAAGCAAATTACGTGCAATTTAGAGAGGGGTTTTCCTCCTTTTTTTTTTGTTGTCCTTCCCCCCCTGCGCGTATTTGTCAACTTAGCACATCGATAATTTTACTAAACACAGCCCTCTAACCCCCACGATAATTTTAACACAATTATGAAAAACGTTTCCAAGATGGTGGAGCCCCTCAAGGGTTGCACTGTAACAAAATTTCCCCCCCCCCCCTAATGACTCCTCAAGGAGGAGGAGGCGGAAAACTTTGGAAATACAACAAAAAAATATATATATATATTCAGGGGAAAAAATGGGAGGCGGACACGCCCATTTAATTGAGCCTACGAAACGGCCGGGGATCATCGTTTGGAAGTTGGAGTTGGGCAGGGGGTGGGTTGGTCCTTTGGTCTTAGGGGCTGTGTCAGGGCCAGTGCACTTTGATTGCGTTTTGTCGCCGTCAGCTGAGTTTTTACCCAAAACGAAGGCGAAAACGAAATGAAGGAAATGGAAAATTTTTATTTATGAAAATTAAACAAGTGAACTTTGACAGGCGGTTGCCCAGGGGTTGACCCTTCTTCGGGTGTGTGAGTGTGTTGTGTGTGTGCCCTGTCATTGTGTGTGTCCTTTGGCGTGTCATTAAATATTTTTGTCTGCCACATTATCGCATGCCGCCTCCGGGACACAAAAGTCTGACATCAATTAAAGCATTAGAAGGGGGTTCTCAAAAGGAATATATATAAAAAAAAAAAACATATATATGAATATGTATACATATATATAAAATTACACATGGTGTTTTTTGGGGGGACGTTCTGGGTATATTGCCACTTTCAATTAGCCTTAAACTGGCTAAATCAAAGCCTTCTCAAACACACACAGTGCCTGCCTAAAGATTCTCTCGTTTGTTGCACAAAAAATATAAGAAGCTTAATACATTCACTCATAAAAATATTGTTCTATATTTTTCTGAAAAAAAAATCAACCTGAAATTAAGGACTATAATTAAGTTATTCATTTTGTTATGAAATTAAAAATAAAAATATTTTTCTAGAAATTAAACTAGAATTAAGTTTTTTTTCCATAAGCAAAGTACCTCAAAATCAAGGCCAGCCATCATAAAAACCATATTTCAGGGATCATTTTTCTATTTTAAAATTATTAATTAAATTTGACGTTAATTTAATGAATTAAATAAATTTATGGGAATTTGCTTTAAGTTCCTTTTTTTAATTTAAAAGCAAATTGCTCAAATTTCACTAATCAATTACAAAAAAAAACCCCTCCATAAAGAATTAGCTTTAAGAAAGTATCCCACATATGCATTTATAATTCCCAACTGGTTCTAACGCTTCCGGATTAAGCGAAGACGTCCGGTCTAGCATATGTGGATATATGTTTGTAATATTACATGCGGTGTCTTTACCTTTGTTATATGCTATTACAAATGTTCTATTACATTGTGCTATTATCTAGTTACTAAATGTATTCTTAAATCAAAAAATAAACCCTGTAGCTTCTCTTTTTTTCTCAGTGTTTCTTTCCTCTGCCTTTGAGGTCAACACTTGATAATTTTTGACATTTTTTTAATAGATTTCTTCGAGGGTCTCTACTATACATGTATATATATTTTTTTATATTTTTTGTAGATTGAATTCTGGGACTTTTATTTCCCTGAATTCGCACTAAACGTGTTGTCGTCGTCAAGTTTTGTGTATGTGTGTGTTTGTGTTTGTGTGCTAGGGGAGTCGCAACGACGACAAGTCTTTATTTATTTGCGCTTAGACAGCAATTTCAATTAATTGATAAGTCACAGCAACAAGCTGCCGCCGTCGCCAAACAAGAAAGATTTCACGCAATTTACTTTAGCGATTTAATTGCCAGCGACAAATAGGGGGGAAAAATAGTATTGAAATTGGAAGGAAATTGAAGTGGAGAGTGGAAATTGAACAGCAACTTATGAGTTTGTTTTTAAATTCCAATCTAAAAACGGAAGCTAAGCACAGGAATATGGAATTAATACTTCAAATTTAAAGAATTCGATACAAAATAAAACCTAATTTTAACAACGACCTTGTCGCAGGGAAACCTTCAAACTTTTGATGAATGAAAAACTAAAAACCAATGAATCAATGGAAACAAAAATTTCTCGCTAAGCCGGCAGGAGGAAAAAAAAAAAGAACCAATTGAATCCGTGAGGAGCCAAGTGAATATGCAAAATCCACTCGCAAAACATTCAAGTGGCACTCACATGTGGAGTGTGTGTGGCTGAAAAGGGGAAGGGGAGGTGGAAGGGGAGGAAAAACAATAATTTTGACATTGATGATGATGGGGAAAAACGGCAACAGAAGCGGCAACAATAATTCTGTTTGCTGCTGCTGCTCTTGCTTTTTTCGCCGTTTTGGTTGTTGCTTTTTTTCGCACGTCTCGCAAGCAAGCTGGTGGCATGCAACAGCAGTAACAACAAAAGCAGTCACCCATGTGTGTGTGTGTGTGGCGTGCAAAAAAGTTGCAACTTACACAAAAAATAAAAAAAAAATAATAATAACAAAAACCGCACACACACCCATAATCGCCATATGTGTATGTGCGAGGTACAAGTACTTAAAACTTTTACAAGCCACTCGGTATGTTCTGCCCCAAACCACCGCCTCACCCACAACAATTGCATGCCACACTTTGGGGCACCACACCTGCACCGCCCCCCCCTGGGAGGGGTCATGAACCTAGCACACACACATTGCAAGAAAAATAAATAAATAAATTTATAATAAAAATAGAGAGAAATCCTCATTTCATCAAACTAATAATTATTTTGTTTATATTTATATGTTTCAAATATATTAAATATTATATTTATATTTTAATTCTCTTTCTTTTTAATTATTTTTTATTTTAAAATATTTTATTAGGCCTCAACATAATAATAACCTTTCTTTATTAATGAAGCTATTTGTAATAAACTTTTTGCTGGCAGAACTTCTAGAATTCTTTATATATTTATTATTAAAAATTATTTTAATATAATATTCAAATTTATTTCGCATTTAATTTAGGGTAAGACTCTTCAGAGTTTTCTTTTATCAAAGTATATCCAAAATATAACAAAATAAAGGCTTATAATTCCCAACTGCTTAAGAAACTGCTAAGAAAAAAAAGGCTTATAATTCCCAACTGCTTAAAGAAAAAGTCTTTGACAAGGTTCTTGGTGATATATTATATAAAAAAAAAGCCCATAAAATATACAACTATTTGAAATTTTCAAAATTAAAACAGAAACCCCTTTAATAATAATAATTTTCCCCCAGTGCACACATTTTTCCACAAGCCTCTACAAAACTCTGGGAAGGCAAGGCTGAAGAGATGGTGGTAGGGGCGGAGCTGCTGCAGTATGCCAGTGTTTTTATGCCCAGGGCTTGGGCCACTTGGTTTAGTTTCACACTTCAAGTCGCCAAACTGCTAATGAGCTTAAGGATATAAACCAGAACCTCCCTTCTTGAAATATATATATACATATATATATATAATTTGCATTAACTTTTTGCGGTTGTTGTTTTCCATTTGTTTTTCACTTTTTTCTGTGTTTTTTTTTGTTTTGGCCAAGTGCGAACAAGCAACAACAAGGCTGAAATGCAACTATGCATGGAGGAGTTTTGTATTTTGTAGTTGCAGTTATAGTTTTTGGGGGCGGTGTGGGCGTGGCCCAGACACCTGGCCAGACATATTCGCAACTTTCAGCACACAAAACTATTTGCAAATATTTTATTTTCATTTTTTTTGTTCGCCCATTTTCCACTTTCTATTGGTTGTTGTTGGGCAAAGTCAAATGCCACGCCCCCCCCGCGCCGCGCCAGACTGGCATTGAAAATTGTCTGAAAAGCAGGCGTTGGGTTATTTTGCTGGTTGGGTGGGTGGTAAAAAGTCAAAGGCGTTGGCCAAAGAAGCTTAGCCGAGGCGTCAGGCAATTTGTAGCTTAAAAAGATGCCAGAAACAACAAGAACAGAAGGCTAATTGAATTTTGGCCTGCTTTTACGCAATGGAATCACCATAAAGTGTGTGAAATAAAATCAAATAAACAAATGGAAGCTGGCTTATAAATATATATAAATAAAAAGGCTTCAGAAGGATTAAGAGTGTAATTTGGGGTAGCATAAAATTCACTTTTAAAGTCGACTCAAATCGAGGTTAATTAAAATTCCTAGGAATTTATAAACTATTTCAGCAGCTATTATTTATGGAATATAGCTTAGCTTATAAAAAGTATAATATAATATATAATAATACAGCTTAGCTTTCCCCTGATTGTTATTACTTTTTATAAGAATTTATTTTTATGCTTTAAAATTTCAGAAAATATATTTATATAGAATATATTTTCCTAAATTAAATTCCTAGCATAAAACCTCCTTTAATCCCTTTTTAAACTCAACCAAGACTTGTCTGCTATACGAAATATGAATTATTCAGAGTACAAATCATTCTTGGGAAGGTGTGAGAGCCACTATCGTCGACTGAGTGCATTCACAGCTGCCACATCTTGCACTCACTTGACACTCACTTCTGTCTGTGTGTGTGCGTGTGTAGAGTGAGTGTGTCTCCGTGAATACTTTCTCAAGTAGGTGTGAAGCTCAAAACGCATTTTCACGCGCCAACGCAGCTTGAATGTCAACGTTGCCATCATCGTCTACGCCGCATCACCATCACCATCATCATCATCATCATCATTCATCTCGGGGGAACCGAGAGGCTGAGAAGACTACGCCGCTGGAAAAATCCAGGGGGTGCGGAGGAGAGTCACTCAGCCAGGGGCTGCGGAACAGGGGGCGTCTCTCTGGTTCACCTACTTTCAGCTTAAACTGGGCGTGGAAGCGGTCGGTTGGGAGCGGTTAACGGGAGCTTGAGACATCGCCACACGTGCTCAAGTGGCCAAGGCTGCCGCTGCCGCTGCTGCTGCTGCTGCTGCCAGGCGACTGACTGAGAATCTCTGAATGGTTACGGATTACGGCTGGGCGACCTGACCTTCGCTTCGGAAATGCCTCAAGATTATAGCCGGAGATCTCTGCCGGCGATTGCCAGCCCCAAAAAAAAGACACATTTTGTTTTATAAAAAAAGAAAATGTTCTTGATTTTTTAAACGGAAATTTCTTTAAAAAAAAAAATACACATTTCATTCAATATAAATTTCTCTTTTCAAATTCTGTAAATAAAAATGTTTTCTCTTTTTTTTTTTTTTTGAGATTAAAACCATCATTCATTGAATATATTCCACCAATATTCATTGGAACGTTGTCCAAAACATTACAAAAAAAATAAATAATAAAAAACTTTATAGAATTTGATGCTGTTGCAGTGTTTTCACACTATGGAAATGCATTCTTTTGAAAAGCATTCAAGCCTTTTACAAAGCCAAACATATTAAACAAAATTGGCTATTGAAAATAATCCCAAAGGACGAAAGCGCTGATTTTTTGAAAATAGTTTAAAATTCCTATAGGATATTGGGTATTAATATTTGAAATGATTATTTGTTGTTTTAATAGCAATTTGTTTATATTTTTCTGGGTTAAAAAACAAACCTAATCTATTTTAAAAATTTAGAACTTGGTCTAAATTATATACAATCCAAGTCGTATGTAGAATTTATTAGATTTATTCCACACAAATCCCAATTTCAGAGGCTTAGCTTTTTAAAATTATTTATTTTTAAGTCGTAGAATATTTATTTGAAATTCCGCACCTAATAAACACATATTATTAGTGTTCATAACACCCTTGATATTATTTTTTATGTGCAAAACAACACTCACATTATCAGTGTTTCTAGCACTTTATATTATTTTTATTAAAAAAAAAAAAGCACTGTTCACTTTTTAATCTCACTTTTTTTCTGAATAAATCTAAGCTTATCACTTTGGACCTGTTAAAAATTCATTTCTATGTTTTTTATTTATTCCAGATTTGTAGTCCTCCTTAGAAATTGTATATATGTATATATTTCCAGTTTTTAAATTCTAGAACCTACGGCACTTTGTAATCCATTTAATTCCTATTTATTCACTTTTTGAACTACGAATTTTCTATAAGATCACAAATATATCTAGAATTTCGCGATTCGTAATATTTGTTCTCTATTCAAAATCCGTCAGGATCTTTTAAGACCTGGATTCTAACCATATATATTTTCAAGGTATATATTTCTAAATATATTTCACATCTCAAAATGAACCATTTTTTGGGTTAAATCGTAGGATCCTTTATTAATTTAGGAAATACTTATTTTATTCATGGTATCGTAGTAAGAATAACCCTATTTTTATTTAGGAAATACTCATTTTATTCACTCATAATATCAATAACGTATTTACTTTTCAGGGTAGATCCCAAGAGATTTTAGAATTTCATTTAAAAAAAAAAGTATCTAAAAATTAAAATTCTAAAAAACTCTGATATTATAATTTCTAAAAGTTTTCCAATCTCACCCAAGATCCCTTCAAGATCCCCGCTCTATCTATATCATTTCCCCAATATAACTATCCTCTTTCTATTCTTAGTTGAGACTCACCTGCCGCTCTTGGTGATGACCATTTCCGTGCCCAGCTTGTGAAACTTCTCCCACAGGTCCTTGCCCTCCAGCGTCACTTTCGGATCATCGACGACGCCATCGTCCTCCGGCTGTAGTGCCCGCAGCGGTCGCATCGCCGGATGCAGCTGATGGGCGACGGCCGATGCGAGCACCACGTCCTCGGCGGTGGTGTAGGCGCTGCCCAGCGGATGATGGGCGTGCGGATGGGCGGCCGGATGATGCGGCGGAAATCGGAGTCCCGCCCCGGGATACAAGCCGGGATGTGGACCAGCTGGGCTGCCGGCTAAAGCGGCCAGTGCCGCTGCTGGGAAATACGGTGGCGGTGGCGGCGGCTGTTGCTGTTGCTGGAGATGCTGCTGCTGCTGAGGTGGCGGCGGTGGAGCAACTGCACCCGTACTGGGCGAGTGATGTGCAGGATGCGCGGGGTGCTGCTGCTGCTGCTGCTGATGATGCTGATGCTGCGGCGGCGGCTGCGGCTGTTGCGGATGGGCGGCGGGCGGTGGCGGCACTAGGCCAGGACTGCCAGCGGGCGAAGGTGTCTCGTCGCTGCTCAGATGATGTCCGCCTACTGCTCCAGCTCCTGCGGCAGCTCCTCCTCCTCCTTGCTTGCTATTGCTGTTACTTGTATTATTATTATTTGTGTGATTATTATTATTGTTATTATTGTTGTTGTTATTATTTGTGGTGTTATTATTATTGTTATTGTTGTTGGAGTTGCTGCTGCTGGTGTTGGTGGTGGTGTTGCTGCTGCTGTGGTTGCTCTGCGGCGATAGCTGACCACCACCACCCGTTGGCGATACGTGGGCGTTGCTACTATTATTATTGGTACCGCTGGGCGTGGCGCTGGTACCGCTTGAACTGTTGTTGGTGTTGTTGCCGCTGTTGTTGTTGTTGTTGTTGTTATTGTTGTTACCCGCCGTCAACAGCGAGGAGACGCTGAAGTCAGTGGGCCGTTGCGTTAGCTGCAGAAATGGATGATATGCCATCCCATTGGCGAACCTGGCGAATGGATCCTCAGCAGACTGATGAAGTAGCAGCTCCTGGACGTCGTATCTCATCACATAACCGTTCTACACAGAGAGGTGCGTCATGCAGAATCCAACTTATTTATATATATATTTTAAGTTATATATATATTCTCAGCAATATATTTCCCAGCTCTTCCTTCGGCTTCGATTTGATTTTTGTTAGTTTTTTGTTGTTGTTTTGTTGTTGTTTTGTTGTTCAGCAGGTACGATTTTTATTTTTTATTTTTCCGGGACACTCAAAAAGCACTTGCACTTGTTATCTTTTTTGTAATTTTTACTTTGTTTTTACTTCTTGGTTTTGTGGTTTGTTTCAAAAAAATTCTTTTTTATTTGCTAAAAAAATATATAAAACCAAAAGAGTTTGGGTTAAGATTGAGATTTTCCAGCACGGTTTTCAGTTTGTGTTGATTTTCTTTTAAATTAGTTTTTAAGGTTTTTTAACTTTAATTTAAAGTCTTAAAGTAATTGTTTCTAAGTATTATTAATTTAAGACAGTTTTAACTGTTTAATTTATTTCTAATCTAATGCTTTTAATTCTATTTTTGTGTTTCTGTCTTGTTTTCATCTTTATTTTAGTTGTAATATAGCCGCTTTAAATTGTTGTTGCTTAATTAAACAAAAAAAAAAAGGGGTGTGCTAAATAAAATATATTCCATTTACTGATAAAATCCTTTTCCTATTGAAACCTCCTTTCCTATTGGTTTTTCAAAGCCTTACAAACTTATTGTTTTGTTTTGTTCCGCTTTCTTCTCAACTTCTTCATAATTCCTATTGGTTTTGTAAATATGGCTATTTTCTAATTGGATTTTAAGCTTTGATTCCTTCCTGCTCCTTCTTTGCAACTTCTTAACTGTAACTGCGCTCTCTTTGGGTTCTTCTTTTTGGCTCGCTCACTCTCTTTGTTTACCGTTTGCTTTGGCGACGGCAAAACGCCACAACTTTGTTTCTTTGTTTTTCTTTTTGTTTTTTGCTTCTATTGTTATGCGTTTTGTCAAACTTCACTTAATAAAACTTCTTTTGCAGTTGCACTTTGTGTTTTGCTCCCCACATTTGGCCGCTTTTTTGGTCGCTTTTGTTTTTGTTTTCGTTTAGTTTTGCAATAGGGAAACCAAAAAAAAATATCTGGGGTATAGAATGGAGTACCGGTGCAAGGAGCGGGCGAAAGAACAAGGCGATGTAAGGAGTAGGCGACGACGAAGCAGGTGGGGAGGACGAGACGACGATGATGCTGGAGACACGACGACGAGACGATAAAAACCGGGGGGCGAACAACAAACGACGATAAACGACAACAACGACCGCGACCGCGACACGAATTTCACGCCGGCCGGTTCAACTCGACAACTCGGCGTTCGAAAACAAAATGAAACGGAAAAGAAAACGAAAAAATGAAACGATAAGATTTCCGAATATTCCGGTTTCCGCCGCGAGCAGGCGAGCCTTTAACAAAACATCGCCGGGACAAGCGTTTACACCGACATCAGCAGTGGCAGAGCGAGAGCGAAACTGAGCTCGGTTGGGCAAGTTGCGAATGTGTAAGGCCCACCGAGCGAACGGACGTCGGCGTCGCTGCTGCCGCGCCGGCTTACTCTCGCGCTCTCCCTCCCACCGCCGGGCTGCTGAGCGGGCGTGCAAGCGAGATGGCGAGCTCTCTCTCTCGACTGCTCAGTGCGAGCGAGAGAGAGCGAGTGGTGGCGACCCAGCGGAGTGTTGAGTTTCTCTCGGCGGCGGCACCAGACGAGTGAGTGAGCGAGCGAGCAAGTGAGAGCTGCGGGGTTCCAATAAGAAAACCAAAAACTTGGACCAAAAGTGTTGAGTTGACGCCTGCACGCGACTGTGTGCGAGAGTGTTACGTTGTTTGTGTGTGTGTGTGTAATGGGAAATGGCACCAACCAGCGGCGGCAGCGACGTCGCGTCACTGCAGCGTGTTAGAAGTAACAAGGCAGCTGACACCACTAAAGCAGCAGCAGAAGAAGAAGAGAAAGACGCTGACGAAGAAGGAGGTGGCAAAGGCGATGGTGGTAAAATGGAGTGGGAGTGGGAGAAGGCAGATAAAAGTAAGGGAAAAGAGCTGTCACAATAGGAAAATACGAAAACCAATCGGTGAATAAACTAGGGATATTTTAAAAATAAATACAACGAAATAAGATTAAATTGTTAAAAAACAAACCAGGATAATTATTTTATTTGCATTTTGTCTATTTTTAAAAAGAAAAACAAGGAATTAAGAGAAATAAATTATTCGGTTTTGTGAATAAAACTGATTTCGAAATTAATAATTAAAGAAAGAACTAAATATTTAATATAATTATCTAAATATTTTCGCAAAATAAATTTGGGAAATCTTTTTCTTTTAGCGTTAATATTATAATTTCACTATTTTTAATCCTAAAAAGTATAATATAAATATGTAAATAATAATATTTATAGAAAACTCCAAGAATACAAGAAAAAGAATGAGACACCGAAAGGAAAGTATCAGTAAAACAGAAGCCTCTGCCAAAAAGGAGAAGAAAAAACATAGCAGTAAATCACAGAGGTAGTGGTGGCGAAAGGGAACTCAAAGGGGGGTTGTACAGAGGCGGCGGCTGGATGTGGGGGCCCAGAATTGCAAAAGCGGCCAAGTTGACAAATGACGCGCAAGCGAAAAATGCGCTTCAATGGTCAAATGTTTGCTAAAGGGGGCGAAGTTGGGGCCTGGGGGGTGGCGGAGATAAATGCGCGAGGGGGGCCGACGGGCAGCGGGTGGCGGGTGTGGTGAGATAAATGGGTGAGGCGCTTTTTGGGTCGGCTTTTGGGGGTGGCGCTTCCCAGGCCACAGGGAGATAAAGCCGGCTGCGAGAAGCACTTTAAGGCACAGAAGTTGACCTACAATGACCTCCAGACAATCAAAAGGCACTGCTCGAAAAATCAAAATAGAGCAAATAGAAAAATAAGCCTATAAAAAGTCATAAATCAAAAGAAAATAAAAGATAAATGTGATGAAAATATAATAAAAATAAAATAAAGACTATAATAGTAACATTTAATATCATAATCAGTGCTAAAAAATTTTTTTAATTTTAAAATGCTTGATTTTATTAAATGAATAATAATAATAATCTAATAATATTCACACATGCTCCGAAAATATATTTAATTTTCAAAAGAAGAAAACCTAGTCGAAATTTGTTTTTAGTTTGTCTTTGAATTTTGTACATATGTAAATAAATTCAATAAAAATCTTCTTAAATTACCAAAAACGAGATAATATCATTTAATTTAGAATTTACCAAATTACTTAATAGGAAATACGAAAATTCACCGACTTATCCCGGCAACGCAACGGGGAATCCGCTGTGATTCTCCCGCTGGCCTGGTCACACTTACACTTACGTAACCTATTCCCACCCACACACGACCCTCCCTACCCTCTCCCCTAAAAAAAAGAAGAAAAATAAACGCTTGTTAGCCGCTTTGGCAGCTTTTATGCGTCCGAAATGTAAATGAAAAGATTTCCAGGGGATAACGGTAACGACCAGAGCGAAGCGACTCTGCCGCCGTTGCCAAAAGTTGCTTTTCGACGTTGCGAAAATTTTCGCAAGTGCGAAAAAGCAGAAGAGCAACAACGACGTCAACTCTGGCTGCGACGCTGGCAGCGACACCCGACACAGCCAACAGTCGGCAGCGACGCCGGCAGAGGTGTGTGACAAACTTGACGCTAAGTTAAGCGCAAACACCGCAGGTGCGAGCGGGATGGCAAAGCGTGCAAATGAAAGGCACAAGCTCAAGTCACACAAGCACACACAACCACTGAGACAGGGGCGAACTCACTCAACACAAAGAAGCGACGAAGCCAAAAAGCAAAAACGGCAACGCAAATGTATTTCGTCACACGTTGCCCCCCACACACACAAATACAGCGAAACAAAAAGGAGACAAAGAGCGAGCCGGCAATATGGCGGCTGGGCGTGTGTAAGAAAAAGACGACAAGCGACTTGCTGCTGCTGCTGTTGCTTCTTCTTCTTGTGTGACAAATTTAACCACAAACACACACACGAACATGCAGACACAGCACAGACACCCAGAGAGCGAGGAGCGAAGAGAGCGACACCTCAATGGCGGAACCTAATTCCACCACCACCACTGGGCCGTGAGCAAGCGGGATGCAAGATGAGGTGACAACATTTGTTTGTGTCTGCCAGCCAGCCTGCCACTGTATCGGTGTGTGTGTGCTTGTGGTGTGAAAAATTACAGCAAAGCAGCGACGTTTTTCGGTTCTTTGCCGCCGCCGCCACTCGCTTTGGTTGGCTTTTTTCGGCTCTCTTTTGGGTGAAGGCTCTTGTTGTTGTTCTTGTTCGAGTTCGATTGCGTTGGTATGAGTTCGAAGTGGCGATAAAGCAGAAGAAGCCGAGCAGCGAAGGCGGCGGCACAGTGAAGCAGAGGAGGAGGAGGAGGAGAGAACAGAAGAAGGATGCTGAGAGGTGAAAGGCGATTTAATTGGTGTTTCGGCTTTTCTTTTCATGAAGAAAGAGCTTGAAAAGCGAATATTCAAGACATCAATCTTAATTTCTCAGTTTAGATTAAACAAAATCATTAGTTGTAGCTAAGAAATATGTGTTTAATTATTTTAAGTAAAGCGAAAATTGAATTGGAATTTTGTTTATGTATTTTATTTAATCAGACTTTACCAATAAGATAAACCGGGCATTGACAGTCACGTAAAAACCCTTAGGATAAAGACCACAACTGACTAAACAATTTCCGGTCTTTGAATGCGTAGCATCTTTTGTGTGCAAGTCCTGGCGAGAATCCTTTGATGTTTTTGCGCCAAACTTTTGTTTGTAACCAATACAACGACAAGAGTGAATTGCGAAATGTAACACCAACACCAACACCAACACGGAAAGTCGGTCGAAAGTGAAAAAGGTGTTAATAAACAACCAACCAAAATGCCGAAATGCCTTTAGAAAATCTGAAGTTTTCGCTTCTCTCTTTCGCTCGCTTGGCCCCACTTCCTCGCTCTCGCTCTCTCTCGCTGGCTCTCCCTGGGTATTGATTCAAGCAAGTGTAGGTGTGTGTGGGAGAGAGCTTACATCACACAGCATCCTCTCGCTTGCGCTCTCTCCCTCTCTCGCTCTTTAATGGTGCGATTTCAAGTGATTTTTTTGTTGGCGCTTTGTAGCTAATTAAAAGTTTATGTGAACATACAAACACACACACACACAGACAGACAGACAGCAGTAGCAGTAGAGCTCATAATTATCAGAGGGAAAACTTTATTTGGCGGCATTTATTTCACTGGCTGCCTTTTGCCAGCTATCTGCCTCTCGCTCACAGCCGCCCCCAACTCACACTCACACCCACACCCGCTCTGTCTCCCTCTAGCTGCCTTGTTTATTTGCTTAACATGGTTTAGTTGCCTGTGTCTGTGTCTGCAACTGTTTGTCTTTCGTCTGTGTGGGTGTTCCTCTCGCAGCAAAATGTGTGTGTATGCTCCTCTTTCTCCCTTTGTGTGTGTCTGTGGAAATTTACGAGCGACGCGCGTTAAATTATCTAAATATGTTTGGGCCAAAAAGGTGACGACGAATGGGTTAACACTTTGAAATCTGCCCGCTTGTTTGTGTTGCGATCGTTACGCTCGTGGCGGCGCTTGGATGCCAGTGTTTAACCGTTATCCAGGAATATTCGTTATGTTTCTATGAGAAAAGGGATAATGGGGCGAGTATAAATTTGGGTAAATCAATTTTTAAAGTAGTTACACGTCGAATTTCTTAAAGTTTTAGGTTAATAAACAGAGAAAATATATAAATTAATAGTTAATTAATGCGTTAAATATGTAATTTAAACTTGGAACATTTATTTTCTCTAGAGATTTTATGAAATATATTAAGTTTCAGCAAATAATTGCCACCAAAAATAAGAAACCTCAAAATATAAAATAAATTTCTGAATAAAATGTTATTTTTTAAGATTTAAAAGTCCTTTAAAGGATATCCCATTCCCGGTGTTGCATTTTAACTAATTCGTAATTGCCCCAGGAGCAAAGATTAAGAAAATAACGAAAATTTTCGCTTGTTTTTCCAGCTCGACGTTCGCAGCAATCAATAAAATTAACATAATATTATGTGAAATATGTGTGCAAAGGAAAACAATAGAGTTTAGGGAGGATGAGCTGGACTGGCAGCCACCCAAAAAAAATTTGGGGGAAGTCTAAGCAGGAGGAGAGATGCCTTTGGAAGAGATGAGAAAAGCAAGTGTATAGTCTTATGTAAACAAGGGATACATACATGTAATCGAGTGTGGGTGTCCTCTATTTTCCGTGGAAATGGAGTCCAGCACACAAAAAAAAAATATATATATACCTAAGAAATCCCTAGGGATTTGAAAACACTTGTAACTAAGCTCAAAAGTATGCTATGATTACCAAAAAATGTAATTTCCAAACAGAATTAAATAGATTTTCGCTCTGTGCCGACCAAAGTTTGTTTATCCGAGTTATTTCTGTCCATTTTCCAGATATATACCTGCCCTACCTATGTTTGTGCCAATATTCATGGCTAAAACCACACATGTGCATATTTTCTTTTTAGATTTTTCCAGCATTTTCCTGCTGCTCTTGGCCCTTTTATCCCCTCTGTTTTACTTAAGCTTTTTTCGCGTTTATTTATTTTTTTTTTTGTGTGATTTTTGTTTCACTAATCCAATTAGAGTTGGTTACAGCTGCAAAAAGCTGATATAACACATGGAGGGACGCATTTCTTGGGATTTAAAAAAAACTGTTTTAATTATTAACTATTTAAATATTCTCCTTTACGTTGATCTTTTTTATAATTAAACGTGTTTTTTTTATTGTAGAAAAGGAAGAGGCTTGCCTTTGAGTAGCTCTCTGAATGCTCTTTTAAAATTTGATTGAAGGCAAGTGCCGGAAGCACCTTTTTCGAATCTGAATCTGAAGACTTCCCTTTTGAGCCAGACACAACCTTTTTTCAATCATCTTTACTGCCTTCGTTACGTTTCACCCTTTTTTTTTTTAAACACTTTCCCTACGAACTTTTCTACAAACTTCCTCCATTGAGATTCTGTTTGAAAAAAATGAAAGACGAAACTAAATTTACATTCATTCCAGGGACTCCACTAGTTTCGTCCTGGCCAGGCAGCCAGCAAGCAGTTGCAGCAGCATCCCTTTATGGCAGAAAGTCTTCTCTCTTGGCATATCTCCTAGCTACACATTGGGAAAATATGCTTGGCTAACTTTTAACATTTTTAATTTAAAAATCATAATAATATTAATTGATTGAAAATATATATTTTGGAGGTAAGGTATTAATACTTGTATATATATAGTTATTCATGTTATATTTTTATATGTATTTATTTTATATTTATATATATTTATTTCCCTATATTTTTCTACCAGTGCATCTCCTCTGCATCTCTCGCATCCCCCACTCTTCCTGCTCCCTCTCTCCTTGTCTCGCTCTTCTGATGAGCGTTGCCTACTTTCCAGCGTCAAGTAAATTGAAAGCCAGCCAGAGAGGAGGCGGCCAGTGTGTATGTCGGCGTGTGCATGTGTGGGTGGCGGCCACTGCAATTGCTCAATTACAGTGCAACAGACAATGCGCACACACACCGCAGCTCACTGTCTGTGTGTGTTTGAGTGTGTTATGTTGTGTTGAATTTCACGCCAGGCTGCCAAGTGTAGTCCGTAGTTTTTCGCCATTTTTAACGCGTCTGCGTGTGTGTGTGTGTGTGTGTGTATGTGGGTGTGTGCGGGTGCCTGTGTCGGTGTCGGCTGGTGTCTGCATGTGTATGTGTGTGTATTTATTGTTTAATTAACTTTACGCCTGTCTATCACACACACACACACACAACCACGCGTGGCAGACAGAGAGACAGACTTTTCAATGTTGTTTGCTCTGCTCGGCTTTGTCTGCCGCTGTCCGTAAGTGTATGTGTATGTGTGTGTGGGAGTGTCTGTGTGCATTCTGTGCATCCTGAATTTCCCTGCACCCGCTTCTACCGCCTTGTTGTTGTTGTTGTTTTTTCAGCTCAACACAAAAGTTAATCAGTTAGGGCGATGTGTGAAAAACAAAGTGCATTTCCCTCCGTGAGAGCCTTCGTTTTTCCCCCCATTTCTGCACTTGTTATCGTTTATCGGTGGAGTGAAGTCCCCGGGAATTGAATTTCTCGAGTGGAATAATCAGTTGTTAGCTTGTCAGCTTAACGATACCACCGAATATCGCATTTAATTAACACACTGCAAGAGCCATAAATTGTGGAATTATCGCTTGATTTCGATTAATTCGATAGCTGCAGAAGCAATACTGTTATCGCTGGCTGCTTAAGTGCGATTAATTCGATGAATTCAATGGGAACTCAGTGCTTGGGTAGAATTTATTTGATACCAATCGACTGATAGTGAAGATAATGATAATTATCATTTAATTTTGATTACAGAAATGGAATAGTTGATTATTTACACATAAACATCGATTAATTCGACTACTGCAGAAGTAAAAACGTTGAATTTAAGGACATTTAAGCTATACATTTATCTTTCTTCTGTACATATTTACTTTCCTGTTCCTTTTGAGCTTATTTTAACCTACACAAAAGAGTTTGTTTGCCTGCTAAGACTTAAATTGAATTAGCAAAAGTTTATCATAGCTCCAAAGTGTTAAATTTATTTAAATAAAACTAGAAAAGTTCAAGTACAAATGAAGGGAAAGGTATTTGTAAACGGTTTCCTAACATGTTGCAAAACGTGTTTACTTATTTAAACTTTACATTTTAAAGTTCATGTCTTAAAGGCATTAACTTTAATTAAAACTTTGCGTTGAAGATAGTCAAATTTTGTATTTAATTTCTAGAAGTTTTGGATTGCAAAGAATTAACACTTTTGGGGTATTCAATATTGGATTTATATTTGTAAATATATTAAAAATATAAGATTATATGTTAAGAAATATAAAAATAATAAAATATATTAAAAATATAACAAAAATATAAAAAAATGTACTATAATATAAATTTTAAAAAATTAATGCAATTTAAATTCTCAGTAAAAATTTTTAAGAAAAGATTTAAAATCGTTTTCAAGTCCAAGAAGTTTTGACTTATGACTCAAATATATTTTTGTAAATCAAAATATACAGTTTTTAAAACTTATCTTGCTTCTTTTTTAATTTTTAAAAATTAGCTTATATATTTTTTTTTCCATCCTTATTTTTGAATCATATTTGCTTTCCTCCCTCGTTTCTTGTCTCCTATTTGCCCTTTTTCTCTCCCACTCCCTCTTTATTTTGTTTCCACTCCCTTTATTCTACTATTTGTTTCCCTTCTTGAAGCTCTTTTTTTTTCCTGTTTTCCCAGCGCCGCTTTCCATCTTCCGGCTCTTGGCGATTCTCCGGGTCCGGCTTTTGTTTTTGTTTTGTTTTGCCATTCTTCCTGCTCCTTTCGGCTTTCTCCTGGCTCGATTCTACCACACCCCCTCCCCCCTAGATTTCCTCCACCCTCCTTTTCTCTTTTCTTCTCTCGCTGTTTGGCAGTTTCCATTGAAAAGCGCTCTTCACAAGCAATTAAACACACAAAAGCGTTTTGCACGCCGCGCCGCAAGCGAAACGGACAACTCCAGTGGCGGCGGCAATGGGGGGGTAATCAAGGGGATCATAGGGAGGGTGGGGGTAGGAGGGAGGCTCTAGCACCAACAATGTGGCCAAGATAAATGGATGGCAAACTCCCGGGCTGCAATATGAATAATCGCCATGGCTATAAAGGAGAAGTACATGGCGAAAAAATCGAGTTTCAAGCTGGGAAAGTGATTTTTTTAATTTAAGAAATTAATAAAGAGGGTTTTTGAAATCCAAAATATATAAAAAAGGTGTTAAGAATATGTATAGCTGGATTATACAGCCAAATTATACAAGATTTAATAGAATTAGCCAAGTTGCTTTATAAATTAGAACTTTCTGCGCGAACCAGTTGGGAATTATAGTGAAAAAAGGCTTTTGAAGTATCTATACTGAAAATGGGTATTTTATATTTCATCTATTCACTATGCATTAAAAAACTTGTTTTATATTGATTGTACTATTTGTTATTATTATTTATTTTTCTTGAAAACCATTTCATGATTTCCAGTTTTGGATTTACAGTCCTTCATCTTGGAACCTTTTCTTACTCCAAGTGCAGAAAGGAAGGGTTGGGGAGGGGTATATGTAGGTGTGTGTGTCTGTGTGTGTGCAGCCAACACTTTTTGTGTGAAAAGCTCTGAGGGCGTAGGGAATGTCTGGGCTCCGTCGAGTGTTTACACAAGCGATTGGCCAAGACACACAGGAGGAGGAAAGGCCAGGCGGCGCCCGAGAAAGAGAGACTCCTGGGCACCGACGAGAGTTTACGGGTGGCGAAGGAGTGGCCAAAGTACACAAAATTCACACCAACACCAACACTTGACAATTTCCCACTCACTGCTGCGAAAATGTGGAAAATGGAAATGTTTGTATGTCGCGTTGCCAGACAGAGAAAGCAAAGACATAGACAGAGAGAGAGAGAGAGAGAGCGAATGGGGCGACGCTTGCCAATGGGCAAACGGCAGAATTGTCTTCGTTTCTAAGCCAAAAGCCACCTACGATATATGGAAACAAATAGCAACACCCACTGACGTGTGTGTGTGTGAGTGTGATGAGGATGCCAAAAAGAGGATCTGCTGGCCGGTGCCCAAAATGGTCATATAACCCAGCAAAAGCAAACTCAAAAAGCAGGATTCCAGGATTTAAATTTACATATCTAAAAAAAAAGAAAATACATTTTATTTTCTACAGTAAAAACTGCTTTAAAAAATAACTGTGTTTTGAAATCAATTTAAAGTGTGTCCAAAAGTAGGCTACAAAACTTTTATACGAAAGTTTGATCCTTACACGTTTTTATAGCATACATTTGGGGGTCTTGCAAAGTGATTTTTAAAGTTCTCAGCTTTTTAAGTGTCTTGAAAAATTATATATAGGTGTAAATAGTTAACTAAAATTTTTAATTAAATTTTTTATTAAATAAAAAAAACTAATCATTTTAAAAATTAATTTTTGCTGCCCTAAACTATTATTATAAAATATTCTATAACAAAAACGAATTCTGTAAAATCCATATTCATTAATTGTATTTCAATTTCAACAACAATTGAACAACACAACAATCAACAACAAAATATGTATTTAAACTCCCACGAAAACCAAACCGAAAAACCAAAGACTTTCACAGATAAATCCAAAATCTTTCACTTTATTTGAACGATAAATAAACCAAAAAGAGAAATATTTAAAGGCAATTTCCTGCCAATTAAACAAGTACATATTTTCCACTTTCGATTCGAGTGCCGAGAGCAATTAAGGAAAATCAATTCTTCGGTACCCCCTAAAAACCAGGTGGCACCTAAACAGATGAGAAAATCTCATCGCTCTTCGCCCCAAAAGAAAATTAGTAAAACCCCATTTGAAATTAATTATAAATCAGTGAAAATGTTGTCAATCGATTTCGAGCTGAATATGGAAAAAGCCCAAAGACTGACTCTAAGTACAGAAGTTTTCCTTTTTTGCCTCTGGGAGTTTGCCAGCCTTTCAAAACTTTTATTCACATATTTATTTATTCATTTCAGTTTCATGTGTGGATGTTTGCAAGTGGATATATGGATGAAGTGAATGTGGAATGTGACTGTGAATGTGAATATAATTGTGACTGTGAGTGTGTGTGTATGTTTTTTGTTTGCCTCCAAGTGTCTGGAGTCGTGTCAAGTCTTTCAGAGCCAACAACGATTCCATTAACAACACACAACTCTCTTCTATGACGCTCATAAAACTCAACTGATGGGCGCACCGCCCCGCCCCCCCATGGAGTGCATCTGGAAAATGCGGAAAACCCCGGTAAAAGCGGGAGAGCAAAGTGTAAATGAAAACATGACACCTGGCAGAACTTTTATGATGCGCTAAAAAGCAAACTTTCCGTTTATTATGCAAAGAGCATAGCTTCGAGGGAGCACAAACAAAAACCGATGAAAAATAAGCTAGCAAGATGGCGATGTATAGCAGGTGTTTCGACCAAACGATATCCGATTAACACTATGTATGTAACTGTGATTAAGGTTTGGTAATTAAATGTGCATTAAATTATTAGTTGAGGATTGAATAACATTTTTACAACATTAAAGAACAGTCTTTTAGCAATTTCAATAGAATATATATCGACTGATGCTTATTCCTAGATGTGATATCGATTAACGTTAAGTGAAATTATTCCAAAAAGCCAGTTAAGTTGGGTAAAATGTATACTTTATTAAAAAATACATATTTCTCTTGATCTTGGCTATCGATAATTTGTAGATAAAATATCGATAGACGATAAGAAATATTTTTATTCGCTGAATAATTAAGCAAACTAAACAATCCAAAATTTTCAACATTTGTACAAAAAAACGATATATTTATCGAAGCATATATCGATAACTCGTTAAATGTGAAATTACAGGGTAGCAAAGCAACCAGCTAAATAAGCTTATACTCGCACTTCTTTTCTTTTCTTTTCTTTTATTTTCCTTATTTTTCCCCCCAAGTGCCAGTGCAATGTGAGGAGCCTCCGCACTGACCAGCGGAAAAAGGGGAAAAGCTGGAAAAGCGGCAGGAGCTCATTACAGGACCCGCGGCTGTGTGCGTGTGTGCTGAAGTCTGTTTACCTGCATCGTATGTGAGTGTGAGTGTGAGTATGAGTGTGTGAGTGTGTGTGGAGGAGGGTGTTGGCCAAAGGGGCGTTGCAATAAAAAAGGCGCCAGCCTGACGACGCGTTCAGCAATTATGCCACACAATGGCTTCAAATGGACGGGAGAGCATGAAAATGTGAGAAGAACAAGCACAAGAAAATGCCAAAGTTTCCCAAAGAGAAGGGTCAACACACCCTCTTTGCTTTGACTCTCTGGACTTTTCCATTCCCACTTTGGTCTCCATTGTAGGTGCGATGGGGTAAACAAACAACAAAGTTGGATTTTGAAGGTAAAATCAACTTCGGGGGGGATTTGCGGGGTAAGAAAGGTTGTCTTAAGGTTTAGGGAGCTCTATGGGGTATAGTCTTGGGATGTAAGATTTTTTAAGATTTTAAAAATATAGAGTTTTATGGGGAAAATAAGTGTCTAAGATGAGTTATTTTCTCTAAAGCAAACTGGGCTGTATTTCTTCGCGAAGTTATGTTGTTTTCAAGGGGTTTCTAGGGTTAAGAGATTTTTTAGGAAGTTATTAAGATAGATCCTTAACGTAGATCTCTCTTTTATTAAGTTTTTCATTAAATCAAACCTTTAGATCATATTTTTAGAAATAAGAGAGAGTTTATAGATATTTTAGTATTATTTCTCCGCAAGATTATGTCGTTTTCAAGAGGTTTCTAGGGTTAAGAGGTTCTCTGGGAAGTAATTAAGACTTTTAGATCTCTTCTAAATTATTTTTTGAAATAAATCAAACCTATAGATATTATTTTTAGAAATTAAGTAGTACTTATAGCTACTAGAGTAAAGTTTTTCCTACAAGTTTTCCTTAACTAAGCATAGTTAAATATTTTACTACAAAGGAGCTTAGTTTTGTTTAAGGTTAAGCTTCTTGGCCGCATTCCTTGAAGTTTTTATTACAGTTTTTTCTATAAATATATATATATATTTCTATATATTTTCCTTTTATTTTTTTGGAAACCCCCCCATGTTGATTTTTCCCTCTGACCAATCAGCCAAATGAGTCTGGCCAGCGGGCACATCAAATGAAATCGAGCGTTGTCCGAGTGCCCAGAACAACGCAAAAAAATCCAGTGAAATGTCAAACCAGAGGGCATATATATATATATATATTAAAGAATACTGTTGGTTTTCTTTTTCAGACTTTCCGAAGGAACAAAGGCAAAAGTCCTGGAGAAAAGAAAAGAACACTTATAAATAAAAACATGCTCATTAATGTAAAAGTCAGCTGCAGACGCAGACAGAGAGATGGCGATGAGGCGTCGATGCTGCGAATAGAAATACACTTTACTTACACTCAACCACCACCCTAGCTTTTCCCCATTTTCCTAAGCTCCTTTGGCCATTATGATATTGTATTGAAAGTGCCAAGTGATGCTGCCATAAAAAGTTGCGCTCGGTTTGAGCTTTTCCCGGGGAAAACAAAGAAAATAAGAAAGAAAAAAATAAGAAAAACCAAAAGCAAATAAAGCGAAATAAAATTAAATGTGAGGGTCTTTGGCTGGTATATCTTTTAGGGAAAGAAAATTCGAATAAAGGGAAATCTTTTAAAATTAAAAATATAAAATTGTGAACAATTTTCAAGGGAATTTATTAAAATAAATTAATTAAATAGAAAAATGCGAGTTAATTTTGTTTAAATAATTGATTTTGACTTGTTTTTAAATGGTTTTTAATACTTCATTAATTTAATTTAATATTAAACATTTAAATAATAATTCTTTAAACTTTCATCTAACAAAATTTTATTACAAACTTTTCCAAGTAAGAAAACTTTTGGGTGTAGCTGGTCCTTTATCCTTTCACAAGCAAATTTGCATAGCAATTAAAGCCAAAGGCAACTGTCAAGTGTTTTTTTTTGTTTTTTTTTTTTTTTGTGAACAAGGAACAAACAAACAAATAAAGAAGAGAAATCGCGTGAAAATGCGCCAAATTGTTAGACGAGAATTATGCACGGGCCACTCCAAAATGGGGGAAAATTGGGGGAGGGAAAATCATTTCAGAAATTTTCTTAAACAAAACAAGAAGAAAAAAAGAAAGAAAAAGAGAAATACTCCCCGCATTAAAAGGAATTTTTAGTTGCTGGCATTGTCAGACATCCCAAGGAGTCCTTGGCGCCAGGATGATGCACTTGACAGCTGCGAAAGCTGGCAAAGTTTTGCCTTTAGACAGGAATCGATACCTGTGATCCTGTCAGCAGAAGGAAGCAAAGCATCCTTAGACTGTACATAAAGATATATGTACATATATTCCAGCAGAAACCCTCATCATCAGCTCTCTCCTGCTGGAGAAGCTTGCTTATAAATTAAATTCGTAATTGATTCCTGAATCCGCAATCCTGCAAATGGGATTACAACACGTTGGAAAATCGCTTGCCCCGGAATAACCACCCCCGGAGAAAAGCAATCATCAGGAGGGAGAAGTTACTGCCACACGGAAGTTGGAGGAAAATTGCGTGTGGCTGTGGCTGAAGTTGAGCTTGCTTTAGCCCGGGATGTCAGTCAGTTTCAGTTCAGGACGAAACAGGACCCTGCTCCTGCTTCTGCTCCTGCCTCTCCTCCTCCTTCGTCAGCTGGCGTGTTAGTCAGTCAATAGATACGATATGGATACGGATACGGCTATGGGATAGCCACAAAAGGATCTGTCCAGGACTCTCTCCACCTACCTACCTACCTACCTACCCCCTCTGGCAGGAGCATTATGTGTATATATCGTGCGTATTTATCGCTCAAGTGTGTGCCCGTTCAACCCCCGAAGGAGGATGATAAGTGCTGCATCCATTTGAAATGCCAAATCCAATACAAAAACACAATTTCCCCCCTTTTTTTGTTCTCGGGCAGTAAAAACAACAATGGAGCTTGCATTTTATAGTACAATTTCCAAAGTGGTAGATCAACCCCCAGAAGGAGAATATCCTTTAAATCATATAGTTTTTTCGCTTGGAATTATAGTATACTTTCCTCTTTCCTTTATAAACTTTAAGCCAACAATTAATGGTATTAATTTAAAGGAAAAACAATACACAAAAGGCTTAAATGGAAACTCTGTTAAACCCCATAAATAATAGCTTGTAATCCCTACTAAATAGGCAGTCAAATAGGAAATAAAGGTTGCCTAAGAAACGTTAAGAAAAACAAGAAAAACACGTAGCCGATTAAGGGTTGTGTCTGGGGGTTTTTCACGCTTGGCTACAAGTCGTCATAAAAGTCACTAAGCGCTAATAAGTAATACCATATAGGGGGGAAAGTCAAGGAAACTGTTGATTTTTCAAAAGGGTTCAAATCTATGGCTAAGGAAAAATATTTATATATATTTTTAGGTTTTCGTTTTAACGAGTTTTAAATAATTTGTAAATATTTAGAGATTTTATGGGTATTTTGAAATCAACAGAAAGGCTGCCCAAAAGTAGGCCAAGAAATCTTTTCAGCTGCATTTTTCGTGGGTTTTAAAACGTTTTGAGGTTTCAAAAAGATTCATTAAGGGTTTACTTAGGTATTTCACTTGACAATAAATAAAAATTATACAAATCTAGTAATTATTTATCAAAGATTTTATTACTGGCTTTAAATTAAGAAGTAGCTGTGGCTTTGAAATCATTTTAAAAGAAGCCTAAAATTAGGCAAAGAAATTTTTAAAGTATATCTGGATGGATTTCTGTATAATATTTCTATATGTTTTATAAATTTTAAAGAACTTGTAAACTTAGACTTGAAATTCGGTTTTTATTTAGTTTCAAATTATTTTTAAATATTTTTTTAACTTTTAAATAACTAAAATCTTTAGCTTAAAATTAGATTTTAGCTTGTAAATAAAATAAAACTCTTGAAACTATACCGATTTTAAATTTTCTTATATAAATTATAAATTAATTATGTATTTTAAATGATTTTAAATATTTTTTAAATTATGTATTAAAACCTCTTTTTAATTTTTTCAAGTAAAACCCTTAAGTAAAATAAATAAAACTAAAAACCACAGTCTAATTAAGATCGTTGCCAGTCTTTGCTTAAAGAGTTTATCTGTAGCTCTGCCTTGGCCAGTGACAAATCCAGTTCTGGCTTAGGCTTCTGCCTCTGCAATCCCCCAGAACCCCTCTGCCTTGAAAAAACCTGCCTGGAGAGACGTCTCCCAACAGATATTATGTTTTCCGCAGCTGTCAAATTTGATTTGACAAATGTAAATAATACAGGACAGACGACAGAAGAGAGATACACGAGAATTGTTGACATAATGGAAGGCGAGCTGCTGATTTACACTTTTTAGCTGCGTGTCGACATCTCGATGCCAGATCTCGTGATCAACATGATCATGATCTCGTCTCAGGGAAGGGGGTACGTGTCACGCCTCAACAACTCGCAAATCCCGACTGAGTGACTGCCTCCGGCTAATGGCTACAAATTGTCACATCAGTTAAAGTAGCAAACAAAATATGAGGAAAACAACAGAAAACACAAAAACAATTGGCAAAGGCGATAAACTGATGAAAAAAGCTAGCTAATTGGATAATGACTTTGATTTAGATACGGATTTTCATTTCAAATTCGTTGCACTTCAATGGGTTTTTAAGTAGAAATCAAAGGAGTTATCTTTTAAGAAGAGGAATATATTTTTTATATAATTTTATTTGTGAATGTATTACTGTTTAAAGGACTTTTAAATCCTGAATACTTTAAATATATTTTTAATTATTTTTATAAATAAAATTATCAAGATTTTAAGTAGCTTTGAAAATTGTTATATAATTAATTTATAATAATATATAAATTATAACTCTTCTATATTCTCTCTATAAATTGTGTAATAATATCCAATCAAAGTGAGTTCTTGGCAGGCAGGTGGTTAAGTGAAACCTTAAAAAATAACCACTTATCTTCCAAGTTGTGGCCATAGTAAGTTTTTTTTTCTATAAAATATATTTTAAATATTCTTATTTTTTCTATAAATATACATTTTATAATGTAATTAGATGATAATTTACTAAATTTCTTAATTTTTCAGAATTTCTGTTAGTAAAAGTTAAAAACTTCTTCAAAGTCAAAGCTGAAATTCTTGTTACTTATTTTAAATTTAGAAACATTTTTCAAAGGCTAACATTTAGAAATTGATGTAATTTTTATGAAAAACATTTTATAAATCATAAAAAATATATATATATTTCTGAATTTTTAAAAAGAAACTAAATATAAAATTATTAATATATCTAAAAAAATCTATAAAATGTATCTATAAAATTTTTATAGTTTAAAACTCCTTAATTTATACCTCAAATTATAAACCCTACCTATTTCAAATATCATAATACTCAAAATGTTTCCTAGACAATTTAATAAAATTAATAGAAACACTTAAAATTAAGTTAGTAAATTGTTTTCAATTTAATATTTCAAAATATTTAACCTTTCCTTCAAGAAAACTTCAAAAATCCCTAATTATTATATCAACAGTTAATGTTACTTATAAATATATAAAATAAAAATAATATACATGTAAAATCTATATAAACATATACAACTCAATATTACTATGTATTATACTCCTTTACAATTTATCATATAATCTCAAAGGATATGCCTTTAGTTTTCTGGCAAAAAAACATACAAATCCGTGATGGAAAATCTCCTTAGTTCCGTGTTATTATTGCACCTTTTATTATACCCTTGCAGGGTATTATAATTTCAGTCAGAAGTTTGCAACGCAGTGAAGGAGACGTTTCCGACCCTATAAAGTATATATATTCTTGATCAGCATCAACAGCCGAGTCGATCTAGCCATGTCCGTCTGTCCGTCTGTCTGTCTGTCCGTCTGTCCGTCTGTCTGTCTGTCCGTCTGTCCGTCTGTCTGTCTGTCTGTTTCTACGCAAACTAGTCCCTCAGTTTTAAAGCTATCTGAATGAAACTTTGCATATAGTCTTCTATATGCTCTCACTGCTATATATGTCGGAACGGGCCGGATCGGACGACTATATCATATAGCTGCCATACAAATGTTTGATAAATTTTTAGAAAAAAAAGTATAACTTGGCTGTTTTTCAATATTTTTGCATCATTTTTGAGATATAGCCATTTTATATTATTCCAGAATTTTGGTAAAAATTTTATGAAAATCGGACGACTATATGATATAGCTGCCATAGGAACGATCGAGAAATTAATAGAAATAAAATTATAGCTTCGTTGTTTTTCAACGCATTTTTATTTACTCTGAGATATACGTTTTTTTTATTATTCTAGAATTTTGGTATAAATTTCATAAAAATCGGACAACTATATCTTATAGCTGCCATAGAAGCGATCGGTAAATGTATAAAATATATAAAGCTGAGAATGTAAAACTGTAACTGTCAAACTGTAAACATAATAAGTATAGGTAAAATGTAATGAAACTCTGTTTTGTGAGTGTTTTCAGCATTTAAATCTATAAAATAAACATCAAAACCAATCTGCAAGGGTATACAAACTTCGGCGTGCCGAAGTTAGCTTCCTTTCTTGTTATTATTATTTTTAGTTGTTGCTTTGAATTGTTAGGAATTCTACTACACACAACACTTGCACTTTTCTTGATTTTTCCTTCTTGAAATTTGTTGTTGCACAAAAAAATATGAAAAAACAAAACAGGAGGGAGGAGTGTTCACATATTTCGGTGGCTGTTATCGTCGATCCGATGATTGTCGCCTATCGATAAGAAGAACGGTAAAAGGTCAGAGGTGGTAAGTTGTTTTTTTTTTTTTTGTTATTTTTCTTTTTGGGGATTCACACGTAAACACACGGCGCGACGTGGACAGGCAAAAGCGCGACGGCAAATTGCGTTTTTTGACTTGACGTTTGCTTGTGACAGGCAGACTGCTAAAGCCGAGCGATCCAAAAAGCGACATAGCGCGATTTCCCACAAAAAACCGGGCCAAAAGAGAGACGGCCAGACACCGGGAGACGGAGAGAGAGAGAAAGACAGAGAGCCAGAGTGAGGGGGCTAGCCAGAAAGAGAGGGAGCAATAGAGAGAGAGAGTTCACCACAGCTTAGGCTTAGGTTTTTGCCGCCGCTAACAAGTATTTTGACACCGCATTTTTTTTTTGCTTTGAGGGGGGCCAGCATGTTTTTTGGTTTTTATTTTCCTTCTTGCATTTTATTTTATTTTTTTATTTTTTATTTACCAGCCCTTAAGCGATCTCTCCACCCGCCGCTTCGGACTGATGTGACGTACTCGCCGCTGCTGGCGCCGCTGCCAGGCTTTGGGTAACTCACCACGGCAGCGCTGCCCGCTTGAGTGGGAATTGGGCAGCTCAAAAAATCTGAGTGCAAGTTTTGAGTGGTTTTTGGAACCGGTTTCGGTTTCGGTTTCTGTTTTTTTTTTGCCAGGATAACGCATGCAAAAAAAAAAAAATATATATATATAGAGTGAGAAAAAGAGCAGCCAAGCGAGTGTGCGTGCGTGTGTGTGGTGGCCATTTTGGGTGCCAGGATGCGAAGGACGAAGAAACGAAGATAAATGCAAGGGACTCGGTTTTGGGCAGATAAACAAAAAACTGGAGCAAAAGATTTAGCGCGGCAGTGACAAGAAAAAAAAAGTAAATTCCTTAATATAAACAAAAGGAAAAATACTTAAAAAAAAGTAAGCCAAAAGTGAAAGGATCCTGAAAAAGGACAGAGATTAATAACATTAAATTTTAAACAAAACAAACTTAACATAAAGTTTCAAAAATAAATATTTAAGCTAAAAATTACTTTTAAAAAAATTTAAGAATATATAGAAAATATCCCAAAATTCATTTAAAACTAGCTTTCATTTTTTTCATACTTTTTTTTGTTGTTTTATGTTTATTTTTTACCAAATATCCTTTGGTTTTGTAATTTGTTTATTTTAAAACGGTTTCAAAGTAGCTATATATTTATATTTTTAAATATTTTATGTATTTTTTATATATTTTTTATATTTGTATTTATATTTTATAAAGTACAAAGAAATTAAATTTATAAAACATTTTTTTAATGTTAGGCATCTACTAAATTGTACACTATTTTTCATTAATTTGATTTGTACATTATAAAATATACATTTTTTATATTTAATTGACTAACAATTTAAATTATTGTTACTCTTTTTAAGCTTATTTTGTGTGCATTACGTATTTACCAAGGTCTATTGTTTATCGTTTATCTGTTAGATATATCAATAAGCAGTTAAGGTTATCTTTCCAGCTCAAGTTTTTCTAAAAAGTAACTTGTTATAAACTTAAAATCAAAGTTTTTATTTAATCAAACCCTATTTTATTTAAAACCCAAATTAAAACAATGAAAAACCTTTGTATTGAATTTGTAAATTAAATTGCAAATTTTTAAACCGGGAAAAGTCCGTCACAGGCATAAAGTACACCATAAAAGTACGATAGCTTCCCGAAAAAGGGAGGGAAGATGGCCGTTAACGGTAGCCGAAATGCCTTATGACACTTTCCTACGCTTTCTTCGCCTTTCTCTGTCGCCGAAGCGCCAGAACGTAATGAATAAAATATGCAATAAGCGTAAAGCAGCAGAAATATGCAAATTCGTTTACAGCGTCGCGTCGCATCCTTGCTCTCCGCCACCCTCTCACTCACACATACTCTCCCTCTCTCTTTCTGTCTGTGGCAGGCACCAAGCCTCCTAAGGTCAGATGTGTGAGCAAGCGAGATGGCCATTGAGTAACGCCCCCTGCTGGTCGACCATTTTACACACACAAGGAGTGCGTGTGAGAGCGAGAGAGAGCGAGTGAGAGAGAGAACGAGTGCGCCTGCGCTGTGAGAGCGAGACGTCGACGTCGCTGTCCTGCACGAGAGTTGAGCGTTTTTTTGCTGGCGGCCGGGGCTGTGGTGAGTTTGTTTCACGATCGCTTTGGGGGCGGAGTCTACGGTCGTGTGTGCGTTAGTGTGCGAACGTGCGAGTGAGACGAGGCATCTTGGGGGGGAGAAAAGGCACTCATACAGACACAGAGATTTTGTCACACAGAAGAAATGTCCTTTTAATTTTCCCTTTCTCTTTACCAGCCATGTCCCGCCTCGCTTTATTTTTATTTAATTTCGTTTTTTGGCGCGAAATTTTATGCTCAAATTGAAGTGCTTAGAAATAAAATAATAATAAAAGGAAATGGGTGGAAAAATAAAGGGGGAAAACACCAGCAGTAAATGGAGTTTTTGAAGGAATGCTGTAAGGGTCCTTTGTATTTTGATTAGGTTTGGGATGAAACCTTTAAATTTTGGAAATTTTATTTTATTTTTGTTATAAAATGAGTGAAAAATTAGCAAAAGCCGAGAAACTGTGGTAAGAAGGTTTTTTTAATATAAGAATTTTGTGATATTTATATATTTAGATTTATATTTAAGTTTTTAATGTTATCAATAAATACTGTATTTTAATAAAATAATTAACTTAATATATTTTAAGCTTAAAGGTAAGATTTTAAACCAAATTTCAAAGAAATATTTAATAAACAGAGCTATTTGTTAATAATAAATATTAATATTATTACAGCAAAAATTACTAGTTTTTAGAAAGGTCCTTTCATTATATGAACCCCTTTCTTTAATTTAAAATATATTTAAAATTATTATTAATTAATATATGTTTTTTTAAGTAGGAAATTTATTTTCGTTTAAAAATTTATATTTTAAGTTGTTTCTTATTTTTTCCTTTTTTTTATCTTAATTTTAGACTTTAAATGTATTTCCTTTATACTAAGTGTTTTTTTATCAATTAAATTTAAATTAAATTATTAAAATTAAATTGATTAAATTAGATTTAATTAAATTAATAGATAATAGCCTAATTTATTTACTTTTCAACTAAAATTTTTACTCAGAAAATCCTAAAAAAAAAAGCACTTTGCAAAGGCAGCTGCTGTTGCCGGCTCCTGCTGCGGTTTGTTGCGAATTAACTGTAAAAAATGGCGCAATGTGCAATTGTTGATAATGGGGCATGTGGCGCGCATATCCTCTCGATTCGCATTCTTTGCCGTAGCCCCCGGACTCTGGCGCCTGCGCCTCGTCTGCTAATTAGTCGAAGCTCCCGATTCCGATCCCGATCCCGAATCCCCATGTACCATGGTACCATGTACCATGCTCCATCCCGAGGGATAAATCAGGAGGGGATGGGGATACCCAACCATACACCCTTCGTTGTATTTGCTAAACTTTGCATTAAATTTTGGCGCTGGCAGGCAGGCAGGCAGAAGGTTGTGGCAATTAATTTGGAGGCGCAACAAGCGTTGAAAGCGTTGAAATGAAGTGTGACGTGCATCGCTGAGAGAGGAGTCACAGATAAACATATAAAGAGTTTATATATATATACACTAAAACCAGGGAAACATATTGTTATTTTTATAAAAATTACTTGTAAATTTCATAAATTATTTAAATATTTTAATGCTGCTTTTTCATATTTTTAGAGTTAAAATTTCCCTAAATAAATGATAAAATTATGCTTAATGCTTTGTTTTTCTCTCAGTGCCTGCCAGGGGGTTGCTTGGTTGAAGAAGATGTGGCCCTCTGCCTGAAGGCTTTCCCACCTTTCCTTATTTTTTCCATAGCTGCCTTACCGTGTCATCTTTTATTTTTGTCGGTTTCCTTCGGTTTCTCCGGCGATGTCAATGTGCGTGACTTTTTCTGCTGCCACTGGTGTAGACAGGGGCGGCTCTTAAGGGGGGGTCTTAAGGGGGGGATATACTTCTAAAATAAACCCTAGATCATAAATTTAATTTCTAAATAAGTAGTAACTTAAAGCAGTGAAAATTTAGATGCCTTTAAGATGTTTTCCTAAGCCCAAGAATATATTGTTAATTTAAAAAATATTTAAATATTAATCTAAATTAATATAAATCATTATTATTTATAGTAGATATTTTTAAATGTATTCTTAAAAATATACAAATATTTTACCTAAACATAACTGAGATATAAACAATAAATAAAACCTAAACTATAAACAAAATAGACTGTAAACGAGGCTCTAATTAATATTTTTCTTAGGTTTTTAATATTTTTATTGTTTAAAATAATTTAAAAAATATAATATATATTATTTATGGTATAAATATTATAGTATCTATAAATATATTATATAAACTTTATAACTTTTCCCCCCTTTGAACCCATTTTAGGCTTATGCCACTGACTTTATAGACGGTTGCTGCTGCTGCCTTTTTCCAGTTGCATCATTGAAGCATGACAACAATCATCTCCTTTTGCTGCTTGGTTGTTGCTCTTCTTGTTGTTGTTGTTGTCAAACACTAGACAACAAATTGTTGTAATTATGTTGAGGTTGCGTTTCGCTTGTCGCTTCCCGATGTCATAATGCCCCATCCCCATTTCACTCCTAAACCAACCTTTTGCCGACCTGCAATTATGGTAAAAGTTGCATGGAAAAAACAATACAAAAAAATACAGTGGTCGTATGTATTAGTAGCAGCAATAATAGTGGTAACAACAAATAACAAATGGCCAGCAAAACAGAAAACGTTTCATTTTTTAGTTATGAATTGACAACAGTTTTTTACCCTCTGCCTTTTGTTTGGCTTCTGTGTGACATGATCTAAGGGCGGTGTGGGGGGCGTAACCCGTGGAAAACCATTTGGAAAATTCACCAAAAAGTACCAGGCAGTTGGGAATGACAAGCTTTTGAAAATTAAGATTTTTTTCAATGGTTAAATATTAACTAAAAAGCAATTATTTTAAGGCTCAGTTTACTGTTTAATGTAGTTTTCAAGGATAATGGTAATTTCTACATAAAAAAATTCACCAAAAATATTTTAAACATATAAAAAGATTCTACAAAAATCACTGCAAACTGAAATACAAATATATTTGGCTTTATTAGTTTCTTAAAATGATAACAATACCTAAAAATATAAACAAATATTTTAAAAATATCTAAAATATATTTCAAAATCATTAAAAAAATATTTAAAAATTAATTCAATCATCTATAAAAATTTTAAGAATATTTTAAACATATTCAAAGGTTTATACAAAAATCACCAAACTAAAAAACAAATATATTTTGAACTTTAAGTTTCTTTAAGTGATAAAAATACCTATAAAATATTAAAAAAAATATTTTTAAAATATTTAAAATTATTTATTTATTTTTATATGATTTTAGCTTTCTAGAAATATAAATTTATCTTCTTTCAATATAATTAAACAATGTTTATACAACTTTAAGCCCGAAAATCTGAAGGATATCTTCTCATTTAATTAAATAAATTGATGCTAAACTATTGTATGCCAATTTTAATAAGCCCTAGGCTGTATAATTAATACTGTATAATTTTTACCTTAATGTAATTTATTTTATTTATAATTTTAAACTTTAACAATATATCTATTAACTTGCAAAAGGCCAAAAGTTGGCTTTCTTTCGCGAATAACTTTTCACGCGCAGCTGACACTCATGATTTGGCCCTGTTCCTGGCTGTTCTCTGTGATGGAGATGGCGTGTTTGATCAACTTATGGGATGAAAACCGGACACGGACACGGACACCGTCACCGTCACCGTCACCGACACGGACTCGGTTTCGTTATGGGATGTGGGCCAGGGAATAGAATAGAAGCCACATGGCATCGCACATGCAACAAGCTGGTCATAGGGATCGGCGGGGGCTGCCCTTTGGGTAACGATTATTAAACTGTCTCCGTGACTCCTCAGAACGGCAGCCAAGCGAGGAGATAATTATGAGATGCGCGTTGGGCTATTTTGACCTGTTTTTGTTCCTCTTTGGCCCAAAGGGGGGTGGCATGCTTGCGTGTCGCCATCGCCAGGTCTCACTGTACCAAGAATCGAGGTAATATTACTGTCAATATGTCCATTGGGTTTTTGGTTAGAGTTTTCCAGGTTTTTCGAGTTTAAAGTGTGTTTTGGCGAATGTTTATTTACTCGTTGTACTTCTACTCGATCTTGTTCTCTTACTAGTTTGTCGTTTTTCTACTGCTACTCGCTCTTCTTCTCGAACGTCTTCTTGCCCTCCTTGTTGTACTTCTATTAGGACTCGTTGCTCTTTGTTGTACTTCTATTAGGACTCTTTGCTGTAGTCCTAGTAGTACTCGTTGTACTTCTTCTCGTTCTTGGTCTTTTACTAGTTCCTCGTTCTACTCGTTTCTACTGCTACTTGCTCTTTTTCGCGAACGTCTTCTTCCACTTCTTGTTGTACTTCTATTAGCACTCGTTGTTGTACTCCTATTAGTGTACTCGCTGCTCTACTCACACTCGTACTTGTACTTGTACTCGTTCTCGTTCTCTTTGTGCGATAAGTACGGTCTGGTATTTGCTTTTTCCCCCCGCCATGCACACACGAGTGAAATGCAATTTAGCGTAAGTGCCTCTAGACGCGACAATTGTCGTCCTGCCCAGTTATCCTTGTAATCCCCCCCCCGCCCCACCCCTTAGCCATTCGTCACTCGTTCCTTCCCCAAATAGTAGCTACCCAGGGTGGACCCAAAAAATTGCCTCTGGCTTGCTTACATATGCAGGTTCCGTTCGACGCTTCCGCTCCGACTCGCAAATATCAGCTACACAGGGAGAAAAATTATATAATAATTTTATAGTTTTACAAATATATTTCTTAGATTTTTAATAGATTTTTAACCATTTCTTAGCCTACAATTTTGATTTTTCTTACCCATAAATATATTTTATTATTTTAAAAACCCTTTAAATTTTTTTCCAGTGCCTTGCTGGGGTCAGAGGCTGCTCTGTGGCTCCGGACATGGACCCGTTACCGCTGCCGGAGCCAAGTCGAGTGTCGAGTGTGTGGCTGGAGTGGCTGCTGGGCCCCGGCACTTGGCTGCGAGTCGCCGGGCTAATGTGCCAATAATAATCATGGCACAGAGTCAGGACTAGCACTAGGACCGGCACCAGGACCAGGCCAAGGAACAGGACTCAGCGGAACAGAAAACAGAAACACAGAAACACAGGCCGACATCAAATGGCATGCCAAAGTCGTCGTCTGCAGCAGCAGCCTCCTTGGCTCGCACCCGGAAATATATTTTCCACTCTCGGACCCAGCCGGGGCATTATTAGCTCTCATTTAGGTAAATCCCATTAAAGAAAAAAGGGGAAGAAATATACATATATATGGCAGGGGGAGGAGGATCAGGAGGAGGAGGCAGTAAAAGTAGCCTCGTTTGACATTTGGTTGGCTGCATTTGGGGTGTTCTGGGTGGTGTTAATGCAAAGCCTTTTATGCCACCACCCAGAAAAAAAAAATCAAATATATATATATATGAATTTGTATATTTATATGTATATATATATAAATCAAGTCCTGTAATGAGCACCATTCAAATTTGCCCAAAAAAGCCAATTCAAGTTGCCTCAAAAAGTCCCAGAAAAAAAACAAAAATTGTGCCTTGGCTGGTAATTTCAAAGGATTTTAAAAGCAGTTTAAAGGCAGAGATAGAGTTTTTGGAAAATCAGATATAAACAGGAGTTTGATTAGGAATTTATTAAATTAATTTATTAGTTTATTAAGAACACAGATTATATTTGTACTAATTTATTTTTTGAAATTTACAAAGATAGAGAAGAGGAAAAGGAATTTATTAAGAACACAGATTGTATTTTTTCTCATTTTATATATTAAAATTTAAATTAAAATGTACAAAGATCGTAGATTATATTTTTAGGAAAAGGAATAGGAATTTACTAATTTATTAATTAATTTACAAAGATCACAGATTATATTTTTTCTTAAATAGGAAAAGGAATCTACTTATTTCTTTGTTTATTAATTAATTTATTAAGTTATTTATTAATTTAATTACTAATTTACATTTGGTTAATTTTTAGGTTTCCTTAAAGCCTTGTATATCTTATTTAGTTAGCTTAAACCTTAAGTTTCTTAACACAAAACTTTAAATTTTTAAAACAAATTTAATAGGAAGACTAGTTTTGAAAGGTTTTAAATTAAAATAAATATTGTAAATTCCCAAAAATTAAAGAACAACTTTTTATATTTCCAAACAAATCTCAAATATTAAATCTTAAATTTCTCAATTACCAATTTATACCTAAAAAAAAACACAAAATTTTTAAACTGGGAAAAAGTGGTAAAAACATCAAGTGTGTGGGATTCCCCTCTTCGAGGAGTGCCTGCAACCCTTCAGTGCGATGTGTGTGTGAGCAGTATGTTAATTATGTAAGCCTGATGATTCGCATCCAAAAAGGCAAGTCTCGCCCCCTTTTAGGCTTCTCCTCCAGTTAAAGGGGCCTCCCCCCCCCATGGGCTGGCACAGTGGGCGTGGCATGCGGTAAAATAAAATTGCACATTAGATTCTTGTGACAAGACCAGCTGCAAGTTTTCCCCCCCCTTTGGCTTTTCCCGCTGGCTTTTCCAGCAGCCAAACTCCTGGCGGAGGGCGCAGAAAGCGTTGCAAGCGTCTAAGGGGGTGTGGCAAATCAGGGCGGAGTGGGGTTTTTTTTTTTGCTTTGGTTTTGTAGGAAAATTGTGCAGTTGCAGCCATAATTATTTTTACGGCACATTGCGTCGGTGCCATGTTCGGAGCCGGAGCCGCCAGAGAAGATGGAGACGATGCACAGTGGTTTAAAGGGTATTAAAAACGAGTTTAAATTAGAGAGTAACATTTAATTTAATTTATTTAGTAGTAATTTTAATGAAATTAATAAATACATTTAATTAAATTTATAATAATATTCAAGAATTTAATTTATATATATTTTAATTTAATTTTTAATATATTTTGTTAATGTTGAATTTCAATTTCTTGGTAAAATACAATTATATTTTGAGTTTTGGAATATAAAAATAACTGTTTAACAATTTTTAAAGGGCTTTAAAACCCACAAATAAGTGGTTTTTTGTAGATATTTCAAAGAAGCTAGTATTCTTTTATGTTTTTTAAGCACTTAAATAAGTATTTTACAGGATTATAGCAATGAAATATAAATAAATAAATTAATTTATATTCAAAATAATATATAAAAAGCTTTATATTTTTTTAAACAATTTTCTTTTGTTTCTATATTTAATTTAAATAATATTTAATACAAAATAATCTACTTAAAAATTTTTTATATAATTTTGTATACCTTTTTAATGATTATTCTAGCTTATCATAGATAGATAGATTCTTAGACTAATTCCTCAACATTTTTAAGGCATTTTGCCCCACTGTGTGGTCTTTGGTAGGCGCTGAAGTCGCAATCTGTGCCCAGAGAGAAAGAGACAGAGAAATGGAGGAAAAGAGAAGGCGGTAGAGGTAGGAGACGGGGCATAAAGAATAATAATAAAAATAATTATGCATATATGCCACCCTCTGGTTGTAGGAGCTCTCCGGTATTCTCCGAATCGCCTACCCCACACCATTCTTGTGACCCTCCCTCTTAGGCACAGCCAGCCCCTGGAACCTCTTTAACCCACTGTTGCCCCGCCAAGCCCCGCTGCTAATTTAGATGAGCATGCTCGACAGTAATTTGCATGCCAGTTTCAGTTCCAGCTCGCACTGGGAAAGCGGTTTGCAAAAGAAGGGATTGGAATTGGGCTGGGAATGGGGATGGGGATGGGGATGGGGATGGGGATGGGGCTGGGGCTTGGGGTGACCTAGCGACCCCAGCTGAGAGCCACTTGTCTCTGCTTTCTACCCCCATTACCCCAACCAATCCCCAGCCCCCCCCCCCCCTTGACCACCCTCTTTGCTTTTGCCCGTGTGACAGTTTGCAGCGTTGACAATGCCGCCTTCATGTGTCGTTGTTGTTGATGTTGCTGTGCGGTGCACAAAAAAATATATATATTTATATAAAAAATATGTATTTAATATATTTTATAAACATGTTATATTTTCAGGTATTTAAAATAATTTTGTAACAATATTAGATCTTTACAAATATTAAAAAAATATTTTTTTTTAGTATTTAATAATAAAATATATGTATCTAAATATTTAATATAATTTTTAAAAAATGTAAAATCTCTAAAAATATTTTTTTTAATTATTTTGTAATAATAAATATACTTTAAAATATTAAATATCATATTTTAATAAATTTAAATTAAAAAAAATATTATTTTTAAGTATTGTATTAAAATATATGTATAACTAAATATTAAATAAAATTTTATAATAATTTTAGATATTTAAAAAAAAATTTTAAAATATTTAAAAGTATTTTATGATTATTTATTTATTAATTAATCCCAGACTCTGGACTTTATTTTACAAAACTTGAACAAAATATGCTTATGCTTAGTGCTAAAATTAAAAAAAATATTAAAATGTTAAATTAATAAAAGTATACATTTTAATTTCCATAAAATTAAAACTTCTATTAATTTAATAATTATCACACAGCCTTTATATTTAGACAAAAATAAAATAAATATTTTTAAAAATTTAATACAAATTTTAACTATTATATATACTTTTTTCTCGGTGTACTTGGGATGTTGCTGCTGCGACAGCAGCTACTGCTGTTGCTGTTGTCTCACTGCCGCTTTTGTGCATATGTCGCAGCTGTCTTCCGACGAACAGCCGCTGGCTGGGCCCATGTCATTCACACACGCCGAGTGTGTGTGCACACTGGGGCCCCTCTCCCTGTCCCTGTTGCTCTCCCTGGGACACACACATGCCGCCACCGCCGCCGCCGCCGCCACCACCACCCCACCCCAGGTCGACAGTTTTCAGTTGGCAGTTTCAATCCCGGACCCAATCCCAGTACGTAACGTAACCCCCTACGTAAGCACCTCTTTGGTGTAGTCCGTCTTCGTCCGTTCCCCCGCCCGACAATTGCAGCGCGCTTGCGCTTGTGGAGTGCCACTAATTGAGGCACCATCCATCTATCCGATGGCACAACTGTACCCCGCCAAAGCACACACAAACACACAACCGAAATACACACACAGTCATGTGGCCTCCAGTCAAAAGTCGCGTCACTCAAAAAGCAGGGCTAGCTGGTGTTTCAAATCCAATTCCAAAACCAAATCTTAACAGTTTTGAATTTTAAGATCTAGGTAATAGTTTTGGGATGTATTTTTTTTGTGGAATTGGGATTTTTTATAAGATATATCAACACTTGTTGCTGCTTGGGGCTTAGATTGGGAAATATCTATATTTTATTTCAGATTTCTTTTTAAATATTGTTTTAGTTGTATTTTTGTATTTATATTTTAGTTTTCTTTGAAAATCAGCTTTCAGTTGTATTTTTTAAATAGTAAATATATTTTTTATAAATTTATTTATTATTTTATTTTATTATTTATAAAAATATATTAAAAATTTAAAAAATATAATTTATTATAAATATATTTAAATATTTGAAAATATAATAATAGTTTTTTAAATACATAATTTTAAGCTCTTTCTTTTATAAGTTACAAAAAAATATTTTTCTTTGGAATATACGTTTTTGTTTCTTGTTTATGATATTAAAGTTGAATACTGTATTCTTTTTATTATTTAAAAATTAATTTTTAATAAATTAGAACTAAATATTTTATTTAAATATACAAAGTGACTAAAATATAAATAACAATTAATTTTCCAAGATATATTTCTCATCTTCAAATTCAAAAAAACTCATCTAAAAATCCCCCCATTACTCTCAAAAATCTCAAACAAAATCCAAGTTAACTTTTTCTTAAAGTAAAATTTTGTAAAAGTTGAAAAACAAAAAAACGAATGCTAAAAGGCATAGATCACAATTTCCTGACGTTTGATTAGATTTGAGTTCGTTTTGAGTCTTTTGCAATTGCATTTTTGGGCCAGCTTCTGTTTTTTTTTTGTGTTTTTGTTTTTGGGGGAATCCCATTTAGAAAATGAGCCTGCTCCTTCATAGATTTCCCAGCTACCAAACTTCGGCCAGAGCCTTTGTGGCCAATGTACAGGTAAAGAATGCCAGGTGAAAATGGTTATGGATGCCAATGACAAGTCAGGATTTTCCCAAGGTACGATTTTCAGCAAAATGCAAATGGAGGCAAGCAAAACGGGGGAAACTGAAGGTAAAAACTATGGAAAACGAGGAAAAAGCCAGTTGCCACTGGAGCCACTAAATGATCCAATGTGTGGGGCAACAACGACAACACCTTCCAAGGAAAAAAGGCTTAACAGAGAAAAAAAACAACAACAAAGAACTGGGAGGAGAGCTGGCAAAGAAAAGCGGAAAATTCACTGGCACAACAACAAATCATGGCAGTCAGGCCCCAAAACGGAAGCCATGCCAAAAGCCGGCACAAAAAACCAACTGCAAAATGGGGGAATAAACGGGAGGCTTACACACACACACACACACACACACACACCTGAGCCTGCACCTGCCGCCACCTACCACCTGCCCTCAGGTGATGAGGGGCATACATAGTAGGTGTGTGGGCCAGGTGCCCAGGTGGGTAAATCAAACTGTAAACTATAGGAGCCGCCATTTGCCGCCCAAAGTGCGGCGACTAACGCCAAAGACCAGCAAAAGGCACAACAGAGAAAAAAGGGAAATAAAACAAAAAACTAGAAGCAGAGTCTGCCTAAAAACACTGAGAAAAATATATTATCAAGTCAGAGGGGAACCTTGAAATTTTGTAGAAATATTTATAAGAAATTTCTTAACTAAAAAGGTGTTTTTAAAATTGATAAAAATATATTTCAAGCAGATTTGTTATCTAAAAAATCCTAAAAAATTATTATAAATATTTAAAATGAATTTCATAAAAAGGAAAAAGAAAACAGAAGAAAAGTCTGCCTAAAAACACTGAGCAAAATATATATAATCATAAAATTTTTTACAAATATTTATAACAAATTCATTATCTAAAAAAGTGTCTTACAACTTTTTTTTTAATATTTTAAGTAGATTTCTTATCTAAAGACAATTCTTTAAAATAAGTAAAAGAACTTTAAAGACAGCCTTAAAATTTAGCTAAATATTTTACACAAATTTCTTAACTAAAACTAAAAAAGAAAATATATTAAACATATTTTTTATCTAAAAACTATTCTTAAAAATGGGAAAATAATATTTTAAACAAATTTGTTACTAAAGAAAATTAAAGACGAATTACTAAAGAGTCAGAAAAATATATTATAAAATATGTAATATATTTTAAAAAATATAAGAAGACCAGGTGGCTTGTTTAAAGGGTTTCCAACTTTTTCTTTTAAAGAAGAAAACTCTCTGAAAGAAAAGTCATCTCTTAAAGAGCAAACAGAAAATCAAAACCTACACATATTGACAGGAGTAGGCATTGTTATTTCTTTATAATGTATACATTTCTTTATTATTTTGAATATATTTTACTTATATTATTCTTAAATTATGAAACAAGTCTCACTCTGTGTATGGTTGAGGATTTTTACAGATGCTTTTGAGAGTCAATTGCCAAAGTTCTTTAAGATTAGTTGAAAATTTATATATTAAGCTAATTAAAAGTAAGCTATAAATCCAGTTATGTTATTTATTTAATTATTTCGACATTTTTTATGATGAAAAAGACAAAAATTCAACATTTGTTTGATTAAAGCCCTAGAATACAAGTTCTCCTCAAGTAAATGATTTTATAATTTACTATATACTTTATTTCAATCATTTTATTAATTTTTGTACTAACAAATAAATTATTTGTAGTTAATTTTTAATAAAAAGAAAACATTTTTCACCCTGTAACTCTGGTCTCCGGAGGCAACAAACGGCGACAGAGTTTTTCTGGCACTCAGTCGCCTCATTGTTTCGTAGTTCGGCTGCCATCTTTCGCCGATACCTCGACTTTTCTTCACTTTTTTCAGCTTTTTTCACCTTTTTTTAACTTTTTTGTATATTTGTTTTTGTTGTATATTTTTTTCTGGCTATTTTAGCATGTTTTTTGTTGTATTTTGTAGCTTACTTTGTTCGGTTTAGCGTTGAAAGCGCTACAATGGCGTGAAATAATATGCAAAATACTCACATGCCAGGGAAGGGGTTAGGGGTCAAAGAGCAGCAGGGTGGTGAGATCGTGCACTCGATGCGATAAGGATGATGATGATGATGATGATGATGATGGTGGTGGTGATGATGGTGACTGTGACGAGTGGTGTTGATCGCCGCACGGCTGCTAATTAGGCCACTTAGAGCTCCGTTCGAGGCACTTTCTGCAGGAAATCACAGGAGCCAGACCAAGCCACTCTGCCGAAATGGGGTGGAATATGCTCATATATATGTACATATATACTCTATATTATATATATGAATATATATGAGTGTGTGTGTGCTTGTGTTTGTGGCATTCGGGGTCCGGCCATTATGGCCATAGTGCCATGTAAGTGTGTGTTGAGTATGGCTGGCACTCTTCGCCTGGTTCGCGCCTCCTTCGCCAGGAACTCAGCCGTTTCCGTTGGGTGAGAGGAGAGGATAGGAGCGGGAGGAGTAGAAAGGGTAGAAAGGGTAGAGGGATCAGGGCAGGAGTTACTCCAGCCAGAGTGAAGGAGGTCAATGCATTGGCTGGCACTCGAGGGGGCGGGTCACTGGCTTTAAGAACATCAACAAATAATATTTAAAATGCCCGAAATCTGCAGAAACAAAAGGAAATACAAGGAAATAAAGCCAAAGGGAGAGACTTAAAAATTGTTTAAAATATTTTAAACAATTTCCTTGTACAAAAACAAGCTTGCAGAGAGCCATAAAATTAAGTAAACGCATTTTTAACTAAAAATGAGTCTTAAAAATGGTTTAAAATATTTTTAACTGATTTGTTACCTAAAAACAATTTATAAAAATTACTAAAAATATATTTAACTTATTTTTTCACTAAAAACGAGTCTTAAAAATGGGTGAAATCTTTTTTAAATAAATTTCTTAACTTTAAATGAATCTTTCAAATTGGTAAAAATATTTTAAACTAGTTTATTATCTAAAACCAATTCTTAAAATATAGTAAAAATATTTTAAACATATTTTTTAACTAAAAATAGTCTTAAAAATGTATAAGATATTTTTTAAACAGATTTTGTATCTTAAAAAAATTCTTAAAAATTAGTACAAATATTTTTAGCACATTTTTTTGAAGTCTTAAAAATTAAAAAAAAATATTTTTAACAAAATTTATAACTAAAAACGAGTTGAAAAAATTGGTAAAAATGTTTTGTTATATAAAAAAAATTCTTAAAAACGAGTATAAATATTTTAAATACATTTTTTAAATAAAAACTTATCTATAATAGCCTTAAAAATATATATAAAAAAGTTTATCTAAAAACAAGCCTCTTTTAAACAAATGTATTATCTGAAAACCGCCTTAAAAATTATTATAAATAATTTTAGGAAATTTCTTATGTAAAAACAACACAGAAAAGAGACTTGTAAATAAGTATATATATTTTTAACAAATTTCTTAACTAATTTATAATTAAATTAAAAATATAAATAAATGACTCTGACATATTTTTAAACAATTTTTCTCTAAATTTCTGAAGTCTTAAATATATAGTTTTTGGAACCTCTTGCATCTGATCTACTTTGCTTTATTTTCCAAAGGTTCCTACCCCTCTAAACCCCTTTTAATAAATCCCCTTCAAGCTCAGGGAGCAACAGCGGCAGATGTCTTCGCCTTTTGGCTGACACCTGGAGTCCAAAGAATCCTGCCTGAAGTCCCTAAAATCTAGCCTAGACAGGAGCAAGAAGGGAAGTACCGAGGCTGTCACAATGGCAACAGCTTAATTAGGCCTCTGTGCTTACCCAATTAGGAATTAGCATTCAGCGGCAGGATGGCAGGGGGAGAGAGGAGCCGGGGAAGGATCAGATCAGACCCCATACAAGCTTACACACACACACACACACCGGAGCTCCTGGTTCCTTGGTTCCCGGCTCCTTGCTCAATGAATGAAACTCAAGCACAGGATATGCGGCGCCTTTGATCCGCCACAACAAGGGACAGCGAGAGCAGGACAAAGGGGGCGTGGGCGGTTGGGGGATCGGAGGCGGGGTTAGCTGCCTCGAAAACTTAGACAGCCAGGGCAAAGATCAGAGGAGCGACGCCGCCGTCGCCGGTGAACCAACTTTTATGGTAATTCGAGAAGCCCCCCAAAAAAGGATATGTGCCTGCGTATATATATAAATGTGTATATATTTTTTTTAATATATTTTTATAAATATAAATATATTTGAATGTGCCGCTCCATTCAGGCTAAGGATCAGCCAGGATACCCCTTATTGACTGGGTCGTTCAACCGCAAAGTCAAAGGCTACGAATGAAGTCATAGAAAAAGCTTGCTTAATTTTTGAACACTTTTATATACATTTATAATATCTATTTAATAGAATTAAATATAAAAATTATAGATAAAAAGTTTAGAGCTTCCTCTATTTTTCTGTAATATTTATTTAATATAAAAATTTCTTAGAAAGAAAATAACAAGTTTAGAGCTCATTTTAAAAGCTGCCCCTATTTTCCCATTTTTGCCTGGATTTCCCGAGGCTTTTCCAGGACAAATTTCAGCCAAAATGAATCCCGCTGGTGCTGAGTATGTATGTGTGTGTTTTTGGGTGTGTGTGCGTAAGTAGGTGTGTGCTTGTAAGTAGGTGTATGTGTATTTGAGAGGTGTGAGCTTGTGTCTGCCCGGCGGCCATCTTTAATGACGCAGGCGTCAGGGGTCAAAGGTGCAAATATTGATTGACAGCTCATATGCCATGCAGGATATAGCAGCGGGGATCCTGCCTGGCTTTTCTGCTGTGTTTAAATTTAATTTTTGTGGGAAATAAATAGGAAATAAATTCAATAAATAAGTTGCTTCACTTTGGGTATATTTATTTTACTATATGTATTTTTTATTTAATTTTTACAAATTTTTTTTAGCTAAGATGGGTTTGTTATTCAGACTTTCTATGACTTTTAGTTACTTTTGGTTTACATTTTTGGTTATATTAAATTTACTTTTAAATTTTTAAACGCCTTTCTTATTTTTCTTTCTTATTTCTTATTTTTTTATAATTATTTAATCTTTATTTTTTGAATTTAAATTAATTTAAAAGTATTTTCTTTACTTTTATTTTATTTTTCTCAATTTTAAATCATTATAAATTCTTTATTTTAATTAATTTTTCCCCTTCCTAATTTTTTAAATTATTATAAAATCTTAATTTTAATTAAAAAAAATTTAAATCATTATAAATTCTATATTTTAAATAATATTTCCCCTTTCTGAATCTTAAATTATTTTAAATTCTTAATTCAAATTATTTACATTTATTTTCTTCCTTTTTTTTGGATTTTAAATCTTAATAAATTCTTAATTTAAATTTATTTCCATTTCATTTTCTGGATTTTAAATTCATTTAAATAAATAGGTGTTTCCTTGTTCCCCTGGACCGCCGTTAATGACCTGAACACACAGTTTGACAGCCACTGGCCTGCTCCTCCGCCTCCTTCTCCTCCTCCTCCTCCTCGTGGGTCCTGATCCTCTGGGCCATATCATAATAAACCTGTTGATTTGTGCTTGTTAGGGCGCGGCAACGGGCCCACAGAACGACCCTTCTCATTCCGCAACAAAAAAAAAAAGAAAACCGAGCGCCGGGGCCCCAAATATATATCCCGAAAGACCAGTCATAATCGAAACGCCAGTCCAGTCATAAGCGAGGAGGCTCAACTTTGTGTGGCTCGGACAGCACTGAGAGAAAATGTTATTTAAATATTAAAAACAAATTTCAATTTAAATGATTTTTTTTTAATTTTTTTCATAAGAAAACCACTTGCAAGGGTAAAAATATAAAAAACCATTTAGTTTTCTTGGTTATAAAATTTTTATAAATATTTTTTCTCAGTGTGTGGCCTCCGAAGACTGGCTCCATAGTCTGTGGGCCCGCTCTCTGTGTGGCGGAGGCCTGATCTCCGGCTGTTGTTGTTGGTTGTCGTTAAAGTCGTTATTATTATTTGTGGCTCTTTAAGTGGCTCATTCGCTAACTGCACGACGATGGCGATATTCGTGTGCCTCCAAATGGGGGCGGGGCCCGAGGGGGGGTAGGAAGAAAACTGAAGACTGAAGACTGGAAGACTGAAAGACTGGACGACTGAAAGACTGCAGACCAAAGACCAAAGACGGAGTTGGAGACTGGCGACTGGCGGCGTCGCCGCTGACAGCGACGGTGGTCCACTTGGCGCTCTCGTGAATTGATTCATAAAATATTATATCATTTTTCTGGACCGCCCCCCTCCCGGCGCCGCTGCTTCCCTTTCGTTGCCCCCCTTTATGTTCCTGTTTTTTTTTGTGTGTGTGTTTTTTTTTGAGGGTTTTGTAATTAGCGTGCATGTTTACCCGAATAATTTCACTTCATGGGGCTCGTTGAAGAAGTTATTATCAGTGCCTCCCGTGCCTCTTGGGTTATTTTTTTGGGCACACAACGTCCGCCAATTAGTTGGCCAATGTCCGAGAGAAATACTCTTTATTTATTTATTTTTTTTTTAATCTTTTAGTTTGATTTTTTTTTTTTTTTGGGCATCTGTAACGGAAGGAAGTCTCTGGTCGTCTTGATCTCTAACCCAAAGCCGTGGGCGCTGGTCTACACAGAGGGAAAAGGTTTTGAAGAGGGGCTTAAAATGTTTAAAAATTAGAAGAAAGTGTTAAGAGGTAGCTATAAAATGTATTAATTATTTTAATGATTAAAAGAAATTAAGCAACAAAAAGGTATTGAAATAAAACCATAAAAAGTTTTGATTTGGGGTTTAAAATATTAAAAATTTATACGAAAATGTGAGGGGATAACTTCAAAATGTAGTAAATATTTTATTAATTAAGAAAAAATTAAGCAAAAAATGATTAAAATAATTAAAATTTATAGATTAAGATTTAATTTATAAATTAAGACTTCGCTTTTATATAAAGTTTTAGTTGTATTTTTAAAATCTTCCAAAACGGCAATGCCCTTCTTGGCCACCAAAAATATATTAAATAATAAATTAATAATATTTAAACCTCTTTTTAAAGTAAAAATCACATATTTATCTTTCTTTTTTAACCTTTTTTTTTAAGTAAAATTCCCAAATATATCTTTTTCTGTGCATCTGACAGACAATTGCATAAATCAGCGGCGGCTTAACCGCTGGCTCTTAATTGACATACATAGACCACCGTGACCGGGCGACTTTCCGCCGAACTCGGTCTGAACTCATCATCTCAGTGGAACGGGCATACATACATATATCGTCCGATTCCGGGCGATCCAATTTATGGAGGCACCCGCCGGACAAAGGGTCACCACGTCACTGGCTTGGCTTTCCGCTGCGCTTGACAGCAGCTCGTAACTCTCGGTTTTCAGACTGGGATCCTGGAGATGGAGCTGCAGATCCTGGCTAAAAGGAGAAGCAACTACAAAAAAAAGTTTGAGAAATGTCAACGGGAGTTATGATCGGGCAGAAATCGTTTCTGATTGGGGCTCATCTTTAATGGAACGTCAAAGCCCAGTGATTGTGGTTGCCAAAAAATATATAAATTGTGATATAAATTATGGAAATTATGGGTAAGGGTTTTTTAAATACTATTAGTTAAAATATAATAAAGAAAATAAGAAATAAATAAAGCGATAAATAGATTAAATAATCAATAAATTAAATAATAAATAAATTAATTAATAATAAAACTTAAATATTAAACACTATGATATCGCAATCTTTAAGGTAATTAGAGTTATAAATACTTTATGATTATAAATTGATTATTTTTACTTATAAAATATATAAAGAACAAATTTTAATTATCAAATTAATGAAAATTAGCTTGTGTTCTTAATTATTTATATTAATTTCATTTAAAAAGAAGTGAAAACCAAAAATCAATTAACTCTTTAGTGCATTCATCGATTCCCCCTAAAAATGTAGCCAATCAAGGCTTTCGTTGGGTCTTATGTTAATTATAATGTTTTGGCCTAAACGATTATACAAATCAAACCGTTAGGTGTTACAAATGACCAAACACGCAACTCGACGAAAAAAAGAAGGTAAAGATTTTATGTGGGATTTAGGGAATTAAGGTAGCTCCCCCCAGAGCCCCTCCAGAAGCGATCAAAGTTGATTAGATGACTGCGGATGCTGTGTAGACATTAGACCCACACCAAGAACCGCCTTTGCTCGAGACACAGTGGTGGTCAATAGAATAGGGTAGAGTTATATAAAATATATATTATTAATTCTGAAGTTGAGAAAAATATATATATATATTAAAATAGATAATATAAGCAACACATTTTGATAAAAAAAAAAGAATTATAAAATATATATAATATTTTATTGGAAGTTTAATACTTTTCTGTATACATAATATTTCTTCATTAAAATCTTATAAAATTTAATCAAGCATTTTATATTATTTTAAAATTTTCAATTAAATATTCACTCCTATTATCTTGCCCCTCGCTGTGTCTTCTTGGGTGTCGGACGTGCGTGCGTGCATTTTATTACGCGCGGATGTGATGTGATGGGTCTATCGCATCGCATCCCATCGATGGGGCCCTCCACTCGAGTTTGGCTTGTTAAAAATCGCTGAACGAGAGCATTTTACGATCCGCTTTGATGGGCTATATATGATGCCCAAACAAAAATCCAAAATCCGGCCGGTGGGGGGATTTAATCAGAGTCAGCTTTCAGAGTGTTGTGTGTGTGTGCGCTGGGGATGTGGAAATAGCTGTGTGGATGAATGAACTTAATATAATTATTATCTGCTAGTCTCTAGTTCTCATTAAAAATATAGTAAAAATTATTGAATATTTTGGAAACATCTTAAACCTGCTTCAAAAGTAGTTTTTCTTACATTTTCCAGTAGAACAATCAGTTAGCCAAGCACCTCTCTTGGCCAAGTGGGTTGTGTGGGTTGAAAGACCACCCACAAAACAAGCCAAAAACAAAAAAAAAAGACTAACCAAAAAAAACACACAAAAAAGTTGTCAACATTTTCATGTTTTGCTGTTGTGTCGATTGTTGCCTGTTTTGCCGTTGCAACTGGCAATTGATGCAAGCATCGAATTTGTGCAATGTCCAGTGGCCAAGTGGAAAAGCGGAAAAGTGGAAAAGCGGCATGCTGCAATCAAATGGCACTGGGCAAAAAAACAATTTTTAAATAATATAATAATAAATTTATTGATATATTTATATATTTTGAAAATTTATTTTATTTTTTGAATAATAAATAAGCTTTTACAAATTATTTAAAATAGAAAAACTAATAGAAAATCAAAAAATTATTTTATTTTGAATAAAATATAAAATATAATTATATAATTTGTATTTATTTTTTTTGTAATAAAAATATTTACTTAAAATTAAAATTATTAAAAATCACTCAATATTATTTAAACCTATTCAACGACTTCAAATTGTAAAAAAATTAATAAAATTGTGTACAAAAATTAAAAATAAATTGTTTTCTAAAAAATTGTTTAAACAAGCTTTAAAAAAATATTTTAAGTAGGAGAATTAATGAAAATTAGTTTAAAATTTTTATTAAATTTAAAATTATTATTATTTATTCATATTTATATGTATTATTTTTTTGTTTTTAATTTTTAATTCTTATTTTTAACTTTCGTTTTAATATTAAGTTATTTAAAATCTTTCTAGCTTTCTTATATTTTTTTGTTACTGTGCTTTTGATTTTTTTTTTAGTCTAGTGAAGGGGCCACCCACGCAGCCCGCCCCCCTTCAAGGGGGAGAGGGCGAGTGGGATGGGAGGAGTGAGACTTGGGGGAGTGGATTTTTTAGGGGAAGAGGGCGGTGTTTTTTTTTTGGGAAGTGGGGGTGGCCTGAGCCAACAGCCAAGAGCCAGAGCGGAGGCACTTCAACCAACGGCCATTGTTGCTGCTGTCTTTCAGCATTTTTTTCGCTTTGACTTGTTTCGATTATGGCTGAAACGTCGTCGATTATGATTATGATTTCATAATCTCGGCTGCCGATTATTTTTTGGTCTATGGCCAAAGAAAAGAAAAAATATCAACAAAACACCACCAGGAATATATCTATCAATTTTGAATAACAAAATATTTTAAATTGATTTATTATCTTTAGAAATATAAAATATATTCCTAAATATAATATACAACTCTAGAAATATGTATTTATATTTATATTTTTAAATTTTAATTATTATAACATTTTTCTTAGTTTTTAAAAAAGCATAAAATACTTTTTATAATATATTTCAAACTTAAAACATTAATGATCTTGAAAGAAAATCATAGTTTGTCGTAAATTTATTAATTTATTTTATAGAAAAAAAATTATTATGTGCTATAAAATAATAAATTCTATAAACTGTATACTTCATATTTTATATATACTTCATTTTATAATAGTTTTTATTTTTAAGATAAAATGATTTGAATAATAAATTTAATTAAGAACTGAAATTTAAGAAGCTTTTGTTTTGTTTTTTTGAAAATTCAAGTCTTTTCTTGTGACTCTTCTTTTATTTGTTTTTTGTTTTCCACCGAATTTAAGTGCCGCCATTGTTGTTGTAGATTTGTGGGTGACCGACGCACTCTCTAAAAACGTCAATCACTCAATTAAACTTAATTATAATTGCGAAGCGATGATGGCGGGCGGGCCAACAGCAACAGGAAATTTCCAGAAAACAAGACAAGAAAAGAAAAGAAAACAAAAAGTGGAAAAGCCAAAGAGTGGGAGTGGAAAAGAGGGGGCGGCTCGTTGAGATTTCAAGAAATTTCGCAGAAAATTGTAAATGCACGATGCTGCCGAAGATGCTGGAGAGCTGGAGATGAAGATGAAGATGAAGATGATGATGGCGACGCGTCGCCTCCACTTTGGTCTCAAATTTAGCTGGTCGTTGTCCCTCCTTCTCCACCTCCTCCTTATTCTACTTCTCAGCCTCCACCTCCACCTCCTCCTGCTCCATCTCATCCTCCCACTTGGGCTGCTCTTCGTGTTCTGCTTCTTGCTGTTCACATTTTGATTGCTAGCCTGAGAAAATGAAAGACCACAGAGCGAGTGGACTGCAAAAAAAATATAATAACATAAAAATAGGAAAAATAAAATATTACTATACAACAAAAATAAAGATTAGCATTCCCAACTGCTTCTAGCCTTCGAAAATTCAGCAAGACTTTTGACAAAATCTTTAAAGTGCTTAAAAAATCATACATTTTTCTAGACTTAATGGTTAATACATTATATTCTACACTTTATAAAATAACAGTTTATCAAAATCCACAAAAAACTTAAAATTCTACGTAATTACTTATAATTCCCAAGTGGTTTGCTTACTTTTTGGCAATACCAAAGTAAATAAAATGAAACAAATTTAGTTTTAAATATTGATTTTTATTAATTATAATTTTCAAATGTAATTAATATTGAAAGTCTTGATTAGACTCTCATTATTTCTTATAAAATTAATTTTTCTTTAATTTTCTTACAGTGTAAAACCTTGCATGCTGATGTCGCGTTATGCAAAATGCCTTCTTCTCCTGTCGCCATCTCTTTTGCGCCAAGGTGGCCACGCATTTGGGCGATCGAGAAGAATCGCCCACCCAGAAGACGAGTCTTCAAGACGGAGAGAGAGCCCACAAATTACTGGGCAAGGGGCAGTTTGTAGATTCATGTCGCAAAAATACAAAAAAAAAAAAAAATGGAACCTGGAACTTCCGCATTTGTGAATACATGAAACTTTTTTTTAATGTTTTAATTTATTAATGATTGCCTATGAAATTTTTTTAAATTTAATTTTGGCTAAGTATTTGATAAATAATTATTAAGAATATTCTTCAAAGCTTTAAAAATCAAATTAAACTTAACTTAATATATTTTTGTAAATATATATAAATTTTGACTGTTAAATTATTATTTAAAAATTTATTTAAATTTAAAAAAAAATTAACCAAGAGGTAGAGTAATTTGATTAATAATTTTTAAAGATTATTTCATGCTCATGATAAAATATTTTACTAAGATTTTAAAATCAAATTAAATAACTTAAGAAATACTTCAATATATCAATTAATTTTTACTGTTAAATTATTATTTTAACCTTGGTTTTAATCTATAAAAATTCCCCAAAATGTAGAGTTAGGGGTTGTATTTTTTTAGAGGTCCCAGGCTAAGGGTACTTTCACCCAAAGAGCTCACTCGGAGCGTAACTGGCGATCTTTCGCACACACATATTGTGGCGGTTTTGATTGCGGCTATTTTAGAAGGGTTTTGTTTTTGTTGCTTCTTTTTTTTTTTAAAAGTTCGCCCATTTGGCCGCAACTTGCACAACAATTGCATTGTTCGCAGTGTTCGCAAGGGGACTTCCCCCTGCCTCTGCCTCTGCCTCTGCACCATATAGCCATTATGTAAAGAGGCGACGCAATTTGTGGGCGTGAACTGGAGCGGCCAGCGAAGCGACCAGCGAAATCCTAACACTGTTAGAAATTTAAGGAGATTTATAGAAATATTTTCTAAAATAAATAAAGCAAAATGTAGATATAAAAAGTAAGTCAAGGAATCTTATGATTTTACAAGCAAAAAAAATGTTTAAAAAATAAATTAAATTATCTTTAAAGCTAGTGCATATTTACAAAAGTATTAGCTGTCAAGTAACCAAATTTCCTCGCAGTGCATTGGCCTTACGAGCGGTGACCATTGGAGCGCTGCCTCGGGCGTTGTCACATATTTTTACGCTTTTGCGATTTGCGGCAAGCCAAGAGGAAGGAAGGGTAAGGGAGGTGGGTCTCTGGTTGGGGTTAAGAGGGGTCTATGGGAGCCTATAATTAGGGGCGGCATTTGTTGTCCGGTCCGTTGACAAAATGTTGGGCAATTGGGAAAGAAAAGAGATCTGCGAATGGGTCCCCCAAACAAAAAACTCCATTTGGCGGAACGGTGGGACTGTGGATATTTGTCTTCCCCTGAGAATCTCATCTGCGAAAAAATAAAAAGTATCTGTGGGATTTAAGATTCTGAGTATGGCTTGGAAGAGAAGCAGAGGCTTGTGGCCTTAAGAAGACCTGAAAAAAGGGAATTATTTATCATAATATTCGCTTGTAAAATCTGTAATAATAAGGTTTAAACCATAGAAAACTATCTTCTCATACTAAATAGTCTCATCTTGCCTGAAAATATTTTTAAAATATTTTCCCAAGCTAAATTTCCTTTCTTTTCCTGTATTTTCCTTTGAAAATCTTAATTAAGGCAAAGCACCGCCCATTCTAAACTCCATATTGGGTTACCTTTATTACACATTTTTAAGCAAAATCGTTAGAAGCGCCACCTGCCTATCGATTACACGTGTAGAAATATATAAAAAAAAACAACTACAATTCGTATTTGGAACATAAAACCCAAAGGCAAGTTGCATGAGGCGGGAGGAGTGTTAGCCAGTAGAAGAAAGGGGAATTAAGTGATCCTAAGTCCGTAGAACCAGGAAACACCAGGTAGCCCAGGCTCCTCTCTCTCTCTCTAATGGCCTTAAACGATTTGGTCCTTTTGAGAGTCCATTGTTGCACCGAAATCCTTTGTTGTGTAGGATGCATCCTCCCGCCTTTGTTGGTTGGCATTGTAATCGATATTTTGGGCCGCCAGCAATTGAAATCAATGGGAATTTGTGAATCCCAATGAAATCGAGACTACTATAAAAACAGGAAAATTTAGAGAAAAATGCCGAAAGGAAAAACGGACAGTAGGAAAACATGGAATTAAAAACGAGGGTTACAGCGGCAATTAAATTATAACATCACCCCCATATGTTATGTCTGTTTAGAGATCTTTTGGAATTAAGAGCAGCTGTGATTTGATATTTTTTACAAACTAAATTGAAGTAGGGATTCAGAGAATTAAGGAATATTATTTAAGGGGAATTTAGAGAATTTATTGAAATTAAAATATAAGAAATTGAACCAGAAACAGACTTGTCTTGGTTATTTATTTTAAAAATATATTTTTAAAAGCTTTATTTCTCTGTTAAATTTCCCTCCCACTTAGTCTCCAGTAAAGTCTAGTTTTTGCCCTTTATTATCGGGCCTATTAACCCATCCCTCCCACACTTAATTGAGGCACATCTCTCTACCACCCTCCACCCTCCATCCATGGCCATTTCATTTGAGTTGTCATTGCCGCCGATATTCATCAAAGAGCTGCGATTGCTGCCGATTGTGTGTAGTTGGGTCTATAGCTCTGCAGTATAGTAACATAACATATATACCCCTTGGATCTACGTACGACCTATTATTTGTAGGTCATAAATTTTATTGCTCAACTGGCGTTTTGTGCAATTAAATCTCAATGGCTTGACGGCGGCCGCCGTCTTTTGTCATTTTAGCTCCGTTCCGAACGCGTGTGCACTTGAAAAAGTCACCAGCTCTCTCTCGAGGGGGGAAAAGTTGGGTTTTTCACTATTATATCTAGCGGATCGAACGGTTAAAGATAGTTATCATGGACCTACACCAAACCAACCAGCCAGCCGTTGGTCCAGTCACCCGTAAATATTGTGACAATGCTTGGCCTAATGACGTACCAAGTTAGGGAGTTTGCCTTTGGCAGATTGGAGAGGATATTGCCAGGATATGCCTGGGATATCAGCAGCTCTTATCGGGCAACGTGCCCCGTCATTAACCACAAATGTTGCTGGGAAGCAGCTAGAAAAGTCCTGCGGGAATTGATTTCTATAGGGCTTGCTGGTGGTGTTTTTAAAGGTTAAAATTCCTTAAATTAAATTAGAAATTTAATTAGTTTATTTCCCTATAAACCCCTTTTTTTCCTAACCCAACTCATCACTTTGCCAGCCATTCATAATACCCAAAATTCACCGAAATTCACATCATCGTTGGGTTTAGACACTCACATAACTCTTAACCCATGGCACACATTACACAGCCCTGAAAATTACAAGTTTTTCAAGTTATTTAACCAACTCATTGAGGTGTAGCTCCTGCCGGCTTCTGTTTTGTGCCATTCACTTGCTGGCATTTCGCGCAGATTTGGTCAAAAGGGCATCTGGTGGCGGAGATCTAAGACATGGACTTGGACATGATGGACCTGGAGTAAACCAAGGAGTCACACCCAAAACGGGGGGGAGCTACCAAGTGCCTTCGACATATGACAATGGCATTTTTGGGGTCGCTGGCTTAACATTTTCCCACAGGCGCCGTCATAAACGAGCTACGTGTCGCCATCATCAGGTGGTGCCCCCCCCCCCCCCCCCCCTTTAACCCCTTAAACCCTCCGCCTTAGGCTCAACCAGGAAATCTCCATCATCATAAGCATAAGCATCCTCCAAGCGAATCCTCTTGCCGATGATGAAATCGTAAGAAAAAGGCGCTTGGACAAAGTCAACCCTTTGATAAAGTTGGCCAGATATTTGAGAGAGGGACGTGCGCGGGGGGAGGTAGACCAACTGGGCTGTGATTCTATTAGCAATTTCCGCGGAAATCGAGGCGCATCTCTAGAACCGTTAGCATCAAAGGCCAGCGCCACTTGCCCGCCGTTCCGAGCCGTCGGCGAGCGAAGCGCTTGAGCGAAAACAGTAGCGCCGTTCAGGGACTTCCCCCTACAGTCCAGTCCCCCAAAGCCATCATTACCCTAGTACACACAGAGAAAATATATAGTAAATTAAATTTTTTAAATATTTTTTATGCGCTTAAAAACCCGCTTAACTAAGCAAATTAACCTTTGCTTAAGATATTTTCTACATTTTATTATAATGTCTTTGTGGTCTAGGTTTTTTCTCTCTGTGCTTTCGCTCATCGACCCAGTTCCACTGGCTGCAAAAACAAATGCTCGAGTTCAAAGCCTAATGCGAAAAATTCGCAGAAATCTGTCATCGCCTTGTCAACGCTTCGTCATCGTGAGCGGCAGCACAGGAAGAACCCACCACCACCACCGGGAGCCACCGAATCCGAATCCCAATCTGAACTCTCTGCATTCCCTTTCCCCTACCCTCTGCCTCCTGGCAAAGTGTGGCTCCAATTGGCGCTTGACATGCCCCCAACAACAAGAACAACAACAACCGAGGGACGGGACAAGCAAAAATATTGTTCCATCAAAAATCTGAGCAACGTTTTCACAGTCCAGCCAGGGGATCAAACAGTGGGTGTTATTTATCTAGATTATTTATTCAAATTATTTATAAATATTATTTATTGATAGTATTTTTTAATATTATTTGTTAATAATATTTATATTATTTATTTATATAATTTATGAATATTGTTTCTTAATATTATATATTAAAATAAAATTTATTAAAATTATTAATATTATTTACAAAAATTGAATACTACTTTTTAGCCATTTTTAAAACTGAATAATATGAATTTTTATTTATATTTATTAATGAATATTTTCCTTTTTTTAATTTAAACAAATAAATTTCAAGGTGGCTGCTTGATATATTTTGTTTTTAATTTTAATTTTATTGTAATAAATTAAATAAATTAATACATCAGACTTGGGAATCCTAAGGCAACAAAAGCTAGAAGTTTGCCAATGCTGAGAAGATTCTTGAACTTTTCTGCAATTAAACAATTTCAAGTATTTTTATTTGTATAATAATTATTATAATTATAATTTTTTAATTTAAAAATATAAATAAGTATAAATTTAGCTTATAAATAAATTAAGAACAAGGCGATTTATTTATTTTTCATATAAAATGTGTCATATTCTTCTTTTATAACTTCTATTCTCATAGTAATTTTTTTTTTAATTTTTTATAATTTTCTTGATTTATTTCTATATTTTTTATTTATTTATATTTTATCCTAGATTTTAATAACAATTTTTGTTAATGTCCCCACTGTTTTGTGTTGCTGTTGCCGTTGTCATAGTCGGCGATCATATCAAAGCGGCGCAAATTTCCTGCCGACATTTCAGATAAGCAAAAGTGTAGGAGTCGGGAGTCGGGAGTTGGAGTCCAGAGGAGTTTTTGCCAGGAGGATCTGAGATGAGAAGGGATCTTTGGCGACAGTTTATAGTTATGTTATTATTTCAATATAATCTCCAAGATTAAATGAGGTTTAGTTATTTTATTTTTAAATTAAAAGCAAAAGCTTTCTGAAATATATACAGAAAAAGTCAAAGAATTTAGCTTACTACAAATTCAGAAATTATCTTAAGTCACCAGGGGTTTTAGCAGCATTCAAGACACATTGGTTAATTATTTAAAATTATTAATATTAAAAAATAAATAATAAATTGATTTATAATCCAAGAAAAATGTTGGACACCTTTAAGATACTTCAAACCGTCGCTGCTCTCATTTTTCTTGTACATCTTCCCCCCTGTTGCTTGTATTTTAGATCATGGATCTTGGATCCTCCCGATCTCCACCATTATCTATATAGACATTCGCAGGATCCAGGGCATTGCTCGGCGCTAATTTAACATCAAAGGGGCAAAATCGCAACTGGGCGCAGAGCATTTAACGCCGAATTCCGTACAACAAAAGGCAGGTAAGAGGCTGGTCTACTACCTGATGATAATTTTTCGCAGGGGGTTTCCCTTCGTGCCGCATGCCACGGATTTTTGTCGTTAGATTTTTGTGCACTTAATTGCCGCAATTAGCGTGGGGCGCTTTGTAGTGATGCCACGCTGCACGGCAAATGGTCCGGCAAATGACTGTTTCACTGTGCAACCCAAAAGAACAAGAAAATAAATTTAAAAAATAAAAACAAAATAAAACAAATGCCAGAAATCCGTTCTTTTTGCCACCGATTTTAGCAATTCCCTTTTGCAAAAATTTGGCAAACAGAATGAAAGGAAAAAAGGGCCCAGGCTGAGGCATATTTCATCCATGGCTCATCATTTGTGCAATTATTTGTATTTAAAAAAATATTTAAACATAAATAGACAGGTTAACAGCCTTTGTTTTGCTTTTTCAGCTCGCTTTAAATTTTTTATAAATTTCGTACAAGGTTTTTAGGTTTTTTTTAGGGGGAGCATGAATCCTAATTATTTGGAAAATGTTTAAATAATAAAAAAAAATGTTATAACTTTTTTATTTTTAAAAAATATTTAATATTCCCAACTTGCGAAAAATAATACAAATTCTTTAATAACTGTTTAAATATTAAAAAAAAGAATTGTATAACTCAATAATTTAAATTTTTATATCTTTAAAATATTTAGTAGCACCCAAATTTCTTTTAATTTTTTTAAATAATTTTTCTACAAGCTTTTTAGGTTATTTTTAAGGCGAAAAATAATCAAAATTATATATTTACATCCTTAGATATCCCTATATATTCCACTCTCTCAAACCCATATTCACACGAGTGCCAAATGATGCACTCATCAGCGGCTCAGTGGCTCCGATTCCCAATTCTTGATCCTCGGCTGCCAACTGGCGCTGTCAATAAAATTTGCGTCCGCCTTGAGCGGGGGGCAAGCCATACATACTACATATATACACAGAAAATACAAGGAGAAGGGGTAAGAAATCAGGGACGACTGGCTGGAGGGGATCGGATCTGAAGGCGACCGGCTGGCGCGCCTGTCGTGGTCGATCAAAATCAATGCTCGCCCCATGGAATTGCGAATCAATTGCCGGCCAGAGCCCAAAAAAAAATCCTCCACTTCCACTACCAACTACAGCCTCAACTTCAACTTCAGTTTCGGTTTTTGTTTCGGTTTCGGTTTCAGATACAATTCGGTCGGAGAGATGCAGATACAGATGCAGATCCGGGGGATATGCGGCGACGACTCTACACACAACGGTATCGGCCAGACGACGTCAGCTCACTGGAGTTGAACAGTCGTCGATCAAAGACAAAGTCCCGAACTGCCTGCTGATCCGTCGTTTTCCAGCTCACAGCATCGGGCATTGGGCATCAGGAGCTGCTGCTCCTCCTGCTCCTGCTGCTCCTTCCCCCATCCTCTGAATCCCGATTCCCGAGCTGAGACAATGAGCTGCTCTCCTTCCGATTGGCGCTGCGATGAAGACGACGCTTTGGCTTTACTCTTTTTTTGGCGACAGCGACAGCAGAAGCAAGCGAGGGTACACTGAAAGAAAAGGGGTATGCAAAATTGTATAATATATATGAGAAATATGAGAGTAGAGAAACGGTTTGTGATTTTTCCTAAAAAGTTTTTAAGGAAAGGGTTTACCATACTTTTTATATAATTCAAATTTTAAATAATAATAAATAATACAAAAAATAATTTTAAATAATTATAATAATTTATTTTCTATAATGTAGGCTTCTCAAATTTATAACAGCTTTTAAAAATATTTTATATATATTATTTACATAGCCTGATTGATTTATTTCTTAGAATTCCCAAACAGTTTTAGAAGGAAATCAATGTTATTATACGAAGAGTCTTTGTTCTTTTTATTATTAATTTCTTTTAAAAATCCATAACAGTTTTAAAGATATGTCAATATTATTTATATATATTTCTGCTAATAAATATATAAAAAATATATAAATTAACTCAAAATGTCCTTTCAGTAATTAACAAATTCTCTTCACATTAAAAACTTGATCTTTATTATGTACTTTTCATTATTCTAATATTATTTTCCTAGTTTTTTTTAAATGCATTTAAACTACAAACACTTTTCAATATACTAACATCATTTCCTTAGTTTTTTTAAGTGCATTTAAAATACGAATACAAATGCCAGTACGAGTGCCAGTTCGGGTGTATTCAAATGGGCCTCAAAAACGAGATCTCAGCCTAAAGATTCTTGCTTCCTTTTTATTTTTTGTTGCCAAGTTTGTGCAGTGGTGCAGCTTCTGGTGCCTCACGTTTCGCCTTTCTCGTCGTGGCGCTTGCAACTTGATCGATGAATGGCCCCTTGGCTTGGATGGGGCCTTCGTTCCGCTCGTTCCGCCTCTTCTCGCGCCGGAAGAATTCTGCACAAGTCGCGAATCCAAGCGCCGCTTTTGAGCCGGGCCCCAACACAATCGCAATCACAATGGTTCGAGCCTGGCCATGGAGTGGAGTGGAGTGGAGCAGAGTGAGGCTCAGTCAGTGTCAGTCTCGCTTTGGGTCTCGCTTTTGGTTTTGGGTTTTACTTTGGCCTCGTAGCCAGTCTTGGCCCCTGTCTCCTGCCATTCCCACTTGTTTTTAGCCACATTTTCGGAAGCGATCTCAGGCTAAGCCAATAGGCTACAAGGGTTAGTCTGTAATAACATTTAGAAATTAATAAGAACAAATAATAATAATATATTTAGAAATTCATTATATATAATAATAATTATATTTTGGTAAGAAAACTTGGACAGAAATATTTAGAATTCATTCATCTGTTAACCCTTTCCAGCCCAGCACCTGGCTTAGAATCCCCCTTAATTAGAGCACGGTGGGCGACTGGTGATTAGACCTCATTACCTCAATATGATGCTAATCGGCCAACAACAACCTGTCCTCAACTCTCCGCAGGGTATCTGCTGTGTGGTGCCCCAAAAACGAAGAGAGAGAGAGAGAGAGAGACCCCTTTTGGAAGGGGTACAACCGGGACATGTCCACTTTGTTTGCCTCCAAATGACAGCTGATTGCCTTTCAGCCTTTCTCGGTTCTCCCAGGATCTCTGTGGTGCGCCAGGGTTTTCGGGATCAGATCGGATCGTTGCACTCCACCTCCAAAGTCCTACTACTACCACAAAAACCGATCGCAGGACCGTTCTCAGAGGTCTCTGTGTTCTGTGTAAGCCGGCGCCTTTAATTGGCATTTGAATGATGTGCACACACGCTGTCCTCTCTTTTTACACGGAAAACAATGGGGGAATAATGATAAATAAATAGTAGATTGGAAAAATCGTACATGAAAAATATTATAATTAAAATCTAAAGTTACTTGTTTTTTTGGGTATTTTTTTAGGCTTGCAATGTATTATAATTTCATTTAGAATTTTGAAAAGCAGTGAAGGAGCCATTTCCGACCCTATAAAGTATATATATTCTTGATCTGCATCACAAGCCGAGTCGATCTAGCCATGTTTGGCTGAAAAAAAAAATTTGAAAATTTTTAAAAATTTTATAAGGGGTTACATTGTTAAAATTTTCGAAAATGGATAAAAATTTGAATATTTAAAAATTTTTAATTAAGTATGCAGATTTTTTTTATAAATTAAAAACTAACTTAACACTGTTTTCCGAATTTAAATTAATAATTTTTTGACGGAGTTATGGTTATTTGAAACTTTGATTTGTTTAAAAAAAATTGTAAACACATTTTTTCAATATTTTACAGAATTTTGTGTATTTATAAAATTCTTATAAATCAATAAATATTTTTAATTTAAAATTAAGCAGATTTATTAATCTAATAAGAACTGACACAAAACAGCTTTCCTATTTAAAATCAATACATTTTTGACTCAGTTATCGGTTTTTTTAACTTTAATATATTAAAAAAAAACATTCAAAAATATCTAAAAATATCAATATTTAAATTGTTACTTTTCAGAAAGTTGGCTAACCGTTTCTTTGAAAGATTTATGATTAAATTAAATTTCTAAAATAGCTAAAAAACACTTTAAAATTGTACCATTTTTTTTTTTTTTTTTGTTAAGAAAATATTTAAAAATGTAAACTAAAGTTTCCACACTTTCGCCTGGCTTCCAGGCTTTCCCCCCTTCTATTAATTTTCTCCCAGTGTACCCCTCGTATAGCCATCTCTCTCTGTTATCAGGCAGCGCCCCTTATCAAACTTGTCGATCGCCTCCGGCTGGCGCTTATCTGATGCTCGTTTTGGATAAACGCATCATTATTACTGTCGCCGCCACAGCGACGACGTTCTCAAAAAAACCAACAAAAAAACCGAAAAAAATAATACCAAGGAAACTGCAGAGACCGAAAAGGGGAACGGGAACGAGCAAAGGGTTAAACGCGAAGCGGAACCACTGAAAAACCATTCGGAACAGTCGGTGGTCGCCGCCGATCGCCTGGTCGTTCTGGTATTATCTCCTCCTTGTTCTGCTCTGCTCCCTTGTGTGTGTGTGTGTGTGTGTGTGTTGTCATTATCGGGGCGATCTCAATCGCTGCTAATTAATTTCTAGGGTATTTAAGTTAATTTACATACCGGACAACAAGCACCCGCGTACAGCTGCCGCTGGTCAGTACAAAAACAGAACAAAAAAAGTATAAAAAAAAGAGTAAAAAAAAACAAATAAAACAAATGGTAATGCTAATGGGTTAAGCGGGGGTGATCGCTCACATTGAGTGAGAATTTCCAGTGCGTAGGCGTCTGCTTAATTTTCGTTAATTAAAACAAATGTGCGAGGGGGGAGGAGGGGTTGTTGGATGATGGTGGAAAAACGCTCAACGATTTTCATTTCCGTGCCATTAAGCACACGGGTGCCCCTTAACTGTCGCAGCACTTTGGAAATTAGGAAAAGTGTCCCAATTGCATTTAGGGTGGGCGATAAAGGGGCTACGAATAGAGGCACTTAATGGTGATCAAAACTAAGGCAATTGGGAAAGGAAAGAAAAAATAAATAACAATTGCGGAGTACATATGTTTATAAGGAGTATCTTATTTATTTAATGGAATTCATTTTTAAATATTTAAAAAAAAGTCTGAAACAAGTTTCTAATAAAACAATTATTTTTTAATATTTTTAAAAATGTAAGAAACAGGTTTCCAATGCAATTGCTATTTTTATATTTATAAAAGGGTTAGAAAAAAAGTTTTCCCATGAAACTATTATTTTTAAATATTTATAAAAAGGGTTAGAAATAAATTTCTAATGAAACTATTATTTTTTAATATTTATTAAAAGGTTAAAAAAAGGTTTTCAATGAAACTATTATTTTAAAATATTTTTAAAAAAGCTTGAAACCGGTTTCTAGATTTTAAAAATTAAATTAAGTCATAAATTTGATGTTAAAATATGTTTCTGTTTCTGTTGACCAATATAAATGATTTAAAATCTATAAAATTAATATATATATTTTTTTTAATATTTCTGAAAAGGTTAGAAATAGGTTTCCAGATTTCAAAGAATTAATTTAAAGTGTTATTTCTATGTAAGAAATATGCTCTAAACTATTGGTACAGGAAGTAGTTAGTGGTGTTTATTGATCTTAAGTCTATCTAAGAACTTGGGCAAACGTATACAGTTTATTTAATTTTTTAATAATTAAATAATAATCAAATATATATATATTGTACATATATATGCAATATAATAATATAAATATTCATAAATAAGTAATAAATAATATATAAATGTATCTACTTATATATTTATAAAACTATTACAGTATATGCTTTCCTTTAATATGTGTTTTTCCATGTAAAATATTTCTTCTAAAACTAAAAATTTATTTAGTATATTTTTTTTATTAATTTCTTTCCTATTTTTTTCTTATAAATAAACTATTTTAATAAGAATTAAGCAAACTAAAACCTTTAAAAGCTGTTAATATTCACATCTAAAACCCCGAAAAGTGGCAGTAGCTGTGTCCTTGAACTGGGGTGGCACCCGCAAAGTGGCCAAAACACATTACAGATCCGATCAAATCAAATCAACAACAACTGGTTAATAGCCCAGCCCCCCCCTTTCAGGGGGCGCAGAGTGTGTGTGTGTTTTCCTAGGACTCCATTGTGGCCTTCTTCGTGCCAAGAGACGACGACGACGACGACGACGTTTGCGATAAAAACTTAATAAATAAATTGACTTTATGGTTATAGAGCTGAACGCAGAGATACGAAGTACGGCCCCGGGGGGGAGGAGGGTGACTTTGGATGATATAGCCATAGATATATAGACCCGATACGACGAGACGAGTAGCAGTTACAAACATATGACGCGTTGTGTCCTCTTGTTGTCTCATCCTTGAGCTCATCCTTCGTACTCATTCCACTTATCCTGCTCCTCCTCCTCCCCCATCCTCGCTGTGAAGTCGTGGCTCGTGGCAGGCTTTTGTGTTTGCCACAAATAAAACCATAAATAAAACGCAAACGGCTGCCAGCCACCCCCTCGCGCGCACTTTTATCAGGCGCAAAATGTATTCATGAGTAATTGTCACGCGGGTTGAAATGGAAATGGGAAAAATTGGTTGTGGAAATGGAACTGAAAATTGTGTGCTTGTGTATTGCAGAGAAAGAAAATAATTGTGGGAGAGATTTGTGATTTAAGAGATTTTTTTAAATTAAGGAAATATAGGAAATATATTTATTTAAAATTAAAAATAAAATATATTACTATAAAATATATAAATATAATTTAAAATATATAAATATAATATAAACAAATTATATTAAAAATTAAATTAATATTCTATCCTTCAATTTAATTTCAAGATTTTTCCTTTAAGATCTTTGTCTTTATTTTATTTAAGGGATTTTTTAATTAATAAAAAATATATAAAATATAGTTATATAAAATTAGATATATATAAATATAAACTAAAATATAATATATTATTAATTATTATATATAAATATAAAATAAGACATATTAATATAATATAAAATATATAAATTAATTATTATTATAAATATAAAATTAAATATTATATTCTATTTTTTTCAATATTTTTCCTATGAAATTCTTTTAATTATTCCATTAAAAAGAACATTGTTTATAAATTAAAATTAAATCTAAATTTAATTAAATTAAATTTAAATTACCATTGAAATTTTATAACATTTTATTTTATTTTATTCAATTCCCTAAACTTTTCTCTCTCTGTTTTCAGCGGACAAACGCTTAGATGTCCTGACTGGACCAGCGGATGGATGGCTGGATGACGGGACGGCTAGATGGCGGAATAGATGGCTGAATGGCTGGCGGAATGACTGGGGAATAACTGGGTAGTCCAAGGACTCCGAGAAAGGCGACTGTTTTGGGAAAACGGACGGAAGCTATCGGCCGGGCGGAAGTGAACGGCCGCCGCTGGCGTTTGGGCCACGTGATCGGAAGGAAGCGCAACTTGCGAATTGAAACATCCGACGCAGCGACGAGCGATGTCAGTGGCAGCGCTGATGTGTTGTCCTCGATGATGTCCTGCCCTGAATGTCCTCGGGGCAAAGTGACACCAAATTGTCGGCTAATCTGTCGATGACTTTTCACTGCATTCACAACTACACCCACTGGGTGTCTGTCCTGTCGTCTTGTCACCCCAAACAGCCAACTCAACCCCTGAAATGGTATGTATTTTGTGAAAGAAAATAGAATAAACTCCCTTGTTGTTATAAAATTATTTTAATTATATATAAACAAAAAGGGGAGAATCTTATTTGAAGAGCTTTAAAATTTATTTATTTATTTGTATTTATTTTATATACAAATTTACAAATGTTAAGATGTTAAACTTAAAGTTAACCAGCATTTAATTCAGGAATATATCATAAAAATATTAAATGCAAGAAGCTTAAGGCCTGAAATTTCACAATTTAATTATGCGTTAATTTTTTAATAAATTAATCACTTGGAAAAAATATTTTTCAAATATTATTAATTATACGAATTTTAGGAATATTTTAAAATATGTGTAAAAATCTATAAAATCATTATTATTTTTTTTTACTATTTTTTTTTTTAACGTTTTTCCTAATTGCAATTGTATTATTTTATAATTATCAGAATTTTTTTAAAATATTTTCTAATATATTTAAAAATCTTTAAAATGATTTCCCAATTTCTCACATAAAAATATATATTTTGGCTGCATTTTCAGCATAGTTTGAGAGCCACTGGTCAGCGCTCTTCTCTCTCCTTTTATATATATACTTAATATATATATATATATATACATATGTATGTGTGTGCGTGAAGCGCCATTCATTGTTGTCTTGAAGTCCCGAAAAGTTGTTGTTTTTATTGCCGCTTGCCCCTGTTGTTGTTGTTGTTCTTGGGCAAAAAAATGTTTGACTGGCGCCACTTGAATAACTTTGCCGAAGATGTCGCTGGACACACACACAGGGGAAGGGAGGGGTAGCCAAGGAGGGTAGGGGCAGAGGGGGAAGGGTACAGAAGGGTTTGGGGTTGGGGTTGGGGTTTTGCTCCGTTTGCCGGCGTTGTTGTCTCAAAATAAAGACGATCCAATCCGAGAGAAAAAAAATATAAAAATAAAACGAAATCGAACGAGTGCACACTTAAATGCAAAAGGACATGAAAAGAACACGACTCAAGGATTGCCCAGGCTCCCCCCAAACCTCACCTTGGTCTCTCTTTTGGAAACCTCCTTGGGAGCACCCCCGAAATCCCCGCCAAAATCCAACTCATGGAGCTCTCCTCCTAATGCTCTTTTTTTGAGGGGTTTTTATGAAGTATTTAGAGGATTCATTTTATAAATGAAAAAAAATATATATTTTAAATATAATAAAATTAACAGTCATAATATGAGTCATTAATATGATTTTTTTAAAATTAATTTAAAAATATTATTATTAATTTAAAAAATGAATAGAAGAAATGATTCATTTTAAGGGAATCTATAATCATTTTTTAACTTTTAAAATATAATTTTATATAATAAAATAATTTAATAATAAATATAATTACTAATGATGGTAAGTATGATTTTTAAAAGATTAATTTAAATTTATTTTTATTTTAAAATTAATTAAAAATAATTATAAGAAACACTGCTTAGGTTTGATCATTATAGTTTTATGAAGTTTCCTTCTTTTTTAAATTAAATAATAAGGCTTTACTTGGACATAAATATATATTTTTTATTTAATTTTAAGTTTATTATTTTTTAAAAATACAAATAATAATATTTTTAATTATAGAGGTTTTTTTAGGTTTTAATCTTCTTGAATATCAGCTAATCTTGAGTTTTTCTGAAATATATATTATAATATATTTTTTTAGAGTCTTAATATATTCTATAAAAAAATCTTTTAAAGTTTTTAGTAAGGGTATTCCAAATATCGTTAAGAAAAATCACCAAACTCACCCATCTTGTTTTATGTTGTATTTTTTTTTGTTTCGTTTGTAGTTTCGCTGGCTACCAACGCGCTTTTGTTTTAAGGCTTTTCAAACTGGCCGATTGTTCTTGTTGTTATTGCAGATGTTGTAGCTGTTGTAGCGATGTTGTTGTTGCTGTTGTTGTTGTTTGCTGGGCATTGAAGACATTGCCGTTTGATCAGAAGCCGATGCCGCCGCCGCCTCAGCCTGAGCCCAGAGAGCCTCAGTGGAGTTATGCGCTTGCAGCTTTAGCTTCTTCTGCTTTTTTAGTTTTTATTTTATTTTTTTTTTGCAATCCCAGCTACTTGAGGCGCCACCAAGCTTCTGGCCGGCAAAAATGCCATGTTCCTCTTGTGGCCCCATCTCTTTCGTAGCCACACAGGCTGTCTCTTTCGCCGCCTTGCGTTGGCGCTAAGAAAATGCAGGCCAATTGGCGTCATCCTTCAAAGCGGCCAGCAAAGCGAGGATATAGCCACAATCGGGTAAAATATATATACATATATGTACATATATATATATATGTATATATTTATATATATACAGAGTGTGTACTGTGTGTGGCGGCACTTGCCGCCTTCATCCTCATTTTGTTCTCAGGCACTGCAAAAATAAATCTAAAAACAAGAAAGGAAGCTAACTTCGGCACGCCGAAGTTTGTATACCCTTGCAGATTGGTTTTGATGTTTATATTATAGATTTAAATGCTGAAAACACTCACAAAACAGAGTTTCATTACATTTTACCTATACTTATTATGTTTACAGTTTGACAGTTACAGTTTTACATTCACAGCTTTACATTTTCACTACATTTACCGATCGTTTATACGGCAGCTGTATGATATAGTTGTCCGATTTTCATAAAATTTTTACCAAAATTCTGAAATAATTAAAGAACCTCATTTCTTAAAGTAGATAAGAATATGTTGAAAAACAACGATGTTATAATTTTTTTTCCTATTTATTTTCTGATCGTTCCTATGGCAGCTATGAGATATAGTCTTCCGATTTTCATAAAATTTTTACCAAAATTCAGAAATAATATAAAATGGCAACATCTAAAAAATGGTGCAAAAATGTTGAAAAACAGCAAAGTTATAATTTTTTTTCTAAAAATATATCGAACATTTGTATGGCAGCTATATGATATAGTCGTCCGATCCGGCCCGTTCCGACATATATAGCAGTGAGAGCATATACAAGACTATATGCAAAGTTTCATTCAGATAGCTTTAAAACTGAGGGACTAGTTTGCGTAGAAACAGACAGACGGACAGATGGACAGACGGACAGACGGACAGACGGACATGGCTAGATCGACTCGGCTGTTGATGCTGATCAAGAATATATATACTTTATAGGGTCGGAAACGTCTCCTTCACTGCGTTGCAAACTTCTGACTGAAATTATAATACCCTGCAAGGGTATAAAAAGAAGATCAAACGCATGATGCACTGAGAGGAAATTAATACAAGATCTAGGGAATCTTCAGAATATTGGGATTATATTTATTTAATTTAAAAAAAGTCTGAAATATAAGCTAAGAAAAGGTTAAAGCTTCGAAGAATTCCTAAACAATGGAAGGTAATAAAATACTTGTAAAAGAATCTCTTTTGAAAAAGTCCTTCTGAAATATAAAAGTTATATTAAATAGTTAAAAGATTTAAAAAAAATTAATACCATAATTATAAAGTAGTTAAAACTTAGCAATTCTGGTTAGTAAAATGGTTTTAGATATATTCAAGAGGCTCTGAAATTGAGAGACTTAATTTACAAACAAATAATATCCTTTGCAAGCTTAACAATATTTAATTTATAAATAAATTATATAAATAATTAAAAAATAAATTAATAATAATAATTGCACAGCTAAAAGTACAAATTATTTCAATAACTCCTCAGTTAAAATTAGATAAGATACTATTATTAATAACAATTATTATATATATTAATTATTTTACATTATTAATTATTTATTATTTTAAACTATTATTTAACATTATTCTTCAATTAATCTAAATTATATTCCCTGCTTTTGTGCTCAGTGTAAAGGCAAGCTGGCAGGCTCAGTAAATCAAATAGCCGCCAAGGCAGAATTATGAGCCAGCAACGGGCTAAAACCTAGGCGGTGGTCCCTGGTAACCAACTAAAAAAAATTTCAAAAATATATATAAATACAGCAAATACTGTTGGCATTTTTCAGGTTTTCATTTCGGCGAGACCCGCGTGCCCCTTTTTTTGGGAATTTATTAAACTATGCAAGCGGCTCGTGATTTTTATAACTATTATTTAAACTATTTATATTTTTATGAAGTTCTCACCAAGCTATGTACAATTTCATAGCTTAAAGAAAATATATAAAATTAAATAAAAACATATATATTATATTACTTTATATTTTATATTATTCATTATATGTTATGTATATTATATTTATATTTATAATAATATGTATATCTAGTTCTTATATAATTTTATCTTTGGTTTAAATCTCTCTTTAATTTCTTTGGTTTCTAGCCTTCATTTTCTTAGGCTTAAAATATATAAATTTACAAATTATTTAATTTCAAATTTAAATTAGTTTTTTAACACAATTTTCACTCACTTTTCTTATTTTTATTTATTTATTTATTATTTTCCAGATTAGTTTTGTAGAACTTCAAACTGTCTTCTTTTCAGTAGGCATTCAATAAATATTTTAAAAAGTCAATATTTTTTGATATGCCCCCGAAAATCAGGCTTCTTTTTTATTGTTTTATATAATTTTACATACTGTAATTGTTGTTAATGTTAAGCAATCTTATTTTAAGGGAAACCTTTCATAAAATTAAATTAAAACATAATTTTTATGGAAGCAATCCCTCAAATATGATGGCAACTTTTGCTTTGTTTTCACTTGTTGCCACACTTTTCACTCGTTTTTTTAAGAATTTTTATTTTTAAAGATTTGTTTTCTTTGATTTTATTATTATTATTATTCTAATTATTATTATTAAAATTATTCTAATTATTAATATTTATATATATTTTTCTTTGTATTTATTTTAAATGTTCTGCAAGAATATTACTGATTAAAAGTTTTTAGTTTTATTTATAATTATTAATTTTTTTTTTTATATAATTTTACACACTTTAATTGTGGCTTAAGTTAAGCAATCTTATTTTAAGGGGAAAACCCTCAGAAACTTTAGTTAAATAAATTTTCATGGAAGTATTCCCCTTAAACATGATGGTAACTTTTGGTTTTTCACTTTTTGGCAATACTTTTTACGCTTTTATTTTGTAAATTCAATAAATTCTATTCCTCCAATTCTTCCCAATAGTCTTCACCCCCCTCACCTGCTGGACTTTGAAGGAAATCGAAGGGAATAAAGCTGCAAAGGAGTGAAAGAAGGCAAGGTGCAGCCCTTGGAGTCTAACCAACTGCAACATGGCCATTAAGCGAAGGAGAAAATGTGCTCTGCCTTGACTTGGGGTGTTTTCAGAGGGTTGGAGCTGAAGCTGAAGCTCTTGGAGTGGCTCAGCTGGAAGGTGGATACTTTCCACCGGCAGCCAAGCAATTAGCTTTGTGCCACACGTAGCCAGGGCTCCGGGACAGGCAGCAGCGTCATAAAAAAAGAACCAGGTCAAGTGCTGCTCCGGGAAGGAGAATCTCAAGATGATGTCGCCAACACCCCCAACGTTCCGTTTTCGGACAAGTACGACCATTAGGTAGCGACACAAAAAAACAAAAGAGAGAAACAATTTCGAGGGGGGAGCAAACAGTAGGGACCAGGATGTGGGCACGCCGGCAGGACAAACATGACATGACTCTCTCGCTCTGCTAATGGCGGATACAATATGCACAGAAAACACCCATCAACACGGAGCAGCCAACGCTGCCCTGGAGGATGTACAGGATGCACAGGACGCGGAACTGAAGCCTGGGAGCCTGCCTGGGCGCACATGTTTGCCTTCAATTAGAAGTTTTTCGGGCCAGAGTTCCAAAGCCTGGGGCCTGTTTTCTCAGCGTAAAACTAGATCAGGGAAATTCTGTTGGAAAAAAGGAGTCTTTCCAACTTAAATTTAAATGATTAAATTAGTTTAAAATTTAAAATTAAGAGCTGTGAAAAATATATAAAGAAAGTAAGTAGAAGCCGCATCTAGGAATGTCTCCCAACCAGGGACCATCACCGGTAGCATCCCTTTTGGCAGCTGCTGGCCACTGCAGGTGGTTCTCCTCATCCAGGTGGGTGGCCTCTTCTGGTTTTCCTCCTTCTCTACAGGTCCATTGAACCTGCTGGCCAATTGAGATATTAGTGGCAGTGCCATAAGTCCGAGCAGCAGCAGCAGCAGAAAAAGTCCTGGTCCTGGTTGCAATTTGGCCAACACTCATTCATTATGTCTCACAGTTATTTAGGCCCAGGTCTCTCTCTCTCTCCCCTGCAATTGGATTCAATTTAGTTACCAGCCAGTTGATGGGATCGGTACCTGCCCCTCTACGCTCTTGGTTTGCTGGGGGGATGCATGCACTGCGAGTTGGAGCTGGAGCTGGGGAGGATCCCAGGCAAAACGTCCGAGACACGAACCACGCCAAAATCGATATGACTCGATTAACGTGCGCGGATCGGAGGAGGAGAAGGGGGTAAAAGGAGCTAGGGAAGCAGGTGGAACAGGAGGAACAGGAGGTGGAAGAGGAGCTAGAGGAACAGGAGCAGCTTGAGGAGCAGGAGCTGGAGCTGGAGCAGAGGCAACTCTACGTCGGTGGTGCTATTGATGCCGGTGGTTGCTTGGAGGACTGAGAGATGGAGCTGCCCTCCTCTGGTCTGCGCCGCCCCAAGCTTCTGCCGGCTGTTGATGGCGCCAGTCGAAGGAAGTTTAAAGAGTTCTGAAAAGGGAGTTTTAATTATTAAAGATTTGGTATTAAAAATTCTAAAAAAATAATAACAGAACTATGAATATGTTAAAGAGAAAATATTAATAAAAAATTAATAAAACAAAGCTTATATTTAAGGGAATTTGAATAATTATTTAGACTTTATATATTATTATTTTAATTACATTAATTTAAGCTTAATCTAAGGGCAAATCCTTACTGAAAATGTGGAAAACCAAGGTTTAAATAAGAGAAATTCTAAGAAGAGTTCAAGGAATTTTCTAGGAAAAGCCTTAATATTTTTTAAATATTTATAAAAATAATGAAAAATATCAAAGAGAATGGGAATATTATAAAAAAAAAAATAAAACAATGCTTATATAATATTTAAGGGAATTACGAGAATTATCATCTTCCCCAAATCAATTTCCCACCTCAACTCTTTTCAAACCCCCCTCGACGGAAGCGCCCTCTTTGGAGCCAGACTCCCAAGATCGCCAGCTCTTGGACGGACCACAGCTACTTCTACTTTGCGTGGTCGCGTTCATCATTTTGGTGTCTTGTTTTGTGGGTTTCATTGCCTTCTCCTCCTCCTCCTCCTCCTCCGCCTCCTCATCCTCCTGCCTGCCTGATCGCCGTTGTTAAATAGCTGGGCGGAACTTGATGAGATGATGGGCAATTATCTGCGGGAGGTCCGCACGGTGCACACTGGCAACAAACTATGTCTTACAACGTTGTGCCAGCTTTTATTATTTTTTCTCTTTTTGGTTTTTGTTTCATTTTTGTTGTTATTGCAGGCAATGCAATTTTGTGGTTGCGTTGCGCATGCGCGCCAGCTTCAGCGCCATCGCCATCAACGCCTCACGAGGCCAATAAGAGCAAAAGATATGGGTAGAGAGAGAGAGAGAGAGAGAGAGAGAGGGAGAGAGAGGGCCAGAGACTGGACAGAGAGATACCACAGGTAAGGTGGAGCAACAGAGAAGGCTATATAATGGGGACTCGGGGACTGGGACTCCCGAGAAAGAGGAAGACACCACGCGTGCGCACTAACAAGCGCCGACAGCTGGAGGAGATCAGTGCGAAACGGGTGAAGGGTGTCCTTAGAGAGGGGGACACTGGGTATGGGGAAGATGCACCACCAGCAGGCCAGTAGGAGCAACAGCCAATCATTGCCGCAAGGCCAAGGGTGGCATCTAGAGATGACAAGAATCAAGTTGGAAAAAGGAAAATGTTGCTTACTTATTTATAACATTTTTTTTTTTAATTATTTTAAACTTTTTTAGAAAACTTTTTACACATCTTTTTAAGAACTTTTAATTTCACTCAAAGCCACGTGCCACTTGGTACAGTTTCTGGGGAGTTCTTTAGGGATGAAATTGAAATATTATCGATAACAGGACTTGCCAACTTGTTGGAAAGAAAACTTATGGCTCTAAAATAAAATAACTTTGTGTAGTTTTTATATATACTCAAAAATTAAGGCTTTTAATAAATATAAGAGCTTCTGTTTGCAGAAAAAAGTTTTATTTTTACATTAAAATTTACTAAAAATAATCATTCGCTTTAATAGAAAAATATCTGGCAACTCTGGTTATTATAACCAAAATAGTTGGCAGCTCTTTTTGGGTCATGATTTTATTTAACGATATAAAAATTTAAATTAAAATTTAAAATTTATTGTAAATATTTAATTATAAAATCAAGTAAGTGATAGTATGTATTATCTTTTATACAATTGGGCATCCCTGTTAGCTTCGGAACCCCAAAGCATTGGGGGGGATTGGTGGCTTGGCGGTGATGATGGTGCCGATGCCTGGCGCTGCTTCAGCGGCGGCGGCGGTGGCGGCTCTGACGGCTCTGGCGGCCAAACAAACACGATGAGGCGTTGTTGGCGTCAGCGAAACTGCAGACACAGTCGCCAGAGAGAGAGTGGAGCGGCGACGCCCTGGCGACGACTGGTGGTTAGTTGGGGATCTGGGATCGGGATCGGGCTCGGGTCCGGGAGTCTCCAGTCTCCAGTCTCGAGTCTCGAGTCTCGGCTGACACGCTGGCATTCGATAATTGCCTTGGCAAGTATGCGCTTCTCTCGGTTGCAGTCTGCAAATATCCACCAGTATTCTCGCTTCGATTGGCTGGCCTGGGAAGAGGCATGGCACTCCATCAAGAGCAAAAGGGGGAAACGGGATCTGGTGCCGAATCCACACTGGCAATTAATTACTTTTGCCCAAGACGAAGCAATAGCTGTGCGAAATGATTTCATTTTGTGGCAGCAGCTAATTGGCCACAAAACGCTTGGCCAAAGAGCAGACTCATCATACTTTTGGGGGCAATAGAGTGATCTTCAAGAATCACTCATGACGGAGAAGAATCGATCACCAGGAAAGGGAAGGTCATTAACCACCAGCAAAAGGTGGTTTTTAAATCATTTTTAAATTTGTTTTAATTTGTTTTATGAGTTAAGGAGTTATTTGTTAAGGGGAATATATATTCACCAAGTCTTTTAGCATTTTTATACCCTTGCAGGGTATTATAATTTCAGTCAGAAGTTTGCAACGCAGTGAAGGAGACCTTTCCGACCCTATAAACCATATATATTCTTGATCAGCATCAACAGGGGAATCTTTCTAGATATGTCAGGAAGAAATTGATTTATTGGCCATTTTTGCGAAATTAGATAAGGGGTTATATCATTAAAATTTTTGATTTTGATAAAAAAATGGAATTTTCAAATGTTTTTAATGAAGTATGCAGATTTATTAACTGTAGAAAATCTTGCACAGAACAGTTTTCCGATTTAAAATTAATGCTCTTTTGGCCGAGTTATGATATTTTTAATTAAAAAAAAAATCAAGAAGTTTTTTATTATAAAAAAACAGATTTTATAATACAAAATAATATTTTTTTAAGTGAAGGAATAATTTCCGACCCCATAAACCATATATATTCTTGATCAGCATTAAAATACGAATTCATTAAGCCATGTTTGGCGGAAATCAAATTTTGAGCCATTTTTGCGAAATGTGATAAGGGGTTACATCATTAAAATTCGCAAAAATTGACCAAAATTTATTTTTCCAGCTAAGTATGCAGATTTATTAACCACATAAAAACTAACACAGAACAGTTTTCCGATTTAAAATTAATGAATTTTTGGCCGAGTTATGATATATTTTAATATAAAATATCAGATTTTATAATACAAAATAATATTTTTTTAAGTGAAGGAGTCATTTCCCCATTGACCCCATAAACCATATATATTCTTGATCAGCATTAAAATTCGAACCGTTTTCTAAAACAATTAAAAATTTTTGTATATCTATTTAAGCCTCCTACAAAATTTAGTTTTAATTAGTTTTATAATCTAATAAAATAATAAAGAGCTATTTAAAATTATTTTTTAAAGGGAATATATATTTATCAAGTCCTTCAAGATCCTTGAAATATGTTTAATCTTCCCATTACATTAGTTTTTATTATTTTTATAATCTAAAAAATCAATTAATAGCTACTTAATATTATTTTTAAAGGAAATATACATATATTAATCAAGCCCTTTAAGATTTTTTTTGTAAATATTTAAACTTCCCACAACATTTTTAAATAATATTCAAATTAGTTTTATTTATTTTTATAATCTAAAATATTATTTAATAGATTCTTAATATTTTTTTTAAATGAAATATATATTAATCAAGCCCTTTAAGATTTTTCTTATATATGTTTAATATTCCCACAAAATGTATAATTCATTTTAAAATTAGTTTTAATTAGTTTCATAATCTAAACAATTATTTAATATTATTTTTTAAGTGAATACATATTTCTCAAGTCCCTCAAAACCCTTGATATATATATTTAATCTTCCTGGCAAAATCTTGAAGAGCCAAATTATACCACCGTTCACAATAATCCCTCCTCAGATCAAGGAGGTAATTGCCCGAGAGCCTGCAAACTGAGAATGTCAATCCAATTGCCAAAAGTAGAAAGGATCGAAGGGTAAGTGCCGCCAGTCCCTCCCTCCAGTCTCGATCCTTTTCTGTTTCCCCTTTGTTCCTTTGATACCCAGCACAAGGATAATCCTGGCTTATCGGGAATCTGCTGTTCAGCACCGCTTCAACTTAATTAGTGCACGCAAATCGACAGGCGAAACACAAAGCCAAGCCAGGGGAACTACTTACTACCAAACGAGGAGGAGCCACTTCAGGATGTCAAACCAAAAACCAGGAAGGAATCAGGGGGAAACAGGAGCTGAAATGATGACAAACAACCGGCGGAATGATGAATGAGCAATGACAGTCGCAGATTCGGAGACCAGAAGCCGGAAGCCCAAGCAGTTGGCCATGTGAGATGGCTAGTGATGCATGCCGCGCCAGGGCATTTGTGCAGAGAAAGGAAAAAGTTAGTTGAAACTTGAAATATTTGATTAATTAAATTATTTCTAATTTAATTTTGGGGTATTTGAAATTGAGAGATAATAAAAGGGGCTGCTTTTAAGTCGGAGTTTTCATCTTTAATTCCCTAAACCTTGAACCTCTTTTTAATTATTTATTATTATTATTTTCATTTCATTATATTTTCCATTTAATCCCGAATTTTCTTTCAGTGCCTGCATCCATTTCAGGCCGTGGCTCTCGAGTGTGTGATTGCTATCAACAGCTTGATTTTAATTTCACCTCTCTTTCGCTTTTTCGCAAAACAAAGGCATGTCCTTGTGTTTGTTTCGTTTCGTTTCGTTTTTGGTTCTGTTGTGTTGTGTTTTTCCAACTGTTTTGCCATCGTGTCCTGCGCCACGAGTCCTCCGTCCTGCATGGGCACTTCCTTCTGGCGGCATCCAGCGGAGCGGATGAGCCGCATAGTTGGCCAGCAAGGTGGAAAAATCAGAACAAGGATGAGCCCACGAGAGAGAGAGAGAGATGTAAGGAGGATATGCAGGATATGCTGGATGGCAGGCAGGCATAGTTGCTGCACAATAATAAGCCTAGCCCAAGGATAATTACTTTTGTGCAATTATGCGATTAGTTTATAGGCCAATAAGTTTCTATGGTTTGAGTTTCCGCCATCATCCTTTGCTCTTGCAGTGCAGCTAAAAATATACCCAAAAGGAAGTATCCTTACACAGGTAGAAAATATTGAAAAGATAAAACCCTTTATTTGGGAAAGGAAAATGGGGAAAATAAATACAAGATTTATATTTCATTTATTTTAGAAATATACATTTTTTAAGAATTTAAATACAAAGAAAAATGGGAAAATAACTAAACAAATATATATTTAATTTATTTTTTGTATATTAAAAAAATTTAAAAACCCAGATAAAAAGTCCTAAACTGGAAAACAGCAAAAGAAAATGGGGAAAATAAATAAAAAAATTATTTTTAATTTATTTTTATATTAAAAAAAAAATTTTTAAATTCGAAAACCTTTTTTTTAGCAAAGGAAAATGAGCAAAACAATTAAAAAACGGTATATTTAATTTATATTTATATATAAAATTTTTAAAATAAATTAGTTGTAATTGTTATAAGTTGCAATCTTCTTTTTAAATAATTCAAGGCTCCATTCTTGATTTAAAAAAATACTTCCATTATATTTCTCAATGCCTTGACTCATCAAAAAAATCCTTAAAGCCCCCTATCAAAATCCGCACTGATTCAATCAGCAAAAACTATATATTTTGTGGCACGAAGCGAGACTAACGCCCATCTCCCCCGCCCCCAGGATGGCATCAATAAATTGCCATCGAAATTGGCTTAAGTGGTGCATTGGCCAGGGCCACCTGCCATTGGGGGATGTCCTTCCCTGCCCAGCACCGAGTGATATATTTTTCACGCCCATAAAATAAATGTCAACCATAAACCGTGACTAAGTCGGCGGCCAAACAAATTACTAAATAAACGCGCAACGAAAACTAGATAGTGGCCCCCCCGGAAAACCACCCGAAAGTGATGCAAAAATCATCATATGTGAATGGGCCAGGGGCGTCCATAGTAAGAGGGGTTATTACTAGGAATTTTTTATAACAATTTAAAAAAAATTAAAAAGGTTTTAAAATTAAATTGTGGGAAATTAAAGCTCTTTTTTAGGTTAAATAGAATTTTAAAGGTTTTGTTTTGGTTTTAAAAAGAAGAAGTTTATTTAAATTAAGCTTAAAATTAGGGAATTTAATATTTATTTAATAAAATTAAATTTTAAATATTTTATAGTGTATTTTACTAAAACTAAAAGCCTTATTTAAACTTCAAATTAATTAAATACAATTTATTTGGTTTTAGTTTGTCTTAAAAACATAGTAAACATATTTAAATTAAGCTTAAGATGAAGGTATTTAATATTTTTATAAGTAAAGCTTCAATTTTCAATATTTTAAAATTAATTGTACCAAAATTAAAAGCCTTATTTAAACTTCAAATTAATTAAATACAATTTATTTGGTTTTAGTTTGTCTTAAAAATAATTAAAATATATTAAAATAAAGCTTAAAATTAAGGTATTACATATATTTATAACTTAAGTTTAAATTTTAACTATTTTATAGTTAATTTTACTAAAATTAAAAGCCTTATTTAAACTTCAAATTAATTAAATTATTTGGTTTGTCTTAAAAATAATTAAAATACATTTAAATTTAGCTTAAAATTAAGATATTTAATATTTGTATAATATATGCTTAAATTTTAAATATTTTAAATTTAATTTAGCAAAAATTCAAAGCCTTATCCGAACTTCAAATTAATTTTTAAAAAACCTTAAATTTTCTTTTACAGACAAAAACGCCGCCCTTGTCCTCGACAAGTGTCCATCGCCTGGCCAGAGCTGAACTGGTGGACTGCTGGGCATCCACCACCAACGTTTAGATGACCATCATCCCAGCCACCATTCCGCAATCCCATTCCGATGCGACACACAGAGATAGAGAGGGGCCACCCGCCGTTGCCACTGCCGCATCCGCATCCAAAATGTAAATATTTAATTTTGAAACAGTGTAACTAAAGGGATTTGAAACGCGCGTGGCCCGGCGTCGTGGATGAGGATGAGGACGTGGTTGTAGAGGAAAAACGAGGAGTAATCAACGGAACCCGCAGAATCCGACACGGTCGATCCCATTGTGGGTTTGCCCTCGGTTGCTGTGACATGTGAAAAGTTGCGATTTCTCCTGGCGATTCCCCTCAAGCTCTTTTCTCCAAAAGGCTGAAGGAGGATTCGGTTTTAAGCTGAGCGACAGAGAGAGATTTCGTAGAGATTCTGGAGCATCTTGGGTGTTGGGATATATGTATATATATTTTATATAGTTATATATGTTATAAGTTGGCAGCCAAGTCAGCTAGCGGTTACCTTACTTCATTTTGCATGCTCCTGGCGTCGCTGTGCACTGGGGGAAATAGTGGGTTAAATGGTATAAATTTGGTAAATTTTAATACTGGAAATGGGGTAAATAAAATTTAAAGAAAGAGGTTAATTTTTATATTTTTATATTACTGTATTAGAGAAGCCTAAAATAAAGAATAAATAAAAAAAAAATCGTTGCCAAAGGAGAGACATTCTAAAGATATCTATCTTTTCTCCTGTAAATATTATAAATATAAATTAGACAAATTATAAAGCTGAAAATAGGGTTAATAAAATACAAATTAAGAGCTTAATTTTCATATTTTTAATTTATTCTTTTAGCAAAGCCTTAAATAAATAATAAATTGCAAACAATAAAGCCTCTTCAAAAGAAAGGCATTCTTCAGATATCTCTTTTTTTCTGTAAAATATTAAGATTATAAATATAAAGTAAAATATTATAAATTAGGTAAATTATAAATCTGAATATATGGTAAATAAAATACAGATTAAGAGCTTAATTTTTATATTTTAAATTACTTTATTAGTTAAACCTTAAATAAATAAAGCCTAGCCAAAGGCAAGGCCTTTTCGAGATATCTCATTTCTCCGGTAAATATTATAAATATAAATGACATGTAAAATATTATAAATAAGGTAAATTAACATGCTGAAATTATGGTTAATAAAATACAAATTAAGAGCTTAATTTTCATATTTTTTGTACCCTCTTCCAAAACCCTTAAATAAATAATAAATAAATAAAAAAACCTCGCCAAAGAAAAGCCTTTCTTAAAATGTATCTTTCTCCTGTAAACTTAGCTTCTTAACGATACTTTCAAGACACTCTTTCCCCCAATTTTTTCTTCCAGTGTTGCCCTGAACTGAGACACATAACAAATGATATGTGTCCGTGTCCACGTTTCTCTTTTTTTTTATGGCCAAATAATATCGAGATTAGACAAAAGCCAGCCGGGCTACTTCCTTCGGACCTTCGGCGTAGTCCGGTCCCTGGGGCGTAGTTGCTGCAGCAAGGACCTCCTCCTGCTCCTGGCCAGACTCTAAACTTTTCAAACTTCTTCGTTTTTGCCCCTTTTTTTGTGGGTTTTTAATCGATTGATTGGTGCGTGTGTGTTTAGCTTTAGAGGTTTTTATGCGGGACCTGGGCTGAGTATCCTGCATCCTGTCCCTGCGCCCGGATAAGATCAAATTGCAAATTGCTCTCCAGCTTGTGGCAAAACTTTAAGTTTTACCAACGAGTTTTTGAAGATTTTCTGGAGTTTTTTATTTATCAGGAAAGCCAAGAAAAGGGTTATGGGGTAATGGAGAGGCACTTTTCTTGGGGGAAAAATTTAGGAAAATATGTTTAGTAGAAATTTATATTTATTTTTTATAATTAAGAGGTTTATAAATAAATAAATATAATTTTCTACTATATTTTCTGAAATAAAATAAACTTTAAGCTTCATAAATGTAAATATATATTCCCCGAATTTAGCTTCCAAAAAATTATCCCCTGCAGGCTTGTGACACTTTTAAAACACTGTCTTTTTTTATTTAAAATAAACATTTATTTATGGCCCAAAGGGCTAAACCTTTTATGGAGATGTGCGTGCTGTGTGTGCGTGTGTGTGTGTTTGTGTGGGCTACTCCTCCCGGGCAATCAGCCCATTCCCAGGACTCGGATGATAATCCCGATGGCAATCAAATGTTTTGCTAAATGTTAAAGACCGCAGGCTCAGCGGGTGAGTACAAATTCTGGGTGTGTATTCCAGGGGAATGGGGCTAGAGGTCACACCTCTTGGCCCTGGTTTTCCCTATGCAAATCTCTTGCTCTCTCTCTTTTAATTTTATATGCCGCGGCGACAACAATTTAATTTCCAAAAGCCATAAAAGTGAAATAAAATTTTCAATTGTAGCTAGCTGGGCGTGGATTCAGGCCGCGGGGGTTGGAATTTTTTTTTTTGGTACTGATTTGGTTATTGGATGAGACCTGAGATGGGGCTGGGGGGAGGATGAGCAGGACGAGGGAGAAGGCTAAAGGCTGGAAGTTGGAGGCAGGAGAGGCTGAAGGCTGGAGGCTGCAGGATTCGCGCTCGGATTCGGTTCTGGTGGCTGCACTTGGCGGCAGTGCGCAAAGTGACGCCGTCGACGCTGCCAATGACACTGTTATCGCAACCCTCCTTGGCAGCCTGCTCCTGCTCCTGCTCCTGCTGCTCCTCTTCCCCTCTCATCCTGGGCATCCTGTTGACGCCTGCGACCGCCTGACTGGCTCTGGCTTCCTCTGCTCGGCTGCCTTTTTGACTGCCGTCGCCGCCGATGCCGCCGCCGTTTGCTGCTTCTATGTCACTTGCTCCGCGCTCGCTTTTTTGACTATTCATCGACTGCCCCCCGCCCACAGCTTTTCACTCACTTTCCACACTGGCGGCGGCAGTGCAACCCTCTCAGGCATAAATCACAGTGACAAACTCGTCGCATGCAAAGGCGCGGAAAGCGGAGCGTGCCATGTCACCCGGGACAGTGGAGGGGGAAGGAGGATGAGAATGGGGATGGGAATGGGGATGGGGATGGGGATGGGGATGGGGATGGGGATGAGGATGAGGTGGCACAGTGGCCACAAATACAGTTAGAAGAGAAGAGGCAGCTGTAGTCTCTTGGAATTGGTAAATTTTTCAAATAGGAAAATGTCTTAAACAATTAAAAAAGTAAGAAAAATTATTTTAAAAATTAAAAAAAATAGTTTCCCTACAGCTTATTATTCCCCATTTCCCTATATCATATTCCCCGACATTTTCCTCACCCCTGGAAGCACTGTGCCTGCTGGTTCAACCGCGTATTAAAATGTTATCCATTGAAAGTAGCTTGACTTTGTCACCAGATCTGCGGACCGACACCCAGACCAGACCAGACCAGACGCAGGAGCAGAACCACAACCACAGCCCGAGCACAAGCTCAAGCCCAAGCCCAGCCAATCCCGAGCGTTGTATTCAAATGCAATTTGCTCCAAGTGCCCATAAGAAGCCCGTAAACAAATTAGGATTGATTTGAACCCAGGGGCAGGGGCGATGCCAGTGGGAATGGAAGGGTGACGGGGCAATCAAAGGCTTAGGCACGGTCACTAATAACTTCTTGGGTACGTGCCCGGCACTCGCAAGTTGTAATCCCCACGAGAGACAGATAGAAAGGGGGGGCCAAAGTCCGGGTAACTTGTCGCCGTCATCCGGAACTTCTATTGACAGACAATCAACATCAACCATCAGGCACTTGAGCGGCGGCATACGGCGGAGCTCTCGAAACAAACAGAAAAGGGAAAAATCAAAGACCGACCACAAGATATCACAGATTTTCATTATGAAGCATTTAAGCCAGGACAATTGCAGGACTAACCACTCCCCCAGGCCAGAAAACCAGAACCCACCCTTGTCCCAGGGTTGACTTTTCCACTTCTTTTTCCCGTTTCGGCTTTCGGTTTTCGGTTTCGTTTTTGGCAAATTAAATTAGATGCTTAATATGCAGCGAACGTTTCATTTGTTTTGCGGCTAGAAAATCAACGTGGAAAATTAGGCAAACAAAGCTCTTGGCCCCCGGGAGGAGGAGGACGTACGGCAGGGTATCATCCGCAGGCCCAAGGCGGCGCAACATCCCTCATTCTCGTACTTTGGCCACGAATCCGGAGCCGGAGCTCAACCTCTAATGAGGCGCATTACTTTCGGCCACAGATTTGAAATCATTATCCCATTGGAACTAATCCCGGACAGGACCGGACCGTACCGAACCGGAGTGGAGTGGAGAGCTCTCTGGAGCCCGGCATTTGTTAATTTCGTGCAAACATCCGATGCCAATGACGACCGGCGGCTGGGCAAATATTGTCCAGCCCACTGGCCCGGGATCTGGACGGACATTGGGTCTTGATTGCTCCCAAAACTGATTGCCAAAGCCGCCTATTGTCGATATATATTCGATTGATTTGGGTAGGGAACAGGGCTAGCTATGATTAAGATTTTATAGAATTAAGAATTTCGAGATTCTCAAGTACTAACATTATAATAATCTAAAAAAGCCTAGTTACTTAATTAATTTTTATTAAAAAATCAATTGAAAACAAACAAAGCATTCAGCCAAAAATGCATGAAATTTAATTCGGATAGCGGTTTTGAATTGGTTCTTATAAGCTTAACAAAACTGCATACTTAATTTAATATTTTTATATAATTTTAGGATCGCCAGAGATGAAGCTGGAGGAGCGAGCAGCTGGGATAACAGACCTCAACCCGATGGCAGTGGAGGACGGTGATAGGATCTTGGCTCCGGGCTAGTTGAAAGCCTGCAGCAGGCGTAAATAATTAAAATATTTATAAATACAATTTAAAAATGTAAATGTAATATAAGGAACACACAAATATGAATCAACAGAACGTGAAATCAATGTGAAAAGGTTTGGTGAAGGCTGCATTTATTTGGGGGCCTTGGGATTGTTTGGGGAAAAATCGAACTGTTTTGAAAGCAAAATCTAAATTAAAAATAAAAATTCCGGAATATTTAACAATTTTTTCGGATTTTTTATAATTTTTCTAAAGATTAGGAAATTTTTCTAAGATTTTTCTCAATTTTTAAAATTTTTTCTGTATTTTTAACATTTTTTTCAGATTTTTTTACATTTTTTTAAATATTTTAACTGCCAAATTTGAATTTGAATTCAACTGCCAAATGTGAATTTGAATTTAACGACGATCAGTTTCAGAGTGCCCAGGTGCATTTTAGCAACATTTTAGACAAAAAATTTACAATATGGTCACATCTGGTTTGAGTCTTCGCTTACTCCAAAATCAATGGTTCGAAACTTTGACTTTTTATAACAGTTTATACCAGTTTTCAGTTGCTTGCTGCTGATTTCTGTTCGCCTGTTACCACAATTTGGGAAACGGTCAATTTGCATGGGAATGGTTGGAAATTTGGATGGGCTGCTTTAGGGATGTTGTTGTAAAAAGGTTGTTGTTGCCATCAAGCTGTTGTTGTCGGCAACAAATAGGTATAAATGCATAAAATGAAATATAACAGTTTATACCAATTATTATTTTTGCCCAAAAGTTTTTATAACAGTTTATACCAGTTTTCAGTTGCTTGCTGCTGGTTTCTGTTCGCCTGTTACCCCAGTTTGGGAAGCGGCCAAATTTTAGAAATTTGGCTCAATTGCATCAGTGATGCTCATTTGCATCAGTGATGCTCATCTGTATCAGTGATGCTCATCTGGCTATAATTGAATATTGGCGGGGCAAAAAATCGGGCTTAATGTCAGTGATGCTCATATGCATCAGTGATTCTCATCTGGCTATATATTGCAATATTGGGGGCCAATGAAATCAGTTTTAATGGCAGTGATGCGCATTTAGCTATTTTGCATTATTGGGACAACTGCCAGTGATGCTCATCTAGCTATTTTGCATTATCGGGACAAAATAGCACTGCACTAACTGCCAGTGATGCTCATATAGCTATTTTGCATTATTGGGACAAAATGGCACCGCACTAACTGCCAGCGATGCTCATCTAGCTATTTTGCATTATTGGGACAAAATGGCACCGCACTAACTGCCAGCGATGCTCATCTAGCTATTTTGCATTATTGGGACAAAATGGCACCGCACTAACTGCCAGTGATGCGCATCTAGCTATTTTGCATTATTGGGACAAAATGGCACCGCACTAACTGCCAGTGATGCGCATCTAGCTATTTTGCATTATTGGGACAAAATGGCACCGCACTAACTGCCAGTGATGCTCATCTAGCTATTTTGCATTATTGGGACAAAATGGCACCGCACTAACTGCCAGTGATGCTCATCTAGCTATTTTGCATTATTGGGACAAAATGGCACCGCACTAACTGCCAGTGATGCGCATCTAGCTATTTTGCATTATTGGGACAAAATGGCACCGCACTAACTGCCAGTGATGCGCATCTAGCTATTTTGCATTATTGGGACAAAATGGCACCGCACTAACTGCCAGTGATGCGCATCTAGCTATTTTGCATTATTGGGACAAAATAGCACCGCACTAACTGCCAGTGATGCTCATCTAGCTATTTTGCATTATTGGGACAAAATGGCACCGCACTAACTGCCAGCGATGCTCATCTAGTTATTTTGCATTATTGGGACAAAATGGCACCGCACTAACTGCCAGTGATGCTCATCTAGCTATTTTGCATTATTGGGACAAAATGGCACCGCACTAACTGCCAGTGATGCTCATCTAGCTATTTTGCATTATTGGGACAAAATGGCACCGCACTAACTGCCAGTGATGCGCATCTAGCTATTTTGCATTATTGGGACAAAATAGCACCGCACTAACTGCCAGTGATGCGCATCTAGCAATTTTGCATTATTGGGACAAAATATCACCGCACTAACTGCCAGTGATGCGCATCTAGCTATTTTGCATTATTGGGACAAAATAGCACCGCACTAACTGCCAGTGATGCGCATCTAGCAATTTTGCATTATTGGGACAAAATGGCACCGCACTAACTGCCAGCGATGCTCATCTAGCTATTTTGCAATATTTGATGTTTCTTTCATTTTCCTCCGCAAGAATGCTCTTCTATTGAGCTTATTTAAATTATCCCACCCACAAAATAACCGCATCCTCCTCATAACTGAAAAATAACATATTTTTTAGGGGTTATTATTTATTTCAGCTTTAAATAAATACAAAAAGAAAAGGTGAGGCATGTGGGAATATCGAAGGTCGTTTCCAGTGGTTTCGGCTCGGTCTTGGTGGCACCCTCGTCGTGCTGCCCCAGCACCGTGTCCGCTTCTGCTTCTTTTCGTCCGGATCCTGCATCCGCTTTCAGCTCCTGGCAGCTTGCTGCAATAAAATTTAAAAAAGAGTGCGATTTATTTTGATAATCTTTGGAAAAAAGCTAATATTAAAAAAAAATGGGGCTTAATTCATCCAAAAATGCATGAAATTCAATTCGGAAAGCGGTTCTGAGTTCGTTATTCTCCGTTTAACAAAACTGCTTACTCAGTTTTACTAAAATTTCTACCTGTAATTTTTAAAGAATTTTTTAAACAATAAGATGCAAAAAACTAAATATCAGAGGTTCATAGCTCAGCCAGAACAAAACCACATTTTCAAATGTTCATTATTCATCCAAAAACCCTTGAAATTCAATTTGGAAAGCTGTTTTGAGTTGCTTTTATTACGCTTAACAAAACTGCATACTACGTTTTCAATGTCATTTTTTCTCAATTTTTGAGAATTTTAATGATGGTACCCCTTACATATTTTTGAAAAATTGGATCGATTTATTTTGACATTTTGACTAATTTTCAAATGTTCATAGTTCATCCAAAAACACATGAAATTCAATTCGGAAAGCGGTTCTGAGTATGTTATTCTCCGCTTAACAAAACTGCTTACTCAGTTTTACTGAAATTTCTACCTGTAATTTTAAAGAATTTTTTAAACAATAGGAAGCAAAAACTTAAATATCAGAGGTTCATAACTCAGCCAGAACAAAACCTCATTTTCAAATGTTTATAATTCATCCAAAAATGCATGAAATTCAATTTGGAAAGCTGTTTTGAGTTGCTTTTATTACGCTTAACAAAACTGCATACTACGTTTTCAATGTCATTTTTTCTCAATTTTTGAGAATTTTACTGATTTTTGCAAAAATGGTGCGATTTATTTTGGGAAAACAACCTCATTTTCAAATGTTCATAACTCAGCCAACAATGCATAAAATTCAATTCGGAAAGCTGTTCAAAGTTCGTTTTTCTAAGCTTAACAAAGCTGCTTACTCAGTTTTACTGAGTTGTAAAAAGAAATGTGAAAATAAGTGAAATATAAAAGAAAATAGAATTCAGGCGTCTCAGCAGAAAAGGTAAGTAAGGAAATAAGGAATATTTCGGGTTTATAAAAAACGAAGCGTGTTTCCTAAATTTCTAAAGTGTGAATTTGTTAATAATTCAAGATTTTTCCTCGTTTTCTTGGAGTTGAAAATGTTTAAATTGATTTTTTATTACTTACTTTTTATATCCAGTCTTTGAAATGAGTAAGCAAATATAACCCTTCTTTTCTGTGCGTTCTTTGAATACCAAAAATTGGGGTTATGTTTGTGTCTTCTTTTGAAAAACTAGTACAATATAATTTTATTTAGTATTTTAATATTATGTTAACTTTAGTTAAAACCACCCAAGAAGGCACTCTTAATCACATTCAACGGCGATTCATCATCTGTCAAAATGATGATGAATTAAATTGGCCAAAAAAGCGACATCAGCCAAGGCAGTTAGTCCATACACAGGTATGTACATGGTGTACACGCCATGTCCAATCCCCCCCCATCCTGGGGCAACCGTCTCCGAGTGACCACAAATTGAAATTGACCCTAGACGCCAGCTGGGGCGAGGGACTGGGACTGGGAGTGGGACTGAGACTGGAAATCGAAATCAGAATCACTAACAGAAACAGAAACAGAAACTGAATCTGATTCTGAATCTGGAATCCACAACCAAATCCGAGGCCGAGTCCGAGTCCGAAGCTGGGACATTTGTATGCAAATTCGGTGATTGCTCTCCGCAGATCCACAGAGAAACCACAGGCAAGACGGTAGGAGCGACCACACAATAAATGGGCATAAATTACACGACCCGAAGGCGGAGCCACCACAGACAGTGGATGTGGATGTGGATGTGGCTGTTGGCTGTTGCGACTCTGGGATATGGCGGCTCCAAAATTGATCATTTCTCCCTGGGATGTGGCTGTGGCGGCGGCTATGGATGATGATGGAGTTGGGAGCTGGCGCCATTGGAGTGCGGCATTGCCACTTGAATTTTTGATTTAACAAATACTCATTTGTAAAACGGGCAAGCGGGGCAGCAGGTTTTCCCTCCTCCAAGTCCCCCTAAAATTCAAATGCACACAAGAAGCATGAGGAGCCGAGGCCCAGTTTGAAGGCAACACAAACTTTTGGCCCAACAATAATAATGTCACGTTTATCGTGTGCAGCTAATTACTAACAAAAAGATAGTTTGTAATCCTACATACACACACACAGGCCACCAGACCGAACTTGGCCACAAGAGTTAGCCAAGCGTGGCCGAAAAGCGCCTCCAGGACGTAAGACAACAGCAGGCCACCACCACCAGCCGCCAGTAGCCTGTATTTTTTTCGTTTCACAAGCAAAACTTTTTGGCCAAGAAAGCAAAGCAAAGCAAAAGTAAAGTAAAGCATGGCTTGGCCAGAGTCGAAACTTGGCCAAAACATGTGCTCTGTGCTCTGGCTCTGCAATCTTGGTCTAAGAGTTTTTGGGCATTAGCACACGCCTGAGTGTCTTAGCCATCAAAACACACTCTTCGAGTTGCTTTTGGCCAACAGATGCTACAGTCTTAACCCTTTGGGGGATTAGACCAAAGCTGATTTTTATATTATAAGATTTGTGAGAAGTTTGTAAGGAAGAAGGAGACATTTCTGATCCTTTAAAGTGTATGTATTCTTGATCTGCATCAACAGCCGAGTTGATCTAGCCAAACTAGTCCCTCAGTTTTGAAGCTTTCTTAATGAAACTTTGCATATAGTCTTTTGGGTACTCTAAATGCTATATAAGTCTGTTCAGGCTGGATCGGACGACTATATCATATAGTTGCCATAGAAACGATAGGGAAATTAATAGAAAAAAATTATAATTTTGATATTTCTCAACGTATTTTAATCATTTTTGAGGTGTGGCCATTTTTTATTATTCTAGAATTTTATATTTAATTTCATATAAATCGGACGACTATATCTTATAGCTGCCATAGGAACAATCAGGAAATTAATAGAGAACAAGAAAGAAAGCTAACTTTGGCCAGCCAAAGTTTGTATACCCTTGCAGGTAACAATTAAAGTATATCATAACTAAGTCAAAAATGCATTAATTTTAAATCGAAAAACTGTTCTGTGTTAGTTTTTATGAGGTTTACAAATCTGCATACTTAGTTAGAAAAAAAAATTTTGGTCAATTTTTGCGAATTTTAATGATGTAACCCCTTATCAAATTTCGCAAAAATGACTCAAAATTTGATTTCCTCCAAACATGGCTTAAACGATTCGTATTTTAATGCTGATCAAGAATATATATGGTTTATGGGGTCGGAAATGACTCCTTCACTTAAAAAAATATTATTTTGTATTATAAAATCTGATTTTTTATATTAAAAAATATGATAACTCTGCCAAAAATGCATTAATTTTAAATCGAAAAACTGTTCTGTGTTAGTTTTTATGAGGTTAACAAATCTGCATACTTAGTTAGAAAAAAAAATTTAGGTCAAAAATTGAGAATTTTAATGATGTAACCCCTTATCAAATTTCGCAAAAATGGCAAAAAAATCGATTTCTTCCGGACATGTCTAGAAAGATTCCCCTGTTGATGCTGATCAAGAATATATATGGTTTATGGGGTCGGAAATGTTTCCTTGACTTAGAAAAATATTATTTTGTATTATAAAATCTGATTTTTTATATTAAAAAACTTCTTGAATTTTTTTAAATTAAAAATATCATAACTCGGCCAAAAGAGCATTAATTTTAAATCGGAAAACTGTTCTGTGCAAGATTTTCTACAGTTAATAAATCTGCATACTTCATTTAAAAAATTTGAAAATTCAATTTTTTATCAAAATCAAAAATTTTAATGATGTAACCCCTTATCAAATTTCGCAAAAATGGCTCAAAATTTGATTTCCTCCAAACATGGCTTAAACGATTCGAATTTTAATGCTGATCAAGAATATATATGGTTTATAGGGTCGGAAACGTCTCCTTCACTGCGTTGCAAACTTCTGACTGAAATTATAATACCCTGCAAGGGTATAAAAATGTAAGCTTCACTATTTTTCAATGTATTTTTAAATAAATATTATATAATATTTATTTATAAATAAACATACAACTTTTATATTATTATTAATTATTTTTTATATTATTTTTTCTATTAATTTTACCTAAATAGATAGATTTTTAATGATCCAAAAACAAACTGCCAGGGTTTACAGCTTCCTTTCTTCTTCACCTTCCGCTCCTCCAAAAAGACTTGTTAATTTTTTAGTTAAACAATAAAAATATATTTTATTCGGTATAAATTTTGTGCCGTTTATCAACAATGTGCCACAAAATACATAAAAAAAAAGAAAATAAAACAAAAAAGACCTGCTTCTTTTCATATCAAAGTCAAGTGATTGAGCAGGCAAACATTTTGGTTATCATCTCTCACTCATTACACAGTCAGAAAATGTTACAGTACATTATTAATATATATATATGTGTGTGTGAAAAAACAGTATCAAAGCCTTTATTATTATTGTTTTTGTTGTATAAAATCACAAATCCCTTGTATAAATTGACGCACAAAAGAAATGCTTTGATACTGCTTTGTTTTTGTTTTTTTTTATAACATTTAATATCCTTTTTTTGGTGTTTTTTTTATGGTTTCTACCATTTTTTGTCTATCTAAACTCTTCGCTCGCTTCCTTAAATATCAAATAATATCGCTTTCCTTTGAGACTCTCGAATTGAACTGGGAGTTACTATCACCTCCTCACAGCGTTCCCGTGGGCGTGCCCGTACCAGTGACCACTCCAGCTCCGCCAAACGACAGGAGATCCGCCTGATCCGGCTTATCCCGCGTGGCATGATACGCCTCACGCTCACGATCCGGAAACTTGGTGGGCAGATTCGGTGAATGCAGATTGACCTTGGCCTCGAAACGTACGCCGGCCACCTCCACCTCATAGTGGCCAGAGAGTACATACTCATTGGTCACCGGCAGCTCACCGCCAGCCTCATCAAAGTTGCGCACAAATCCCAGGCAGACTTGCTTCTCGAAAGTGTAACCATAGCCGGTGGTGGTGGTCATGCCCACATAGACGCCATCACGATAAATGGGCTCACCGCCCCAGCACCACATGTCCACCTCGTGGTCATGGTCGTTCAGCAAAAGCTGGACATACATGCGTTTCACTCCCTCCTCGCGTTGCTTGAGCAAGGCACTGCGGCCTATAAAGTCGATGGGTTTCTGTGGAGGATTTTGAATTGTAATTTACTGGATAATCCTTTCAAGCTTTTCCCAAACTCACATTGAACTTGACACGCCAACTGCGTCCACATTCCAGGGGGGTGGTAAAGGTATCCAAATCCTGGCCCCAAAAGGCATAGAACTTTTCAATGCGCAAGGCACGCGTGGCATAGTAGCCTAAAAAAAGGGATTACAAATTAAGAAAAATAAAGTAAAATCAAGTAAAATCAAGAAAAATCAAATAAAAATCTATTAAATTTTACAAAATCTCCAGCCAAACTCACCTGCATGCTGTATGTTAAACTTCTGGCCCGCCTGATAGAGCCTGGAGTACACATGCAAAGCATATTCGTTGGGTATATAAAGGACATAGCCCAGTTCGCCCGTGTGGGTGATGTTTAGCACACGAATGCCATCCGCCAGGCCCACATCCAGTTCCTGCAATAACCAAAAAAACCGAGTTAAAATTAAGAATTTCCCATAAGGATGCACTACACCCACCTTGTAGGTAAAGAAGGGAAAACTCTTGGGCGTGAGATCCGTGTCGGTGAGCTCGGAGAGCAGAATCCTTGAATAGGGTCCTAGAATGCAAATGGCCGTATACATGGAGGTCACATCCGCCACATTCACCTTGGCCCTCAGATGGTCGGGCATGTGTTTGCGTATCCAGCACATGGAGCGGGTCTGCTGTATGGTCGGAGCAATCATCATGTAGCTACAATGGGAGAAGGGTATTAAAGGTAGGTGGCAGCTAATCCTATTCCATACTCACTGCCTCTCTGATAGCCTGGCCAAAGAGCAATCGTTCTCGTAGCCACCATTTGGATTCTGCATGCCCGTGTGTATAATGGAGCCCACTGCCACATCCACATCATTAGAGCATAGATATTGGAGCAGCTCCACCACCTCATTGCCCTTCGACCAGAAGTCGTATTTGGTAAAGGAACTGTAGTCGGCAATGCCTATGCGCTCGCGGCAGGCCCGATACTCGGAGGCCACATGATCGAACCAGGGCGGCTTGCCAAAGGTGCGGGTCTGGGCAATGCGAAAGCGGGGCAAACCGAACTCATCTGTGGGGGAAACAGAGAAGTTTTAAGGTTTAAATAAAGAAATTATCGCAACTCTTTCTATTTTTCCTTAAATATTCATACTCCTACTCACCCTGCTTATCCTGCTGATCAAAGTAATTGGGTCTCTCGTAACCCATTGACTGGCCAAAAACGGCGCCCGCCTCCTTCAGCTGCGGATAGATGGGTGACATGCGCAGATTCCTGCCGGTTTGGAACTCCTCAAACGGATAGTTGATCTCAAAATGCTTGCCAGGCGCCTCCTTGCAGCGATCCCTTAGAAACTTGCGATTGTTGTGCAGCCCCAGAAACCGACTAATGTCCAGAATATGCAAATCCAAATACGTAGAACCCTTGGTTATCAAATCGGTGAGCACACGTCCAATGCCACCCGAGGCGGAGACGCCCATTGTCTTGTTGCCGGCGGCCACATAGTAATTCTGAATCTCAGGAGCCTCACCCAGGATCCACTTGCAGTCCGGCGAGAAGACCTGCAGCGAGTTGGTCAACCGATCGAGGGTGGCGCCCCGAAAGGCAGGCACTCGCAGCAGCAGGGCGTCGAGCAGCTCATGGAAGTGATCCCAATCTGGTGGATGCTGCCTGGCCGTTTGCGACAGCGGTATCACGCCATCCTCATACACCATCTTGGCCTCCCGTTCGAAGCCTCCAGCCAGAATGTGACCCTCGCACTCGCGGAAGAAGATGCGTCCATCAAAGTCCCTCACGAATGGCGTATCCGGACTGAGGCCCTCAATGGGTCGCGTGTGCAGGTAATGATGCTCCACCGCCTTCAGGGGCACCTTCACCACCGGCTTGGACAGGGTGCCCACCTCGCGGGCCCAGAAGCCCGTGCAATTCACAAAATAATCACACTCCACATCGCCCGCCGTCGTCTCCACGCCGCGCACCTTGCCATGTTCGCTGTGGATCTTCTTGATGGCACAATGCTCCACGACACGAACGCCCAGGCGCTGGGCCTCGGTGAGATAGGCCTGGCACACCAGCATTGGATCACACACCCCATCCTCGGGTATCCACAGGCCGCCCTCGATGCCATCCAGGGAGAGCAGATCGCAGTGGTCGCGGCACTGTTCCGGCGACAGGATTTCGCAGCGCATGCCCCAGGCCACGGCCTGTGATTTCATGCGGTTGAAGGCCGTCATCCGGTCCCAGCTGCGTGCTAGGTTCAAGCTGCCCACTTGCCGCCATCCCGTGGGCAATCCCTGCTCCGCCAGCCGCTTGATCAGATCGATGGAGTACTCCGCCAGCTTCAGCTCGGTGTAACTGGGCTCGAAGCGTCCGGCCAGGCCGCAGGCCGTCCATGGCAGCTCGCCGCCCACACGATCCTGTTCCACGACCAGCGTCTCGCCGCCCCAGCCGCTCAGGCCCAGGTGATAGGCCACCGAGGCGCCGGTGATGCCGCCGCCGCAGATCACTACGCGGGCCTTGGATGGCAGTTGGCCCGCCAGCTCCTCGCTGAGATCCGGAGCCTGCTGTGGCTTGAATTTGCGCTTCCGGAGCAGCGGCTCATCCGCCGCCGCCGCGGCCGCCGATGCATCCGCCAGGCAACGCACTGGGCCTGCGGGCAGAAGCCATCTCCTAGCTGCTCCGCCACAACGCCGGCCGCCCACATCCAGGAGTTTCATCATCTTGTCCCCCGAGGATCTCCGGACACATAAGCAAGGTAGGAATTAACGTATTTCCGAATCTACGCGTATTTCCTGAGATTTAGAGATGGGGAAACATCGATAATCTCGAAATATCGTTAATCGTTGCCAATTTAGCTATTTTCCGGGTAGATCTGGCGATTGTCAAGGTGTAATCAGCGGCTAGCGGTTTTTATAGCTGTTTTCTAGCCAAAATAAATTACACTGAAAATATTTAGCTTTTAAAACTTACATTAAATTTAAAAACTAAAAAGAGAATTATAAGAAAAGAAAATTATTAAAAAAGGAAAATAATTAAACAAGAAAAGAAAATTATTACAATAAAAAATTATTAAAAAAATAAACCCCTCAAAAACAACCCACAAAATCCATGAAAAACACAACTTTTCTTTTGAAGATTTATTTCCAATAACCACCAAAAACACCCAGTAACTTCTTAGTTTTTCTATTTTTTTCCAGTTTTCTTAATTTTTTTTTTGTTGTGTTTTGTTTTTCTTTGTTTACAATTTCTGTGTGGGTTTAGGGTTTTTATTTGTATTATTTTTTCTTTTAACTGAAGCCCCTCTGCTCGCCTTCTCCAAGAAACGCAATCAGACCGAAGGAAATCATAACAATCGAGAGGGTCCAGGTCCAGTGCCTGTGTTCATATCCTGGATATTACATATACATATATAATAATGCATAGTGCAGGGGGGAGAAGGAGGTGGCTGTTGCTCTCTAACTGTTTTTTTTTCATTACAGCTAAACTAATTTTTACAAGGTCTCCGAATTGTCGTCGTGCTTCTTTAGTTTTGTATTTACTTTATTCATTAAGTAAGCATAATTGCCCCAAAAAAACTTAATCTTAATCCATTACATAATTGCCCTTTGAGGAGGGAGCTTTGTGAACAACAAAAAAAAAATATACATATATATATTTTTAAATATTTCGTTGGGGGAGAGGGGGGAAAACAAGTTCAGATGCGGAATAGAATTTATTGCAATTGAATTTATACGCGCGCTCTCTCTCTCTCTTCATAATCATAATTTAAGGATAATCATAATAGTGTAATATATATAGTATAGTATATAATCATAAGTTCATACGCAGCATTATTTAATATAAGTTAATTTTCTTCGCTCCGCTCCAACTGTTTTAGTTTTGATTCCCATCCATCCATCGTGCGACCTCATTAAACTATAGATTATAACATTACTATGTGGTTTTGTTTTTCTTATACAGCAGGTGGTTCTTCTGCGTAATACGTAGCACATGGCACGTAGTACGTAATCAATAGATACGATATACGTTACGAGAGTTCTAGATACATTTAGATAACGCCCTATTATCTCATTATCCCGGGGTGGTTTTTAGCTCTCTCACAGAACTACAAAAACTAGATCAATGTGGCCCCTAGTGTGGGTTGTTGCTACATCGTCAAGCAATTATCCTGTAACAGTTTTTGCTCTAGCGCTTCATCTCCCTATAAAGACTACAACTTATTTAGATTTTAATAAAAAAAAAAATATGGAATAATTTAAAAAAATAAATAAAAACAAAAAAAATTGACACGTTTGACTAGGTCATACCTGGCAATATACCAGCGAATCAGGGTTTCTAGAGGTTTTTAAAGGGGGGAACAAGTCAAGTTTTTCTCACAGCTTACTTTTGGCGCCCTCTGTTGTCCTTACTCAAGGAGTTTCCTTTTTAAAAAAGTCATTTTTAAAATTACACACAATATTTAAAGTTTAAATTCATGATACAAATTCTTATAAGAACCAGTAATATATCAAATATGATATTTATTCTGGCAAAAAACGTAATTAAAATTGTTTTTAGTTTGTTAAGCCTGGCGTCATCTGCCGGAACTTAAGCCTTATTTTCCCTTATCCTTTTTTTCCCTGCTCTTTTCTTTAGAGCTTTTTCCCCCGGAAAAGTTTCGCTGGAAATTGCCAGGATAAGCCCTGCCTGTGTGTGTGTGTGTGTTGGGTGTGTGTGCCAGAATTGAGGGCTTTTTGACTAAGAGGCTAGGCCTCTATCTAATGTATACATTATACATGCGAATAAATAAATTAGTTTTAGTTCATTTCTTAAGTTTTCTTTTCTTTTTCCTTCTTTCTTTTTTTTTTTTTGGTTAACATTGGGATTGGCACATTATATTACATATCATACAAAGCTTCGCATTCGTTAAGTTTCTCTACTTGTCCTCGTGTTATCCTTTTTGTTTTTCATTACTAACGGAAAGAGCCAACCGAAGACCAGTGTTGGGTAAGGCGAAAGTATTGGGAAGGGTCACTGAACTAGAGCTAAAGCACGCCATCAAAAAAAAAGGGGGGTTTCGTTTCGCTTCGGTTTTTGGGTTGTTCGTTTAAAGTTCGTGTAATAAAATGTAACCGCTTATCACATTCATAGAACTTGATCAATTCTCTAAATACATCATATAGTCGTATGCATAGGTTAAATATAGTACATAATTTGGTACAGTTACCTTGTATGAGTTAACTAAATGTTTTCGTTTCCTTAATAGCACAGTGTATACGCTTCCGTCTTCGATCTTTCTTTCTTTCTTTGTTTTTCTTTTTTTTAGGGCACATTCTTTTAGTTTTAAATTTAAATTCAATTGAAAAAAACGAAAAGTAATCAAAGGTTTTTTTTTAAACATTTTGGAGTACTTTACCGACCTGCTCTCTGACTTTTCTCATTTTAGTTGTTATACTTTTATGTTTTAGTTTGTTTTTATTTTTCTTTTTTTAATTGGTATTTGATTTTCATTTTTTTTATTTTTTGTTTCTTGCAACAACTACAATACATGCAAACAGCAATTTTTTTTGGAGTGCAACATAAACGGTCTGACAATTCGAAACAGAATCTATCTTAAGTTCTTGCTTGTATCGCTTACTTTTTGGTATATATATTCACTAGATCTATGTAAGTATTAGGTTTTTGTTTTGGGTGTGTAGGTTTTTCTCTCTGTGTGTATGTATAACTATTTTTTTGGCTACTTTTTTGAGGTTTGTAAAATATAGAAATTAGGTTTAATTCGATTCTTAGTTATATATATTTTAGAACCCATAAATAAATCATAAATAATTTATATTCGTATCCTTACAGTGTCCTTGTTTTGTCCAGTTGTCAAAGAGAGAGAGTGTGAGTGTGTGTGTGTTTTGCCGGTAGGGGTGTTTCATTGTTTGAATTACACATTTAATACTTGGGTTTTCTTCAGTTTTATAACATTTACTTTATAAACTATTTGCAATGCCTCATTGTTTAATGACCTGTGACTGCTGTGGGAATCTCTGAAGCTTTTCAGCTTCCTCTCTTAGGTTTCAGTTGAGTTTTCTCTGGTTTTTTAGTTTAGTTTTTTTATTTATTTCTTTTTTTTTTGCAAAATAAATGCTCTGGATTTTTGTATCTTTCTCTGGAAAAAAAAAAAGAAAAAAAAAAAACAACATCTCAGGTTAGAGACTACACTAGACTACATATCCCGCTTAAACATTTTGATCTTTTTTCTGATCTTATTTCTGTCTGAGAGTTTTTTGTGGTTACGTTTTGTGGTATCTTTTTTTGGGGGTTTTAGTTACTTTGGAATTACTGGCATTACTCTGGTTAATGTTAGTTTTTATTTCGCTAAGCTATTAGGTGGAGAATCGGAAACTCATGTAAGTAGTTCACTTGAAACGTACGATTTTATGAGAGTGTGTGTGTGTGTGTTTATGTGGGGTGTTGTGTTAGGGAAGTGTGGTGTATGCGCTATATGTAGGGCCAGTTTTTGGTTGAAATATTTCACTTTGAGTCTAAAAAATTAATGAAAATTAAAAATAACCTGATTAGAATTATTTTTTCTTTGTCCCAAAAGTCGGTTATTTACACAGTTTTTGTAATAAACATTAAAAACCAAATTATATTGTCTAAAATTTAATTTAATTTGCTTTTAGTTTATATTAAAATTGAAAATAAATATTTTTAAAAATTTTAAAATTCCTTTTGATATTTTTTATTAATTTTATTTTACCTGGCAACCGTGAAATATTTATTACCAAACTGGCCCTCGCCTTTTATAGTCTTGAAACGCCTTGTTTTTGTGTTCTAAACTTATCGGTGTACCGTTATTCGTGTTTTTAGCACAAAAATACCTATCAAGATTTTGTTTTCGGTATTCTTCATATATTTTTTTTTTTATATTTAATTTTAGTTTTTTTTTTTTCTTGTTATTTCAAAATAAATTACAAGGGGGGGATTCGAGAGGGATAAAATATACTCCTTACGAGTTTCGCCTTCGTTTGCATAAAATACCTTAACATCCATTTTTCGCCTTAACTCATCTTTATCGCGATCATCGCGCAGAATCTTAAATAAATATAAAGCACAAAGTGTTGACTTTCCAGTTGGTTTTCTCGACTTCTAGTTGATAAGTTATAGATATATATATAATATAATGTATATATATAAGTAAAGTTAATCCTTTTGAAGATGCGTGTGTGTGAGAAGTGTTTGGGGGGTTTAGCATCTTCAATCTTAAATAAATTCCCAAACATCATTGCTGCCATGATGCCTAGTTTTTATGTTATATATATATTTTTGGTATGTCGCGGTGCTCCTCTGTTTTTTCTATAAGTTTTTGGTTTGATTTCTTGAACCCATCTTAGGCATAAAACTCCGTTTTTCCTTGCGTCTTATAGGCCTCCTCCTCGATTTTGTACATGTCCATAAGCTAGGATTTTTTTTTGTTTGTTTGGTTTTTGAAGCGTTGATGGTGACAGCAGGCGGGCAGCGTGATAAACAAAATACAAAACATAGTTTTTTCGCAAAAGTAAACAAATTTGTTTCGTGTGTGTGTGTAAGTGTGAAATGAAAAGTGTTGGAAAGAGAGAAATAGAGAGAGAAAGAGCGAGAGAAAAGAGAATTTTTAGTTTAGTTTTTCTTGGTTAATTTTCTTTGACAATTTTTTAATTTGTTTTTATTTTTTGTTTAAGGTTAGGGCGGGCGACACAGCAAACGATAAATGACAAGGCGTTATATTTGGGTGGAAGGGGCGTGGCAAATCGGGTGTTAGAAAGAGAGACAGCTACAAAGACAGAGATACATAGAGACAGAGTGAGACAGAGAGAGAGAGAGAGAGAGAGAGAGAGAGAGAGAGAGAGAGAGAGAGAGAGAGAGGGAGCTAAGTAGTTCGATAGTTGAGCTGCGAGCTTGGATTCTCTAGGTTTAACAGGATTCGAGCCAAGATCTTAACTATATATAGTAGGTATATATAACACATAGTCAGAGGAAGTAGGATACATGGGATACAGAGGCTTAGGGATCAATATCAAAGTGGCAAAAAGGCTGGAGACACAGAGCACACATACAACTTAAGCACAGAAAAGCAAATAAAATCGAAATTAAATATAAACCAAAAAATTAACATGATTCTTGGTGTGGAAATTTATGTTAAAAATATTTAAAAAATATATATATTAATATATATTATTTAATAAATAGAATATTGAATAAATATATATATTATATTTAAATTTATTTTTTATTTAAAATTTATTAAATATATATATTAAAATATAATATTTAATAAATAAATAAATAAAATATTTAATGAATATATAAATTAATAAATATTATTTAAAAAATATTTAATTAAAAAATGAATATTATATATTTAAAAAAATTTATCTATGTTAAATATATATATCTTTTTAATATTTCAAAATAAAATAAATAAAATATTTTATAAATATATTTATTAATATATCATACTTAATAAATATATTTAGTAATATATATTATTTAATAAATATTTAATTATGAATTAAAATAAAATATTTTACAAAATTTATCTAAGTAAAATAATTTTTTAAAAATATTCCACACTAAAAATTAAAGAAAACTAAACAGAGAAGTCCTAGAAAAATGAGAGAGCACATGGTGAGGCATGAAAGTAAATGAACATGTACCAATAAATATATATATATATCAATATATAATACATATATAAGGAAGTAGTAGTAGATAATTACATCTTAGCAGTTAGTGTGAAAGATTAGCAGCTACTTGACTGATCGATTACTTTCAGGTTAGTACGGATGGGTAACGGTTCGGTTAGGTTGGGTTTTCTTTTTCGTTTGTGATTTGGTTATTTGGTTTATCGGTTATTAGTTATCAGTTATTAGTTATTGGTATATTAGTTATATTGGTATATGCATCCCCAGTCGATGGTCCCTCTCTCTCGCTCTCGCTCTCTCACTCTCACTCTCTCTCTTTCTCTCTGTCTGTCACTTTTATATCAATCGTTTGGGAGATGCATTTTTTAGCTTTGAATTTTTTTATATTTTCAGTTTCAGTTGTTGTTTGCTTTCATTTGTGATTTCAGTTATCTGTTATCGTTTATATCGGGGTTTTATCGATTTTATCGTTTACGGTTTTTCGCCCTCTAGCTCTCTATACAGGTGTGGTTGTTGTCTAAAGTACAGTCTCAATACTGGTTATAGTGTCGGTCTGCGGCCGAGTTTCGTTCAGTACCTTTTGCACATCGGTACTGAATTCCTCGATCTGCTTCGAGTGCGCCAGCTTCAGTTTCTCCATGGCGCGTCCCTGCTTAACGCCAATTTGCTGTAAAAAACAATTGGGAATTTAATTAATTAATTTATAAGGACAGACTAGAATCGTTAAAATAAAATAAAAAATATTGTATTGATAAAATATAACCTTTTTAGAAAAATATAAAATTTTTATCATCGGAAAAATATCAATATATCGAGTATTTTCGATATTTTTAATTTTAATGTATATGTATATTTTTTGTACGTTTGTTTTATTCATTTTTTATTTTTTAATTAATAAATACCCTATTTTAATTTATTTCATCGATATTTTTTAATTAAAAACTATCGATAAAATATATCAAAAAATTTATTTTAATTTAAAAATATCGATAAAATATATCAAAATATATATTTTAATCAAAAACTATCAAAAAAATATATCAAAATATATATTAATATTTTTATCAATTTTTGTTCAACAGAGTCTCAAAACACTTACCTTCTTCTCCTCCATGAAGCGCTTCACATTGTTCTGACGCTTCTCGCGCAGCCGCCGATCCTTCTCGTTCTTGGTCTTCAGCGTCTTGTCGTTCTGCACCTCCTTGGCCGTGTCCGCCGAGGTTTTGGCCTGCTTGGCATTCAGATCCTTGACATCCCTGCAGCAAAATAAAACGCAATGTAATTTCGCCCCCACACTACCTGGTGGCTATCCCTCTCACCTGGCATGACGATCCTCCAACTGCTTGATCTGCGCTGCCTGCACGGTCAGCATGAGTGCCTTCATGGCATCCTGCGAGTCCTGGACATGCTGACGGAGCATATCCCACTCCTCCTTGCGATGGCGGGCAATCATATCGGTCCACTGCTTGGTCTGATCATTGATGGCATTCTTGATATTGGCATCATTCCTTATATCATCCTTGCTCTTGCCCTTGATCAGCTTATCGATGGCCGCATTCTGGGTCTTTTGCACCGAGGTGCGCTCCTTGGCATGCTTCTTGCGCAGAGTGTCCAGCTCCTTGATCTGCTTCTTGCCCACCTTCTGGAAGCCCTTCTCCTGGCGCAACGACTCGAGAGTTACAGGCTCAAAAACTAGCGGGGGTTCCTTTTTCTCCTCCTCCTTGGCCTTGCCAGCATCTCGAGCGGCTCCACCGCTTTGCTCTTCAATGCCCAAGGCCTTCATTTGTTCATTTTGCTGCTTTGCAGCACCAGCAAATCCTCGCGGATCCGACAACATGGCCATGAAATCCTCAAAACCATCGGGCACATAGATCTTTAGCTCGATATTCACGAACAGCATTGGCAGGGACATGGGGAAATTGGCCTCGGTACGCAGGGACACATGCCGATAGCCCGCTTGCAGGCCATCCAGCGGCAGGATACGTTGACCAATCATTTTGCCGCTTTCCTCATAAACACCAAATCGTAGAACGGCCAAATCCGGCAGCACCACCTTACGGAACACAAAGGCATCCTCGTTGTACACCGGATTCAGACCATTGTTGGGCACCAGTCGCGTGCGAAACTCCTTTTTGACGGTGTCCGAGGGCAGACCAAACATGTCCACCTCCACATAGGTGCCCACTTTCTTGTCGGACAAAAACTGACCGGCTATCACCTTCACGGAGCATTGGGCGGCAATTACACCGTCTACGGGTGCATCGGCAAATGGATCGAAATCCTTGTCTGCTCGCCGCATAAAGTCCGGCTTTAGGAGGTAGCCACAGCCGCCGTTGTACTCGAATTTACCTTGGTTAAGCTGCATTGGCAGATCGGAGGATTGGAAGTTAAGCGAGACCATTTGGCAGCCGGCATTCCAGAAAACCTGCGGCATGTAGTTGGAGGAGTCGGCCCGTGTGCCCTTTGGATAGATGCGAGACATCTGACGCTTGTTGTAATTGACAAATTCAATGGAGCTCTGTTTTAGGTAATTCATGCCCGCCGATTCCGCAAAGGAGGACATGTTGTGGGCTATGTTTTTCTCTGTTAGAAGGTTAACCCAGAATAATATCTTATAATTTCTTGTGTTTTTGGCAAAGATAATCCTTACCGATTGCCTTGTCAAAGCCCTGAAACTTGATGGGCTGCGCATAATTGACCATGGATGATAGCCACGGATGGACATTGGTGGTGGAGCCACTGTAATTGGCAGCAGCAGCCTCAGCCTCGGCTCCACCACCACCCTCGGCGGCACCTTCGGCGGCTGCCGCTGCCTCGGGTGCTGGCGCTGGAGCAGCCGCTGCCTCTGGCGGTTTGCCAGCACTTGCATCCTCCTCAGGATCATCGTCCGTCTTCAGTTCGCCTTTCAGCCACAACTCAAGCTCCACCTTTTCCACCTCCGGCTTCATGCGTTTGTTCTTGATGAGAATCTTGCGCTTCAGCTTGCAGGGTGGTGGCAAAGGTAGACCAGGATCCAGCTGGGTGGGAGGGTAATGGGTTTATGGAAATATATTTATGGGGAATTTATTCACACTTACCGGATGATCCGAAAGCGGCTCCTTCAGTAGCAGATCACCGAAGAAGTCATCACAGTATTTGGCCAGCTTGTATTGCTGGGCACGGTTGCAGTGGTTCTCAAAGGACAGAATCACTGGATACTCCGAGGATACAAAGGCGCAGTCCGCGATGGCTTGGATGCAGTCCTGTAAAGTAACACAAGTATTAATCGATTTTTTAAGATAATTATTTAAGTTAAATATATATTTATAGATTTATAATGAAAGACCTTTTCTTTTTATTAATAAATTTCCAACTGCCTGAAAGACTAGTAAATCCTGGTAAATTTAGGACAAATTTGCCATGGTTTTTATGCAAAATTATCCAGCAAAATAGGTGCAAATTCCCCTTGTCACTTTAATTTACAGAAAATTAAAAAACAATTACTTAAAAAATTAATTAGTTAAATTAAATTTTTGAAAAATTGACCTGCAAAATAATAAAAATTTCGCTTAAATTAGACTGATTATTTCTCCATTTATTTGTTAATAAAAATAAGTAAAATACTTATATATAATTTATAAATTATATGTAAAATATATATTTCAATAGAAAAACTAATTATAGTTTTTTTTAATTTATGTTCCTTTTTAGCAGTTTAGTGGCATTTTTTATGAAAATAATTAATATTAAAGTTAAGCTTTGAAAATGCCTCAAAATTAATCTCTTTAATTTTTATACTCAATAGATTCCTTTATTCTTTCTTTATAATTTATAGGTAAACAAAACCCACCTTGAACAGAATTTCCGTGCAGTAGGCATGACCGTGGGTAACAATGGGCTCCTCATCCTCTCCCTTGCCATTCCAGCAGTCCAGCTCCACACAGCGACAGCCGGCGAGCAGCGTTTGACGGTACATCTCCACGGAGCTCTTGCCTCCAATCTGACGACCAGACAAGTAGGTGTTATGCGAACTATTGATGTAGTAATGGGCCAGAGGCTGGTCCATTTCCATGTAGAAGTCCAGTCGATCCAGGAATACGGGAGCATTCTCATCGGACATAAGATAGCGCTTGAAGCCGTCCAAAGAGAGTTGAACTAGAGGAATAATATTTGTTATAGTTAAAAATATATGTAATATAATTAATAATTTATGTAGTATAATTAATAAAAAATAAATCGAAATATTTAATTAATAATAAATCCTAGTTTAATCTTTGGAAATTTCTCAAAATAAATCTATTTAATTATAAATATAATTTATTTTTGAGATTAGTTATTTATAACTTAATTAAATTATTATAATTAATTTTTCAGATTACTTTTTTATAACTTACCACTCTTTTTCTTCTCCTCATCCAGCTCGTAGTCATTGATAATCTCCGTGCAGCGCTTCTCCTCGTAAAGTGGATAAAGGATCTCGTTCATGCGAGGATCACGTTGTTTGTCATTCATAAACTGGATGAACTGCTCCAGACTAATGAAATCCTGCTTGCCCTTGGTGCTGTTTTTTAAGGATATTAAAAAATATGTTATAAATATTAATTTTATGTATATTAAATATACAATGTAATATAAATTGTAATTAAATCTTCATTCTACTCACATGGATGTAAACAACTCCTCAATGTCATTGCGTGGACACACCTTGTGATACAAAGCATAAAACTTATCAAAGGTAAACTGCTCCTTGGTCATCGTGGCATTCTTGTCATCCGGCAGGCCAGCATCCTTGATGCAAGTGTAGACCAGCTTTTCCGTTTTGCCAGAGGCAAAGGTCTTGGCCAGCGTTTTAACTGGAATTTTGCCGCTTTTTTCAACGCAGTAACTCAATCGCATCCAACTAGGTTTATATGAGCATCGCAGAGAGAGAAGTATTTTTTCAGGCTTTTAATTTGTTTTCTTTTCTAGGAAGTTCTATAAGGGGGTTTCCCTTGTAAGAGGGGGAGTTTTTGGGGATGTAATGCAATTAAAATGGCAGTGACAAGCAGTAACAACAACAAGCATACTTAATTTGTTGAAATAATTAGTAAAACTCGAACAAAACAAGTCAACATACCTGGTTTATAAGGAGAGAGTGGTTTAAAATAATTCTGTAAAAGCTAAATACCTTAAAAATAGGGATAGTTTAAAGTATAAAGATTACATCTTCATCAGAATATTCATAAATTTGCCTTTTGGCCCAATTTAAATTAAAATAATATCTCTGATAGCCCTGAAAATTGATTGGAAAATAAACACTATTTTCTGGCAGCCACCCCCCTCAGAGTCACATCTTAATGCCTAAGCTGACGGCCGTTTGGTAATCGAATTCAATATTGATTAGCAATCAAGTTCAGGCTGATCCCTTACGCAGATGATTAACGAGCCAAACTCATAACTAATTGAAACGAAAGAGAGCTTACAGCCTGGTCACAATTTGCATGGCCAACTGACCACTGGACACATGGTCTATGGTCTATATCCCGACGGCTTTTAGTACCAATTCCATACACTTTTTGGCCGCTCACGTTCTCCGGGTCAAGTAATTGCAACCCCGCTGTTGAATGACGCATAAATAATGCAATCAGAAACAAATTGCAAACAAGGACGACGAAACATGCAACATGCCCCACCTGTGTGCCACGCCTACATTGCACCTACACTGCTACAATCCTCCTACTTCTATTCCTACTCCTTCTCTTGTTCCCTATTCGGCCAAGGTGTTGCCCTTATCGGTGGTTAACACGGTGGTTCGTTAAATGCACTTTTCCAACTTTTCAACCCGAAAACCCCTCTTAAAGTTAGAACACTTGGAGAAACTTGGAGCACCAAGTAAGGTTTTAAATTTAAAATTAATAAAAAACAATTAAGAAAATTAAATATAATATAAGAAAATATTTAACATAAATTAGTTTTTGAAGATATTTATCTTATTTTGAAATTGAAAATTAAAATTTTTCCTTTACTTTCTTCGTTCCACTCAGAGAAAAGTATCACCAAGTAAGGTTTTAAAATTAATATTAATTAAAAACAATTAAGAAAATTAATAAATCTTAGAAGAAAATATTTAAAATAAATTTGTTTTTAAGAAAACTTAACTCAAATCTTTTTTTTTTAATTTTTCTTATACTTTTTTCGTTATTTAATAATATAAATAATATATATATAGAACATTAATATTAATAAAAAAAAATATATATCAAAAACATTAAAAAATCTTAACAAATATTTATAAAAAAAAATCAATTTAAGAAATTCATCAAATCTTATAAGAAACTATTAAAAATATATTTTTATTCAAGGAAATTGAACTTAAATCTTTTTTAATTTTAAATTTTTCGTATACTTTTTTCTTCATATAATTAATATAAATAAAAAAAAATATATCAAAAACATTAACAAATATTGATGTTAAAAAAACATTAGGAAATTCAACCGATTTTATAAGAAACTATTAAAAACACATTTGTATTTGTAAAAATGAAACCTTTTTTCATTTTCTTATACTTTCTTTTTTACAGTGTAGTTATCCTCACCCCAGGACCTGGCACACAGTCGACTGGGAATAGAGTTCACCGCAGGCAACGCATATCCAATGAACCACAGTTCAGTTGCCGCCTTTCATCTACCCCAGGGACACGGAGGAGGCAGGAACCTCAGGAACCGTGGTCATCATCAGACACTTTTGGCCTATTGAATGCATTCGTTTCGAGGCAAACTTTTGGACGGTTTAACCCAATTTTCAATGGCCAGGCCTGGAATTTATAACCAACCATTCTAGGGCAACGCCCACACTTGTTAAAAGCGGAAACCCAAAACAAATTCAACTTAAATGTAGGCCAAAAAAAGGGTAGGGTTTTTTGTTGAAAAACAAAATATACATACAAATATAATTTGTTTATAAAAATATTAATTACAAATTGGACTTTGATAAATATTATGTGAATTTTTCTAATAATAATAATAATTGTTTAAGTTTAATTATTATTATTAAAAGTACCAATTGTTAAATAATAATAATAATAAATATTATAATATACTTTTAATAATAATAATTGCTTAAAATTTATTAAGTATTATTAATAGTAGTAATTTTCGAACAATATATATCAAAGTCTAATTTGTAATTTATATTTTCATAAACAAGAAATAAAAATATATTTTTTATTGGCTCATAATTTTGTTGTCCAGAAATTCCCAATTTTAATTCCTTGTTTTGTATTATAAAATTAATATTTTCTCTATTTTCCCAAAAACCTTCTTCTAGCACCTCATTTGGTATTGGTATTTTCACCCCATTCCCGGTGGGAAAAAGAACAGCAGCCCCACCCAGAAAGTCCTTCTCCCAGCCCCCTTTCAAACACTTTTCCTCACGGCGGCCAGAGAATGCAAATAATATGAATTTATTTAGAGCCAAAAAGTGGACCATGGACAACGACTGGCGGGGAATAGAAAGTCGAGTCTTTGGCCCAAGGATCGAATTGCAGCCAGGCTGTGGGGTTCCCGGAATTGCGTAATCGCCAATCAGGAAATTAATAACAGACAAGAATGCGAATAATTGACCCGAAAGACCAAACAGACGATGATGTTGTGGCGAAATGTAAACGGATGGAATTTCAGTTTCAGAAAAGGGAAGTGCAGTAGCAACAATGGTTTCCCAGTAGTCACAACTTGCATTTCGCCGAAGCGAAATATAATATAGTTAAGGTCTTTAATTAAATGATAAGTTTCAGGGGAATTTCATTCATTAATTAAGGAATTAAATTATAGGGGAACTTGGTGGGAATTGAATTTATAATTAAGACTTTAAATAAAGGAGAACTTGGTGGGAATTAAGGCCTTAAATTCGATAAGACCTTGGCAGGATTTGAATGATTAATTAAGGCCTTAAATTAAAGGGGAACTTGGTGCGAATTTTTATTATTTATAAATAATTATTTATTAATTAGAAGTTAAGGCATAAAGTATATACTTACCTTACAATACATAGGGAACTTTGTCTACTTACATCTAAAACCCTTGAAACTTACTTACTTAAAGATGGTATGACACTCTAATTATTAGGTAGAAAAATCGTTTGATATTTTATGATTCTATTTAGGGAGAAATATCTTATGATTTCTTATGATTGAGTTACTAAAATAATTTTAATTACTTTATGAAGAGATTTTTAAAGGTTTTCATTATCTGGCATACATTAAAGTGTTTCTTTTTAATTTATTCTCAGTGTTATACAGGCATAATTCGCTATTTTCGATTTTCTTAAAATAATTGTTAAGGTTTTAATGAATGATAAATTGTAATTTAATATTTTTAAATATATTTTCTAACATCTAGCACTGTTTAGGGGCTCTTTTTCAGGTAATTCCAAAATAAGACCTTAGTGTCATAACTGCATAATGCGCAAATTTGAAAATTTTAAAACTTAAACTGTTTTAATTTTAAAATTCAGCATCAAATTTACATTACTTCCTTAATCTGGCATAATTTTAGTGTGTTTTTTCTCAGCTAAATCCCAATTTTTATCTCAGTGTCATAGCAACATAATAAGTTATTACATTTAAACTACACAAAACTGGCTTCCTGCATCTTTAGACCCAATTAAAGGTGCCTGATTCTTCCTGTGTATATCCCATAAGGGACTAATTTTCGGTTGGGTTCCCCTTTGACAAGGACTCGTACTTACTGCTTCATCAGATTGGTGCGAGGACACACATTCGTGGCCCGATTGTTATGCGTGATTTGACGCAACATCTTTTGCCAGCTCTGTGCGAGCGAGATGGTTATGTACAAGTTAGACAGCGACAGAGATGGAGAGAGAAAAGGCAACAATAACAATAACGCAGTGAAGAAGAACGAGAAGAAACGGCATGCAGAGGCACAGAGAGAAGAGAGAGAACGGAACGTAACGGAACAATCGATGCAATTATGTACACACAGTGTAATCGTGTGAGGTGCAGCAAGTGGAATTAATGCGGCAGAGGGGAAGGGGAAGAGGGAGGGAAAGGAAAAGGGAAAGAGGTAACAAGGGTCTCGGGGCCAGGACACTGGCCACTGGCCACAGGACGCTGGACAAAACGATGAGAGGATGCAAGGAGGACAAGTTGTGACATGAAGGTACGGGTTGGAAACACGCCCACTTACTGTTTCCGCAGACACATCATGGGGCAGATATTGTTCGCTTTGACATTATGCGTTATTTTTCGTATGCCATCTAGCCAGATCTAAAAGTAAAGGGATATATTCGATGGGAGAATCGGTATGTGAGTGTATATGCTCGAGCAATTTCTATTTATTTCAGTGTATCAATGCCTTGGAGTGGACCTTGTTTAAAGTGATAATAATATTAAAAGGTAAAATAATCAAAAAATTAATTATGTTACTTGGAGAATCTGTTTCTTAATTTTCTCAAAATTTTTAGAATTTTTTTATTTCCTTTTTGTCACTCTATGAATACCTGGCGTATGAGTAATATTCAGTATATTGTATAAATATCACTCATACGCAGTGTTGACAAATAAAAATATCTGTTTTTATTTATAAAGGTCCACCCTAGCAGTTCTTAAATTAAGAAATAAATATCGTTTTGTATGTTTATGCAAGGAAATGTATACACTACGCTTAATGAGAGTTTATTGCTCCTCCGATCACTGCTTTCCCCTCAGTCACTCCTTCCGTTATTTTAAAATAATATAATAAAATAAAATAATGTAACCTTGGACTTACCTTGGCTGTTGCCGCATCTGGACAAATAACATGATGATATGTTATATTGATATAGTCCGTGTTCGAACAGATCGTTAGGGATCGTTTATCCAGTTCCGGTATATTGGTTCCGTTCTTTTTGGTCACCTTATCGAGTATCTTTGGATCCTGTAAGAGCAGAATGGTAATTACTATGACTGCAATTTGCAACGGAACGGCATCGGTAGTACCGATTCCAATCCCAGCATCGGGGAACATTAATCTCCCAGTCGCATCATTAATCAAGGCCGGGGAGGAGCGGCAAAATACATTTATCAACATTTGTGCAGCATTGCGCGGAGTCAAGGATATATATGTATATACAGATATTTTCATTCTAGTTTCCCTATTTTTTGTATGTTGGCCTTCGTCAGCAACAATTAAATGCTGTGTACTTTTTCCATTTTAGCCTCTTTATTTTTTGGTTCAGAATTTAAATTTAATTGCAAGTAATTTATTTAGGAACTTAAAACCAGGAAGGATAATAGGAAAAATATTGTAAATTTATTTATTTAAGAGAAAAGAGTAAATAAAAAATGTTTTAAATATTGAATTATGGTAGTGCCATGAAAACACTGCTGCCTAAAATAAGATGCTTTCTGTAAATTGTATATTTAAAGATTCAAAATTGTTTGTATTATTATTATTTTTTTATTTAATCATTTATTTATTTATTTAATCATGTATTTATTATTATTTTAATTATTTATATAAATAAAAAAAAAAAACCCTTAAAAAGGATGCCTAAAATAAGATAAATGCTGTATATTTCACATTTATAGATTTAAAACTATTTATTATTATTATTATTTTAAATATTTATAAATGTATTTATGATTGTTATTACAAATATTATAGATTCAAAACCATTTATTTATTATTATTATTTAAATTATTTATGTATTAATTCATTATTAATTTATTTTTATTATTTTTATTATTTTTATAATAATAAAAAATAATAAAAATAATAAAAATAATTAAAATAATAAAAATATTATTATTTTTTGTATGTATAATAAAAATAATAATATTTATATTTTAATTATTTTTATTTGGTTATTTATTCATTTATTTATTTAATATTATTTTATTTTATTTATTTATTTTTATTATTATTTTAATTAATTATTTAAAAAGTTTTTTAAATATTTAATTATTTTTTAAATTATTAAATTATTTTTTTAATTATTTATTTCTTTATTATTATTATTATTTAAAATATTTATTAATTTATTTATTATTATTATTACTTTCGGTGATATTTTCCTAGTATTTTATCGCCTTAAATAACTTAAATGCTCTTTGAAAAGTCCTTCCACTTAAACGTTGAATTTCTTAAAGGAAATTGAATTATGCAGAGACCCCGCCAAGGAGATTTCCTCACCTTGCCAGGATACACACACACACACACACACACACACTCATACACCACCATCAATAGCTCAATCAGTTCGAGTGCAATTTGCGAGGACAAGGGGTGGCAGGAGCCAGGAGGCAGCAGCAGGAACTGTAGCATACTTTCGAGTGCTAAATAAGTCAGCCTCCCCCCCGTTTGGTCGCTTTGAAGCAGCACAAATAAAGTGAAAGCAAATGTTATACAAGTTTTTGTTCGCCTTATTCTTTCCCTCATTTTATTTCGTTTCATGTTTCTTCCTTTTTATTTGGTCCTGTACTTTGTTTGCCTTCCTCTGGCACTTTTTTTTTTGCCCTGCACAGCTTCCTTGTGCATTATTGAAAAGCGTCAAAAAAAAGAGAGGGAGAAAAACTAAAAGCCAGGAAAAGTCGGTGGAAAGGAAAACTGCAACCAAGCTCAAATTTTTCGTTTTCAATATTTCTTTTCGGGTTTTTATTTATTTTCAGGCAGCTTTTTTTTTCTTTTTTTTTCTGCGGTTTCCCTCTGCCAAACGAAGCAACTTTTAATGGTTCATTGTGCAAGGCTTTTGGGGCATGCGTCCTGGCAGCTCCTTTTTCCTTCAGCTTTAAGTGTGTAAGTGTATGTGTGTGCGGCTCACTGATTTAATATTGATGACCAAACATTTCAAGTGATGGCAAAGCACTCAAGACACACTGAGGTATTCAGGCAGGTTTCAGTTTTTTTTCTTTGATTTTATTTTTATTTCTTTAGTTTTAATTACAATTTATATATTTTTCGTGTTAAAAAATATTTTATATATTAGTTAGTTAAAACTAACTAGCTCCAGCTCCAAGCAGAAATTAAATTAATATTTATTATTGTAAAATAAAATAAAAAAGAATCATCATTCCAAAAATCAATCTGTTCATGAGGAGTTCAGTTCTAATTCACTCCAATGCTATTGCAGGCATCTGAAAAACCTTACTGGCACTTTTATATATTTGAAAACGCTCCAGCCATTATTTGCGAAAACATTCTATGTTTATTTTTTAAATTTTAAATTAAAATAAAAATAAAATATATCATAATTTCAACATAACCCACAAGGTATTTTTAAAAAACTTATTGAAAACGCTCCAGCTATAATATGCGAGAACTTGTTAAAGCAATTGGTTCATAAAAAACATTAATTTTTTTAGTTGTAAAATAAAATAAACACAAAATAAAACATAATCATCGCTCTTCAGGTTTTAACTTTCCAACGACTCCACAGGCAATTTTAAACTAAACTAAATAAATAAAAGAAATAAAATAAATAAAGCACGTAACAAAATTGTCTGAAAAATTTGATGTCAAAGCAATTAATTTCAAAATATATATATATATATTTTTAAGTAGTAAAATAAAATAAAAATAATTAAAACATAATGATCATTCCAACTGAATCAATGCGTTCAGGAGGTACCGTTTTAACCGTAAAAATAAAAACACAAAAAAAAAGAAAGAATGTTAATTAAGAAAACAAAAAGAAGAAAATAAAAGAAAAGCTAGTTAAAAGCCACAGGACCTTCTAGGTCAAAGGCCCACAACCGAATGAATTGTTGAAACTGAGCAGCTATTTATATATACAAGTAAGCTAGTGTGACCAAAATTTGGTGAATTCAAAAATGAAGGAAAATAATGTGACCTAAGGTTACATGTCCAAAAAAAAACCATTTTTATAAAAACAATTATTTAGGGTGTTTCCTGAATTTCTAGTTATTTTGACGATATATATTTAATAGAATAGGGAAACCCTAGAATATGTAATTTTTTCAATAGAGGAAATACCCCAAAAAACCGAGGCCTGATTATGTTTTTTTTTTTTTAGCCAAAGGCCTAAGCTGATACGGCTCTAAACTTTAAGTTGGCTCTTAGTTTCATACTAATTTTGTATAAATAAATAAATATATTTCTTTTTCCAAACTTTTTCCCTAAACTCTTATAGACATTTTCCTTTTGGTCATCCTATTTGTGGTCAACAATTTTGGCATACACAACACTTACACGCACAAGCACTTCTGTATGTGTTCATTATGGGAATTTCCGGCAGCTTTAGCTCTTTGCTGTTTATTTTGCATTTTAATTGAATTTAGAAAGGACAAGAGCTAGTGGAATCACTCGGGAGAGCACAAAAGATGTTAAAGGGTTGAACAAGTTGGGGGGGGGGGGGGGCCTAAAAGTGACAGAAACTGGTCACGACAGACTCAACGGGTACCCCCTCAGTTGGTTCTCAAGTTGCCAACAAATAAAAGCCAAAAATCATGATTTTTTTTTTCAACAAAAGAGGACTTCTTCGAGTTTTGTTTACAAATAAAAATAAACAAAAAACTATGTTGATTAAATAACAATAAGCTAGAAGTACCTGAGGATTTTCGTAGATATCTTGAAAATGTGATTTGGAAAATTAAAAAAAAAATCAGTTGCCATTTTTAAAGGTAAATAAACAATTAAATATATCGACTTTAAATATTTTCTGCTTCAAATAAATGCAATTTCCTGTCATGTTTTCGTATTTTCCTTTTCCCTTTTCCTGTTTTCAGTTTCAATTTGTACAAATATTTTCTTCTGCTGCATTTGCTTTAAGCCTTTGCTCGGTTTGAACTTAAGCCGCTTCCATGGAAAGCCTGTTCACGATTGAATGGAGGAGGAGGAGGAGAAGGAGGAGGAGGAGCATTACCAGCAGCGACCACACCTGGCTGCCACTTAGTAGTCCTTTCTCCCCATCTCTCCATCTCCTTTTTCAATTTTTCCCCAATCCTTTCTGCATTTTCCCTTAGATGCACCTGTAACCCACATGCAAGCGAGTCAAAGGACTTGCCTGCAGCTAAAAATGAGCCAAATGAGAGGGGAAAAGGACTTTAGATTCAGAACTGAGGATGAAGGATCTCAGCTTCAGTACTGAGCACCTTAAATAATATAAACAAGAGATTTTCTTCACATTAAAAATCAAACAAATTCTGAGAAAAACTACATAAAGTTATAAATATATTTAAAAATTTTACTAGAAAAACCCCTCTTAAAAAATAATTTTGTTGCCTGGAAAACCGACAAATGGGCGGCTCTCTGGCAAAGGATGTGCTGGAATGCAGCAAGAAAAATAACTCTCCCTCACTCCCTGCCAGTTGCCAGTTGGATGCACTCATCCAAGTCTCCGGTTTTCAGCATCAGTTTCACTTTTAGTTTCACTTTCAGGTCCCTGCTGTCCCTTTTGGAAAACTGTGTCAAAGCGAGCTGAGGCCAGGGAAATGGGGAAAAACCAGGGGGAGGACTGTGGATGGCAAATCTAAATTAGTTCAAGTCTTGAAGCAGCACCTGCATTGGCCATAAATATATATGTATATATACAAACATATAGATATATATATATATAGAGGAGATATAGTATGGATGGATTGGTCCAAATGGAGCTTCATTTCGGTCTATTTCTGTTGGCTGTGCTCGGTCATAAATTCCATTTAGGCGACCTCCTCCGACAGACAAACACAAATACATCACTCTATCAGTCCAAGACCCCCGGATATATATATATATATATCCACTCTGTTGCCATATGTTGAAAGCAAAGGAATAAATAAAAGGGGACACAGGACACAGGACTCGGTGACAATAAATCTAGCGCATGGAACAAATGCGTTCCAAAGTCGAAGACGGCGACTTTGATCCACAAAATGGTGTTGGGCTGCAAAACAATTGAGAGCAAAAGTGACATATTGACACATTAACCGACACACACACAGTCACACCCACACTCTCTCCCCAGGACGACAGTTTTATGGCTTTGTGATAGTTCATCCTGCCAGGAAGTGGGGGGAAAAAAAAAGAAACTGCACTCAGTCAAAACTTGGCAGCAGGAAAACTACAAAAAGAAAAACGGAAAAGCCAAGCCAAGGTGTCAGCTAAAAATGCAGACAAATAGAATCAAAAACGATATATATTTCATTTAAATTGATATATATTATATCATCTGTTTCAGTTTGGTTTGCCTTTGGTCTTTATTTTATATTTTGATGTAAAGCTAAGACAATGGTTTTGGTGTTTAAAATGCACAAAAAGCTATGAAATTTATTTAAATAATTATAAGAATTTAATTTAAATAAATAAAAAGTGTAAATGTAACAAAATTAAACTATTTCAGATGAATTCGTAATAAATACGTTTACTTTCTTAATTCTTTAAGCCTTTGCCATTGTTTAATCTTAATAAAACGATTTTTTAATGAAAGGAAATTAAAGAATAATTAGATCATCTTTTAAAAGCCTAAAGAGAAATAATTATATTTTTACTTTTAAAATATTTAAATATTGAAATATTAAAATATACAATTTGAGCAATAAATTATTGAAAACATTTAGTTGAAGAACCAGAATAATCTAAGAATATTAAAAAGCATAAAGAGAATTAATTTAAATTAATTTTAAATTGTAATGTATTTTAATTAATTTTAAATTTTAGTTCATTTTAAATTTTAATTAATTTTAAATTTTAGTTCATTTTAAATTTAAATTAATTTAACATTTTAATTCATTTTAAATTTTAATTAAATTTAAATTGTAATTGATTTTAAATTTTAATTCATTTTAAATTTAATTCAATTAATTTTGAAATATTTAAATATTAAAATATTACATTTTAGCGGCATAAAAAAAATTAAAACATTTTGTTGAAGAACCAACTATTTCCTTAACCTAAAGTATAGATGTTCAGTTCAAATTTTGCAAATATTTAAAGATAATTATTCATTCTCCCCAATTTATAAATAAAATATATGTATATCCACTTACCCTTGGAGTTCCTCCCGCACGAATGTCGCTCACTTGACACAACTCAATGACATCGCCATCCTGCAAGCGGAAAAAGATATATATAATAATATATAATAAAATATAAAATATAACTTAATATATAATATATAATATAAAATATATTTTAATATATAATATAAAATAATATGTTATAATTTATAATATAATAATCAACATGATATAGAGTATATACATATTCTATAAACTTACCCGCCCCTCGCTCTTCCAGTATAGAAAGAAGCCATACTCGTCGACCTTGAAGAGGGCATCGCGCTCAAAATCATTCTCCTTTGTCTCCTTTTCGTTCTCGAACCAGCGATCGAAGACAGCGCCCGTGGTTAGTTCCGGCGGAACCGGAATAATCCAATCGAATTCGTACTTCTTGGTCATTATTGCTCACGGCGTTCGCTGGATGGTGACTGTGGGTTACGAATAATATAATAATAAATAATGGTTTTAAAAAGCGTTTTTTTTTTAATTCCATTTAACCAAAAAAAAAAATATAAAGATATACAAATAATTAATTTTAGTTGCAATTACCTTTGCCGCTTCCGTTTCCGGTGCTGTTTCCGTTTCCGTTGCCGCTGCCGTTGCCGCTTCCGTTTCCGTTATCGTGCACATGCGATATATATCTAGCCCAGATCCAAGTTCTTCTCTCTCTCTCACACACTCTATCTCTCTCTCTTTGCCTCTAACTCTCTCGCTCGCTCTCAGCTTGTGGCCTTCAGTTTTGGGACATGATCAGAATACTGGGTATTACGAGGCTTTTATCAATTTCACATTCGACTCTCTGACGCTGTGTGAACTATATATTTTCTATGTACAATTGCATTTATTGTAGATCACATTGTCCAGCTCGAAGGCTCGAAATAACTTGGCTAATTGAACTTGATTCGATTGCACTTGCCGCACTGCCAGGCAACTGAAGCCTCAGGTTCCTTTTTATCCAAAAAACGAAGCTTTCGACTCGGCTCGGCTGCAATGGGAAATGGAAAATGGAAAATAGAAATGTAGAGATTGGACCATTAGACATGACAGCAGCAACGGGCTTGGTCTTGCAATAATAATTAAGTGGCAAGCCGCAGAACGAAATAAAGACATGAGTCTGCACTTGGCAAAAAAAAGGTATTAGGAAGGTGTTAAATATATGCGTTAATTATTGTGAACTTTAATAGGTAATTTGTTGCTCATTTTAAAGGGTTTATTTTTATTTTTTATATTTAGTATAGGTAATAAATTTATTAATTTTCTTAATTTTAAACCAAATCCATTTTTTAAAAATATACTTTTAATTTTTTGAATGAATTGCTTTTGCTAATTAATCTTGATTTTTTCATTTATTTATACGTTTATTTATAAATTCATGCATTTCTTTTTTATTTGTTTATTTATTTATTTTATTTTACTTTATTCATTTATTTATCTTATTATTATTTTTTATTTTACCTATTAATTAACAAATTTATTTAATTTTTTTGATTTATTTATTTATTTTCAGTTTTTTACTTATTTATTTTATTTTATTTTTTTAGTTACTTTACTGTTTTTACTTTATTCATTTATTTATCTTTTTATTTATTTACTAAGTAATTGATTAATTTATTCCGTTTTTTTATTTATTTTTATTTTTTATAATTTAATTAATTAATTAATTTATTTTTTTATTTATTATTTTATTTGTTTTTTTATTTATTTATTTTTTTTTTTATGTATTTATTATTTTTCTTTTCTTTTAGTTCTTTTGTTTTTTATTTAATTCATTTAATTTCTAAGATCCTTATTTCTCTCACTGTTTTTGTGGTCAAATCAACAACAATCGAAACTCAAGGAAATGCATTTATCCTGTCCACTGCCTCCTTGATGTCCAATGTCCATCAAGGCTTTGGTTTTATTATTGCAATGGTATTGCATACTATAATTTCCAATTTCCAATTTGTGGCTGAATAATGCCTTGGTGCTTTATTCAATTTAAAAGACCAGCAATTTCCTTCATTTCGAAACAGTTTAAAAGGAATTTATATTTGTTTAAAAATGAATTTAAAATAAGAAATATAATTTTTAAACACATTTAAAATGTTTTATATTTTAAAAAATATAGGAAAATTAATCCTTAATAACTTACAAATGTTTAACATTTACTAAAAATATTCTTAATAATTTATAAAAAATATAAAGAATATATTTAAAGAATTTTTTGCAATCGTTTTGATAATTGGCAGCAAACCAATTTCACCCCATAAAGTTTAACGAGTTTTTTTTGGGAAAATTATTTAAAATTGAATTAGCATTCGAATTGGACTAATTTTCCGCACACGCACAAAATTCGCTTTGCCAATTTGCAAACTGAACACTTTATGAGTTTGACACAGTTTTCGAAAAGAAAAAAACCATAAAAAATTTCTAAACAAAACAAAAATCCACTTTAAAGTTGAGCCTTTGACGTTCGGCGCGAATGATGAAACTTTTATCCCGCCAAAGGGGATGTTTTTTATGGAAATTATCGAACCAGGATTTTAACAGGCAACAGGACTAGGAGCAGGAACAGTGTCTCACGGATCCGGCTGATAGCTGACAGACAACAAACTGAACTAACATCAAATCGCCGCAGCCGGAAGCCAAGAAAACATCTAACAAACAAAAAAAAACAACAAAAAAATACCAAAAAATAAAAGAAGGAAGAAGATACACTAATGGAATTAGCGAGTGACGGCATTGCCAGGGCCATGGCCACAGGTTCTCGCTATTTCTTTTCGCTGCGATTCGATTTGGCGGCACTTTGGGGACTTCCCCCATGAAAATCCCCACCCAACCCCCCCACCGAAACCACCTGCGACAGAACATCACCATAACGGCCATGGCCTCGTGCACCTGACTTTGATTCCAATTCGGGGACAAAAACTCAAGTGGCACTGGCACTGCTCTCGCAGCTTGTTGCTTTTTTAAATTCCTTTCTTTTTTTGAGACAAAAATATCAGCAGGACCAGTACTAAGCTAGAAAATTCAAGCAGGCTTTGGAAATAAATATAAAATAATATTACAAAAATATATAAAATAAAATAATATAATGCCTGTGGTTTTAAATTAAAAAATAGTATTATAATAATACATACAAATTTAATATTATTTACATTTAATTTTAATTGACAATTTAATTTTAATTAATTGAATTAGTTTTTTTTTTTATATACAATTTTTTTTTTACTTTTCCTGTTTTCCTTGTTTTAAATATAAAAATATTTTTACTTTTTCTTAACTTTTTTTTTTTGTTTTTATTTATTTATTTAAATTTTTTTTTTAATATAAAAAAATTATTACTTTTTTTTAAAATAACTTTCTTTTCCTTTTAATTTTTTTTTTTAATATAAAAATATTTTTATGAGTGTATGCTTTTCTAGAGCCTTAACTTTTGGGTAAAAAAAATGAATTTATATTTAAAACATAAAAACAAAATTAAAATATGATCGAGATATTGTTTAAAATACTCCAGATTTCACAATTTCATATTATATAGTTTATTTAATATTTCAAAAATCTATATAACATCCTTATACCACAATTAAAACCCCTAATTTTTAACCGTGCATTGTGGCACGCCTCCGTGGCTCCTTTTTGGCGGCTGGACTCGCTTTATTTATACATCTACCGTATATCTACTTTGTGACAGAGTCCTTTGTGTGACATTTATGCGCTTCACACACACATACACAAATTCATTCATTCCCTCACACACACACAGACACATAGCTGACTGATTACTTGACGCTGCTTTTGAGAAAAACCGTGATTTCTTCCGCCTTTCCTCGCTTTTCCTTTATTTTTTTTTCCTTTCGCTGTCATGTTACACATGACTTCAAATTCAATGAGCTGCGAAATTTCGCTCATTGTTAAACTTGGAGAGCTCGTTAGCCAGACACACACAGAGCACACTCTAAAAAAAAAAAAAAAAAAAAAAAAAAAAAAATGAAGAGAATAAAAATACTTTCACGCCCCGCTCCACGAATGTTTAATGAATTTACGCTCTTTGCGCTTTTGAACTTTCGGGGCTGGCGAATTAGCGAACAAAAGCTCAGTGTCAAGAGCGAAGGACGAAGGAGGAAGGATGCTGGAGCAAGTGGAGCTAGAGCTGGAGGAGGAGCTGATGGAAGGTGCTCGAGGACAAACAAGGACTCGAGCGACAATGCACTTCACTTAAAATGTGATGTGCCTAATAGGGACCAGGATTTAAGGGGGTACATTGTGCCTGTCTTGGGTTTTATCAAATAAATTTAGATATTTTTACATGCAATTTATACATAAATATTTTTGTAAGATAATATTTTACAGAATTACCAAATAAAAAATTATAATTATTTGTAATATATAAATTTGAATGTTTTTAAACACATTTTAAACATAAATATTAAATGCGGATAATATTTTAAAAATAACTACCCACTAAAAAAAAATAATTATGATCTTTATTATATAAACATTAATATTTTTAGCGCAATTTACACAACAAAATTAATTGCTGAAAATATTTAAAAGGAAATACCTTCTCAAAAAAATAGAATTATTATAGTTTTTATTTAAATTTAAATATTTTAAAATACAAGTAACACATAAATATCTACTCAAAACAATATTTTACATAAGTCCTTACCAAAAAATTAATTTACACATTATTAAAAAAAAAATTCTCTAATAAAAAATATATTATTAGGTTAATTATATGAATTTGAATATTTTTAAACACAATTTAAACATAAATATTTATATCAGAAAATCTTTCAAGGAACTGGCAAATGAAAAACATAATTATTACCGTTTTTATTTAAGTTTAAATATTTTAAAAAGCAATTTACACATAAATATTTACTCAAAATAATATTTCACATAAGTCACTAACAAAAAATTAATATAAAAAGAATTAAAGTTAATTTTTTTTTTCCAGTAATTTCTAACGATGTTTATTAATATAAAATATTATTTATTTCCCCCAATTAATAGCATTTCCCTGTAACTACAAAATTTTGTATGGAAAACTTTTTAGCCATTTCACAGTTTTAATTGGGGAAAATTCAGTGTTCAATAAAATGTGCTGTCAATAAAATTAAAGTTCAAGGAAGAGCTGCAAGGCTTTGGCTTAGCAGTGATAATTTAGCAAGAGCTCTCCATCTCCATCTCCATCTCCCTCTCCCTCTCTTTCTCCATCTCTCTTTCTCTCTCTGCCAAGTGGCACAACCCAACACTTTCCTGAAATCGAAGCACTTGAATTCATCCTTCCCGCTGCCTTTTTTTTTCTTTTTTTTCCATTGGAGACCATTAAATGCAGAAACGCAGGGAAAAAGAAGGAAAAATCGAGAAGAGGCAAGAAAAACAAGGAAGAAACAACATGAAGGCAAATCAAATGCGTTGCTTTTCCACATATATATAAATATATATATATATATGTATATATTTCTATATATCACCCAGCAAGTGAGTATATGACAACGGTTCCTTTGGTGCCACGCCTCAACACCTGAGCCCCAGTGAATCGAGCGGAAATTCGGTTCAAAGGATCTCCGTCAGAGCAAAGAAAAAAAAAACCTGGAAAATACTTGGGGGCGATATGGAGTAAAAATAACTTGCATAAACTTTCCCTCAAAGGACACTCACTCACTCACACGCGCTCACGTACGCCGAGAAGTGTGCTACAAATATGCTCATTACGTGAGCGCCACACACAGGCACCACCCACCCACCCACTCACACCCCACTTTCTGCCTCTTGCCTCCCTTTCTCACCCCTTTGGTCCTTTCTCCCATTCAGCGACAATTGCTCAATTTATTATTGCATACTTTGCGGCCATAAAACTTGGCTGGCATCGCTCGCTGCCTCTCCCCCCCTACGGACTACGGCTTCTGTTGCATGTCCTTATGAAATATCTGTGCATACACACACACATATGTATGTATATATAGTATATAAAGTACATGGATTGCCCGGCTACAGGTATTACAAGCAGACTTTTGCATTTGAAAGGCATAAACCATCAATTTGCCTCTGCAAAAGAAGGTTAAAGAGGGAGGAGGAAAATAAAACGCTAAAAGGAAAATTTAGAGACATTTTCTTCGAGCGATTTAATGAGTTTAAATTGTGGGAATTGAAAATATAAGGGAATTTATATATAAATATTAATCTAAATAATAATATAATATATATGCATTACAAAGTTCCCTTGAATGGAAACTTATTCGCATCACTGTAGCTACAGTTTGGCATTGCCATTGTGTGGCACTTATTGTTATGGTTGTAACAATTGTTGAAACAGCTCTTTATGGGCAGTATCTGTACATTTGTAAGTTATTAAAATGGCTTTTGTTGCTAGTTTCTTTTTATTAAACATTTATCTTTTTTTTAGAATTAGTTTTTTGCCATAGAAATATGGGAATGGAAAGCAATTTTATATTTAAACAAGCTAAATTCGGCAAGCCGAAGTTAAGTTTGCAATTTAATCTTTAAGAATCTTTAAGAAATAATATAATAAGCCAAGTTTTCTAAACCCGATTGCTGTTTAGGCAGCTTTAGGTGTATAAAATAATGGTTTTTGGCTTGGACTTACCCGCTGTAGAGGACACCTCTGTTACCTTCCATCCTCACACAGCAGACGTGGTTGAGATTCATTCCTTCTATTCCAGAGGTTCTTGGTGTTTTTGTACGATTATGATAAGAACTAGCACTTTTCCAGCGAAGTGACACTTTATCGGGGGTCATTTAGAGGGGTTGACATGCACACGTGACAGGTGAACTCGAGGGAAGGCGCGCATTGACTGAGGCTGCGGTGGCAGAGGGGCCTCTATTTATAGGTAGCTAGGGAGAGCAAGGGGGAGAGCGAGAGGGAGAGAGATCAACCTCTCTTTCTATTACTAGCTTTAGCTGTAGGTGTAGCTCTAACTCTCGCTATGTTTGATCAACCTCTCTCTCTCTCTAACTCTCAATCAACCTCTCTCTCTCTAACGCTTGATCTACCTCTGTCTATCTCTAAGTCTCGATCAACCTCTCTCTCTCTCTCTCTCTCTCTAACTCTCGATCAACCGCTCTCTCTCTTTCTAACTCTCGATCAACCTCTCTCTCTTTCTTTCTAACTCTCAATCAACCTCTCTTTCTCTCTCTCTCACTTACTCTCGATCTACCTCTCTCCCTCTGGCTACCTATAAACAGAGGCCCCTCTACCGCCGCCGCCTCAGTCGTGCCGCCTCCTCTCGTGTTACCTTTGACGTGTACATCTCAACCCTTCTCGAAGGCCCCTGGAAAAGTCTTGCTTCGCTGGAAAAGTGCAAGTTCATATTATATTCATGCAAAAACACCAAAAATCCCTACAATCGAAGGAATGAATCATCGATGAATGTCAGCCAAGTCTGCGGAATCAAGATGAAGGGTAACAGAGTGTCCTTTACTGCGGGTAAGTCCAAGACAAAATCATTATTCTCTACACATACAGTTCTCCCTAAATAAGAAAGAAAGCTTCGGCTAGCCGAAGTGCTGACGAAAATTATAATACCCCGCAAGAGTATCAAAAGCGTTTACTACTTCTAGTTTTTAAGGGGAGTTTTGCCTTTTCTATTACCCCCTCTTGATACCCTTAAGTTTAATATTAATATTTAATAATTATTTATATACCAAGCACTCTTTAAGGTATAATTCCTATTGATAAAAGGTTTTATTAGCTTTATCTCGCCTTTGTTTTGTTTCCTGTTGACCACTCCCCCCCTCTGACACCCCTGACACCCCTGACACCACTGCCTCACCTCCTCCCTTGGCCATTACACTTACGAAATTGAATTTGCCGGCCATACAATATTTGTGAAATTGGCATTTAAATATTTGATGAGACAAGCAAAGGGAAATGCGCAGCGAATCGCAGGTAGTAAAATATTTGAGTGTCTTGTTTTCTTATGTTTTTTATTCTGCCCTTTCTCGGCTTTGGGTGCTAGCCAAAAAAAAAGGGGGTAAGGGGGGGGTGGCGATTCGAACAGTGAACACTGATTGCACAAATGAAATATTGAGGAATATGTGTGTGTGTGTGTGAGGGACGAAGGGTCAGGTCACACAACTTGACCTTGCTGGCGCCGGTCGGGCATCCATCAAAATTGATGGCAGCCGAGAATGATGCACACACTCGCCTCCTGCAGTCAGTCGTCAGTCAGTCGGTCGGTAGGTCAATCAATCAAGCGCCCCGCTCAATTACATCAATCAAGCGAGAAAGGTAATCCAAAACCGAAAACCAAATGGCCTTTTCCGGGGGGTGGGGGGTTGGGCATGCATGGAGTTTAGAGATGACTTTTTCAGGGCCAAAAGTAATTACGTCTCGATAAACACAAGTTCACTCGCTCTCTCTCTCCCAGGACTATTGTTCAAACACAGCGAACGGAAATGAATGAAAGGACGCATTAATTGGCATTCTGGCAGGGAAAATCAGAAGGTAAAGTACTGAAAACCAATATGATCTACCTTTTGTTGTTAATAAATAAAAAATATTAAATACAAGTTTAAAGAAAGGTTAATGTATTGAAAATATTCGAATTTAAACAAATCTTATATGCAAAATAAATCAAAATCTACAAAACATAAATATGTAAAATATTTCTGTAAAATATATTTTATGTTTTCATGTCAAATTTGAAACCCAAGAAAACTAAATGAATATTGCATTGAAAAGTCCTTACAATTTACAAACTGGAATGTTGGCTAACAAAAAGCTAGGGGGTTGAGTGGGGGGAAAAACACATTTTGCAATGGAAATGACAGGAAATATGCCAAATAACTTATCATATTTCCATATGAAAACTTGTTGTGTGTTCCTGGTAAGCTCCTCTGTCTCTCTTCTCTTCCTCTGTCGAGGAAATTGCTGGCTAAATGAAAGTTTTTCATTTAATTAAATCTAGAAAAAACACCACAGCCACACACGTACTTTATGCATTTATTTTAGTTTTATTTCATTAGAAATTCCCTTGAAATAAAAGCAAGAAAAAGCTGTTGGCATGAAATTAAGCCAACAAAAAAACGAATTTAGTTTTAGTTTTACTGATAATTTTAAATTATATATAAATATATACACGAAATTTCCGCTAAACTTTAAAGCTGTGCAGTTTGTTTATTTACCAATTTAATTTATTTATATTTGCTTTTTTTATTATTTAATTTATAAAATCAAATTACATTTCATTGTGCATAAAAAATACACCACTGCGTATGAGTGATATTTGCCTAGAACTTCATTTATTATATTTATTTTCAATAATAATCTAGTTGCTTTTATTGCACTTATTGAACATTTTTAATTGATTTGTTTGGAAAATGTATGTAAAATGTCATTTACACACGCGCACACACACACACAGCTGTATGTACAGGTGACCCCGGCGGCTACGTGATGCGTGGGAATATTAAAAAAAAAATCGCTTAGGCACGCACCATCCATCAAAAAAAAACCGAAGAAAATAAAGCAGAATAAATAAAAAAATAAAAGAATAACACAAGAAGGGTGGGGTGGTATGAGGGCCACAGTGGGCGTGGCTGTGGGGCAAATCAAAACCGAATGATGGGCGGAGCAACCGCACGGCCAGAACATCCTTCAAACAAACTGTCAGCAACTGTCAAAAGAAGTTAAACGAAACCAAAAAGAAAAAAATAATATACAAAAAAAAAAAAAATACAAAAATAAAATACAAAAAAAAATTAACAAAAAGACAAAAAAGAAGTATAAAAAACGTAACGAAATAAAACAAAGGAAAGCGCAGGAAAAGAGCCCAAGGAGCTAAGAAATAACAAAACAACATTGACAGCAGATCGTACGCCAAAACCAAAACAAAAAAAAAAAGATATATATATAAAAAATATAACCCAGACCAAGAGCAGCTTTTTTTCGGGCTCACAGCTGTTGGCAGTGGCAGGAGCAGGGTCAGGGTCCTTTTTGTGGTTTATTTTTAGCCCCACAGGCCGTGAAAAACTCGGAATTCCCCGAATCAAAACAATACATCATCATGGGGGGTGGGCGTGCATCGCATCGCATCGCTTCGCTGTAAACTCCAAGAACCGAATAACCGAATCCGCGACCCTATGCTCTTGTCCTTCGTCCTTGGTCCTGCTTTCTTCGGTGAAATTGTGCATATTAAATACAAAACAGTGAGGAAAATGAGGAAAACAAAACAAAAACCCAAATAACAGCAGCCCAGAATAAGAGGAAATCTTTGTAAAAGCAAAAAAAAAAAAAAAAAAAAAAAAAAAATACTAAATTCAAAAAAATTTCTTAAAGATTCTTTAAAATTAAATAAAATANAATTATAAAAATTATATAAATTTTCTTTGTATTCTCCTTAAACTGTTTAAATATTCTCAATAAGAAGAAATTTCTAAAAGATCCTTTAAGGATGTGTCGAATTTAATTTGAAATTGTTTTAAACATGTTTTAACTTGTTAAATTCTCTAAAAAAAAAACAATATACTTAAAAAAAAAATTAAACAAAAATATACGAATTTATTCAAAAGTGAGCAGTTTTTTTTTTTAAGTTGACCTAAAATGGTCTAAAAATTATTCATATATAATTTTTAAAAATATAAATAAATATATATAATTTTTTTTAAATATATAAATTTTTATATTATTTTTATTATATGTAAATATATATGTTTACGTATATATTGATTGTTAATTTATATTTTTAAATTTTTTTTTTTTAATTAAATAACCTTTGCCCTTTTTTTTGCAAGTGTATGGGAAAATATGCAAAAAAGGAGGACACAATTTGCGTGTTTTGATTTGACAAAGGTTTGCGGAGTCCTATGGCCTGAAAGCCAGCTTTGGGATGGAAATGGAAAAGGCGAAAGCGGAAAATGGAGAAGGCGAAGGGATACACCGAACCGAGTCCCAATCTGGAACCGAATCGGAGAGGCCCAAGACTCAGGAACCAAAACCAAACCAAAAACCGGAACTCGAACCGAATGGGATTCGTGCAGGTTCTTTGCAGGTTTTCCATTATTTTTTCTTTTTGTTTTGTCTTTTGTTTTTGAGGCTGAAACTCTTCTGGGATGGGAGTGGGTTTTTTTTTTTTTACGTTACCCGGGGGCTCTTGCGGTGGCTTGGGGGGGCCGACATTGAGGCATTTATACTAATTTGTCGATAATTTCGTTGAGCTCGTAAAATGTTCGCTTATGTTCATGGGACACAAAGTGGCCAGAAGGCAAGCAAGGAGTTTGGGAATTGAGGGATTCTAGGGCACTAATAGACATTTTATCGATTGCCAGGCAGCACAATTATATTTGATGAGCTTTTAATTGAATTGATTTACTTTCACTTTACCATATATAAATAGCAGCCAGGGCAAGGTCGCAGGAGCCGCAGGAGCCGCAGGACATGCAATGTGCCCTAGATAGGCTATCCAGATAGTCTAGGGTTAATACAACCCAAAACTCAAGCCTAAACAATAACAAAAACAAAGAAAAACAAACGCACAAGTACTGACATTAATAAGTAAATTTCAGTGTCACGCACTTAATTTCAATTGAAAAATTATTGAATCACCTAATAATGGTAAAATTTTGCAAAGTAAACTTAAGTATTTATAAAATATAATATTAAATAAACTCTTAAACATAAACTTAACCATCTACTTACTCAAGATTCATTTATTGAATCACTACTGAAATTCAGCCACAGAAAAAGATAAAAGCTCTCTTAACAATTTTAGTGGAAATAAAAATGATATCATAGGTCTATATATCGGATAGAACAAAGTGCTATCAAGTTACGAATTGGAGCAGAGAGCTCAGCCAATTGTCAGGGACAGAGGCCGAAAAAGAAAACTTTGCCAAGTTATATACTCAGAAATAAGAAATATATACAAATATATGTAAAATATATACTTGCATATCTGGCTTTAGCAGGACGAGTTCACCTCACCTCATCTCATCTCATTTCTCTCTCTCTCTCTCTCTCTCGGCGCTGCTGATGGAAATGCCAACAGCAGTCGGAGTTTTCCATCAGTAAAAGTTTTCATGAAAAAGTTGTAATTCCTTGCACGCCGCCGTCTTTGGTTTTTCCGAAAAAAAAAGAGGAGAAAACTTTTCTCTAGCTGCCAGTGACTGGTTGCATTCAAAAACCAAGTTTTCTTTTAGTTTTCCCATTTTCGCATTTTTGTATTTTTCTATTTACACTTTATAAATATTAAAAATAAAGGTATTTAAAAATAGTATTTTAATATTAATTAATTCCTTGGCATTTATCTAAATTATGTCTTTTATTTGTGGGTTGTTCATTCATTCATCCATTAATTTACATATTCACCTGTCCGTTCATTCGTTTACTTGTACGTTCATTTCTACGTTTATTATTACCGTTCATTGTCATTTCATTTCTCCTTTTATAGGTCTTTGATTTGCTTACTATTTATAGAAGATCTGTAGAATATTTCCAAATTATTTTATTTTGTATTTATACCTTTAATTTCATTGTAAAAATATTGAAAATATTTCCAGTTTATCTCTGATTTCGTTTAATTTTTTATGTTTTAATGTTTTTTTTGTTTTTGTTTGGTACACTCATAAAATTTTTGCCCTAAGTATAAGTATACTAAAATAAAAACTGCATTTTTCTTACATTTATAAAGATTATTTCCTAGTTTTAGGGCTATTTGACAATTTTTATGGAAAATGTATCAGCAAAGCAAGTGAAATTCACCTTTATATTAAGAAAGAAACTAAAGGAAACAAATAATTCAATTAAATATAGAAAAATATTTTCACAAGTGTACCCTTTCGCTTTTCTCTGTTTTTACTTTCTCCTTCCTGTCCTGCCATTCTCTTTCCCTTATTCGCCATCACTTTCGGCACCTTTTTTGTCCTGAAAATGCAGCTTTAGTTGTAAGCTGCGAGCATAATTTCATTTTAATACTTTTTAAGCGCATTAATTACAGACACACACACACACACAGGGAGAAAAAAAATACATATATATATACAAAATGTATAAGGGAATGGAGGAGCGAAACAATTGCATTGTCAAACCTTCCAACCTCTCGCTCAGTTTAAGTGGATAATATAGGAGGTAATAACATCAAATGAATTGTGAGAACGCTCTCGGGAATTCCCCTCCTTTTTTTAAATCTTTTTTTTTTTGTTTTGTGAGAATGAAAATAAAAAATAAATATATGCATATATATTTGCATATATATTTGTGTTTATTCAATTTGTAAGCTTTATTGTCAACGTCGTTAGTACTCGTTTCCCAGGGACTTGCATACATCTCGTATGTCTACATTACGTATACGCCCCATATAACCTGGCCATTGAGGTAGCGGAAAATCTCATGATGAAAAGGGAGAGTAACAAAACTGAAAAAGGGATTTCCTTCAAGAGCAAAGGCCTTGAGGCGAGTGAAAAAAATATATATAAATATATATAAATTGGCCATTGTTGCAAGTGCACCCATGTGAGTTTCTTGGAAAGTAAATACAAATGTATTATTAAGGGCTTTAAAAATATGAAAATTATTTATTTTGTAACGTTTAACTTCATTAATAAATAAATTAGTTAAACAATAAGCTCAATATATATTAAATAAATATATTATTAGGGCTTTAGAAATATGAAAATTAATATAAATGCTACCGTCTTTATTTGATATTTTACTTTTTTGTTACGTTTAATTTAATTTAATAAATAAATAAATTACTAAAACAAATAGGCATTAACAAAATATATAATTATATTTTTGTAGATTTCTATTTCTTAGAATTTCACGTAAATTCGATTTCAGGTTAAGGTTAATCAATTTCTTTTTCCAAGAACCAACTTGAAATATTGCCAAAATGGAAAGGTCACTTACTACAGATGATAAGGAATTTGTTTCTTTCTTTATTTCTTTTCAATAGAGAGACTATTCAGATGAAGACTGTAATGACTCTGAGTATGATGAAGAATATTGAATATTAAGGAAGAAGGAATATGAATAGAATTCCAGTTGAAGAAGCTTACACAAAAACATAACACATCTTTGAATTTAGAAGAACAAAAAAAAAATATATTTAGAAACCAGTCACACCTTCTATCCATCAAACTATCGGGCTTTTGTTCAGTTGAAAAGTCACTGGAAAATGGGAAACCGTAGCAGCTGCTGGCCGAAACGTGTCAATGCCATAAATTTGGGCCAATCCATGGAGTGCAGCAGGCAGCGTGTATTTACGACCAGCTCTCTCCTCCAATTGCACTAATTAACTGAGTGGAAATGAGACGGGGTGGCCTGGGTTCGATAGCTAGACGACAACATCATGCACATCCCATTCTCCTTGCAGGACATGGGTCAACCTTCACCTGAATGGACAAACAGTGACGCCATTGCGACATCCGACACCAGAAACATTTTGCAATCGAGAGGCAGCTAGGGGATAATGCACTAAAGCAAAAAACAAAAAACCCAAAAAAAAAAAAAAAAAAAAAAAAAAAAAAAAATTTAAGGAAAAAAAAAACGAATTTCCCACGAAAAACAAACAAGTATTTATTCAATTTTTTTTTTTTTTTTTTCCTTTTTAATTTCTGTACAACTTTCTCTCAGTGTGACCTCCCTGAGCACACCTCCTCTTTGATTAGCCATGTGTTTTTGAGTGCATCCGAGCTGTGGGTGGGGTGGGGAAAAGCAGCTGAGGAAAAGCAGAAAACAGGAACACGCAGGTGCTGGAGGTACTAGAGGTGCTGGCGGTGCTGGTGGTATTGCATTACGTATACGTAATCAGCTTAGTTGCTGTCGCTTAATCAAATAATCATTGCCTGCTCCTGGGTCAAAGGGGGGCGCTAGGAAATCGAGGCAACAAGAGGTGGTTACCTCCCAGCAATTACAGGCTGTCCAGGGATTGGTCCTTCGGTAAGTCAGTCAGTCAGTCATTCAAGTTAGTCAGTCCATTTGCCAGTGACAATTGAGCGATTAGTGGGTGGAGTGTTGGGACTTGGGGGGCTAGGAAACCAATATACAGGACATATATGTACATATGTATATAGGTGCCGAAATGGGTCACGGCCAAATTGGATTGTGTCATGTTGCATTAGCGTTAATGTGAATGAGCTTCAAGTGACCCGACCCTGATATAAGCAGGCTTTGCTTACAAATTCTAAAAAAAAAAATAGTATAACTAAACTAACCGAATCCAACGAAATTCCAAATTCTTTCAAACAGTTGTAGTAAAATTTTCCATAAAAATGTCTTTGGAACCAATTGAAAATTTGGAGAATACTTTCACCGACACCTCAGTCATGGTTCGTGATTTGGTGGAAGAGTCTCTCAAGGATATGAAGAACGAGAATATCAAGAATAGTACCGAAACTGAACTAAATCTCGAGTTACGCAGGAATATTGTCCAAGGTGTGCATCAGCGTCTGGAGGAGGAGAAGCAACATCTTTTGAGGTTGCTGAATGAGGTTCTCGAAATCAAAGATCAATTGAGTGCCTTTCAAATGCGCAAAGAGAAAATGTTTGAGGATCTCAAATTCATAAAAATGCTAATGCTGGAGGCTAACAATCGATTGAAGGATTTGAAGAAGAATGATTCCGATTTGAAGAAGAACGAGGCTTATTCTTTTCCATAAAAACCATGGTAAATTCTCCGTAAGAATCTCAGGGTTTACCCAAGTATGCACATATAATTCCCAACTGGTTCTAACATCCACAGAATGAAATGGCAGTGCCCGGCTTTATGTGGATTCTGTTTGTGCTACTTACAAACTAAACTGAATGCTGCTAAATCTAAAAAAAATATTCTTTAAAAACCGTAATCCTTAAAAAAGGATAAAAAATTGATAAACAACAACAAGAATCAATAAAACAACAAAATGTAGAAAAAACAGAAAGCAACTACTTGCAACTTGAACTTGTCTCCTATGACTCTTGATTCCTGGATTTTCTTTATTAATTTTTTCTGGGAATCTGTTTTAGCCAGCTCTGCTGCTCCTGGCTTTGTCAGACGCATTTTACTGGGAATTCGATTGCAGTCACTTTGGCCAACTTGTCTCTGTTTGAATGCCTATTTATAGCCTGTCATTTGAATGGCATTCCGGGCGGGCGTTGTGGGCCCACGCATTATTTACTACAGCGGTACAGTTAAAGACATACATATATGTATATACTATTGATGTGTGGCATCGTAAACACGTGCGGACATTTTGTTTAGTTAGTTCGAGTTTCTAGCTGCCTGTGTGTGCGTGTGTGTTTGTATCGTAATTACATAATGATTTATTTTCGCATTTCGATTCGTTCGGCCGTGTGCGTTTTTGATTTATTTACATTGAGTGCGAGGTCATCACAGCATCATCATTCGATTATTTAATAGCAAAAAGAAATGGAAGATAAAACCAAAAGGATATCTTACATCAATATCTCTACTAATTTATTCAATAGAAAAAAAAAAAGTGAAATAGTTAAAGATTTCATTCGATTTAATAGATTTTCGATCCAAGGCTCTTCCTTTAATCTGCCACATCTTTAGTGGTATTGAAATTAAATTGATTTATTTATTAGCTGCCTGTTATTTGTTTATAAACAATAAAAGCCAAAGAATGCGCATTTGAGGTTTATATGAACATTTCAAGCGCCCAAAAAAAAAAAAAAAAAAAAAAAAAAGAAGCGAAAGCAAAGCAGCGCCGCCAAAACAATAAAACAACAATTATTTTTATGGCAAATATTTATCTAACAGTGGATGGGTGGGGTGGCCTTTGGCTTTGGTTTTCGGTTTTTTTTTTTCGGCAAACAAAGCAATCGAAGGTTGCCTTAATGCTGAAATATTAATGTGCCTTAATTGCCCCACACAATAAAAGTAAAAGAAACGGATTAACCTTCAGTATTGAAATTTAATTTTATACCCTAACCCCCCTACTTTAATTATTTTCCACTTTATTATTATTAGTTGCTTAAATATAGAGCCCTGGGATTTGTGACATCTGGCTATAGGGAGGAAAGTGCTATAACACTTTCCTGGAACTCAAAAGCTGTAACTATCAAAGTGCCAATTAAAATCAGGGTTTGGTGTGGGATAGGCGACATCTGGAAATTCCAGAGCTGACTTTGAGTAACATACCTACCCAGCAGACAAAAACGTTCGTTTATGATATTGAAAACGATAGTTTTGCGGAGAAAATGTCAGATTCAGGCTCATAAATGATAATAAAGTTGGGTTTTGTGGCAGAAAATGTTATAATTTATGGAATTCCGGAAAAGATATCGATTGCGGAACTTTTACGATGTCATTATCGGGTTTAATAAGAGAAATCACGATATTCGTCCGCAATTTGTCAGTTTACCCCTCCGTTTTTGAGCATTTAGCGAAACTAATGCGGAAAATCCGAATCTTTGTTCGTCTTTAATATTTTTAGCAGACATTTTTGTCTACTGGGTTGCTGCAAGCCAATTTAGTGCCATTCACATGCATCAACTTTTGGCCAACTTCTCAGGGTCGTAGGTTAAGATACTTTTCAATAAAGTTTTAACCAAGGGAATGCTACTTAAGGCTAAAGGGTTTCTAAAAGGAATTATAAACCAAACTAGGACTTGGGAAAGTTAGCTTTTACCCTTTGTTATCCTTAGAAATCTATATATCAAAAGTCTGCTATTTATGTTTAATATTTTATTACTTTTTACAAGTTCCTGTGGCTCAAACTATATTTTTTCTTTCATCAAGCTCAAAGTTATGCTAGTTTCTTTTCTTTATAATTATTAACATTTTAAAGTACTTTTTTTTACTAGAAATTTTATAATGAAACCAATTAGTATTACCAAAAAAAATCAATTCCCTTAATTAAAGACTAAGAATCAAAAATCGTAATCACAAACAAAATCTCCGCCAATAGAAAATTCAATTGAATTGTTGCAGCTTAGATATATATATGTATGTATATCAAATTGATGGACAAATACTTGAATATTGTGTATATAGTACATATATATCTACGGGTACACAGAATCGCGTTTGAGTTCATTTGTTCTGGGCTCGTAGATTACGCATTTTGTTTATTATTTTGATGAAGTGATGTTGGTGGTGCTGGTGCTGCTATTGTTCTCGGTGCCCTATTATTGTTATTGTTAATTTATTTTTACCTATTCGGCCATTGAAAAATTAAGCAATTGCCAAGGCAACTGGCGTTGAAGTTAAAAGCATCGAATTACAATCATTTGATTTCAGAATCAACAATCATTGTGTAATTAGTATATAAATAAGAATTATTTACAATATAATCTTAGAAGAAAATTCTAAACCTTATATTTAATGATCATTAAATTTTAAAATAATTATATATATATTATTAAAGGTATTTTTACGAGAAATAATATAGAAAAAAAATTCTACACCTCAAATTTAATGAAAATTTAATTTTTGAATATTTATACAAACAAGAAATATATATTTTTTGCTCTCAGTTATTTCATTTTTCAACAAAATACCAAAAATGTTAAAGAGAAACCCTGAAAATAAGTAAATATAATCAAATTTGGAGTTAATGAGCGACCCGGAAATCATTTTCAGCACCATCAACAGGGATTCCTGCAGAATCCAATGGCCGGAGGGGGGCGGGTAAAAACCAAAACAGAACCATAACAGTAACATAAATTCAGCGGAGAATGGAGGAGAGTTTCAGGGCAGCTGCTTTCAGCCAACAGGACAACGAACTTTCCGGGAAGAGGATAAAAAAAACTGGTAGGGAGAAGACCAAACGGCAAACAGAGAAAGCATCAAAATATTTTGGCTTGGTCAATATTAAGTTGAAAATGAATGCCAAGCCTCCGTTTTGCCGGCCACCTCGCCCCTTAATAGCCAGCACAATGGTGTTAGCTTTGTTCAGCGCAAAAAAAAAAAGAAAGAGAAAAATATATAAAGAAAAACTAGAGAGAAGCGGAAAAGTTTCCACAAAGCATACAACAAAGCAATCATCAATTTGAAATGCTCAAGTGACGAAGAACTTACTCCTGCCAAAAATTATATATATGTATATATATGTAGGGAGATATGTATGTCTCAGTAGTTCGCATTCTAGTTCAATGAACCTTTTGAAATAATAAATTATTGAGTAGTGGTCGCAGCAGAGAAGCGCCTAAGATATAGTTTTTTATTGGCAAATGGAAATAATATGACCAAAAGGCATTAAGAAGGCATATAAAGAAATCAAGGGGTGTTGAAATGGTGAACTTAGGCGGAAATTAATTAATAAAATCAAAAATCAAGAAAAGAAATACGACGAATCTAGAGAAAAAATCGGAAAGAATTTTTTCAGAGAAAAGAATTCTGAGGGATGAGAAATTAAGAATGCAAATATGTATATATTTTATTATAAATACATTTATTAATCAATATATAAATAGTTTAAAAATAAATAAATAAATAAATAATTAAAAAAAATAATAATAATAAACAAATAATTTAAAATTTAAAATATTATCACTGACAAATTTAGCAAATAAATTCCCATCCAATATATTACAGTTAATGTATGCAAATATTGCAGATGAGCACACAAAATACACATAATTATTGCAGAAAATATTTCCATTAAATGTATAGAAGAGCAATTTAAATCACATATTACTACAAGGCTTCAGCATTCTAAAATAATTTTTATAAATATTTAAAATAATCCAAAAGGACAATGAGCCTAAGAGCAACGAAAACCAACTTTTAAAGCTCAATAAATAATTTGGCATTTCAATAATTAAATAATGTATTTAAAATTAATGCAAAGTCGAAAGCCTGCGAAAACTATTTAAAACGATACAATAATTTGCCGCTCAAGACGAAGGCAAGTCAGAGGGGCATGTATTTGTCGGGGAATCCTGGTGAGAATCCAGGGGAAACCAATGACAAATAATTAATTGCGCACACAGCAGCTCCCTCCGTCTGTCAGTCTGATTATAGACGTGTGTGTGTGTGTGCACTGAAATATGTCTGATGTGCGACGGGCGCATTGGCAAGGTTGTGTGATGGCTCCAATGGCCTGGGTGTTATCGAAGCTCCTCTGCCTGGCACCAATTAACTTGGGCGTATTGTGTAAATAATGTGTTAGACATGGTTACACATTCATGCCGGCCATAGACACGTCGTTCGCATCGTCATCTTAGGGACACCGAGATGCCGCCCTCGGATACTGGATACTGCCTCCTAGCTCCTTGCTCACTGGTTACTGAATCCTCATTCTCTATCCCGGATCTCCGCGAGCCCCGGCAATAGGATTTTGATTGCACTTGGAGCTGCTTTAATTGAAGACCGAGACGGGAGACGGGAGACAGGACGCAGGCAAAGACCTGCGACACCAAGTGGCCGCCCCGTGATGGGACTGTTGACATTGATCCCATCCATAGCACTCTCCCCTTACCCATTTCCATTTCCAATCCCTTTCTGCGATGCTCAACTGAACTGAACCGATGCCGATGGCATTGCTGTAGCCGCCGCCTGAGCTGCTTGTTGGTAATTGCCATCAAATCGAGGGATAAAAAGCCGAAAAAAAATAAAGAAACAAGTAAGAAAAGGCTACAATGGGCTACACTGTTCAAAAAGCAAAAGGTTTAGCTTGGTCCAGCAATTAGTATTAAAAATAACACTAATTTTTAAAGCTTAAAATCACAAAATATATAAACAAAAAAAGATTTTTAAAACATAAAAAGGCATTAAATTCAAAAGGAAATGTCACTTAGAAAAAGTATGACCAATTTTATTTATTTATTTTAATGATTTTTTTATTATTTTTTAAATTTGATTTATTATTTAATATTAATTTACTAGTAAATATTTTTATTAATGTGTAATATTGTATTTTGTTACTTAAACTTAAAAACTTTTACAATATTGTAAAAGTGTGCCCAAATAAGAAGATAAAAACTAAACAAAGCATTTAAATATTGCATTATTTATAGGAAAAATTTGTATATATACTAAAAACCATTGAAAAAAAAACCACAAACAAAATTGTAAATAAATTTTGTAGTTTTCCTAAACTTCCCCTTTAAAATGTAAATAAAATCCATAAAAAACCATTGTGTGGCTTTGTAAAAATGTTAATTACAACACATAAATCAATTGGTCTTTTTTTAAACAATTGATCTCAATTTATACAAGCTTTATGGAAAGTTTTCTTTAATCCCAAAGCATAAAACTATACAAATTTCCACATAGAATGGAATGGCATAGAATTGTTTTTCGCCAAGTGTATAGGAGAAGCCAAGTGGTGTCCTTCTCGTCATGGACTGACTTGTGCGCCATGCATGTGACGGCAGCTCAGCAGGATATTTTGTAAATCATTAGTCAACAAAATGGTGTGTCTGTGTGTGCTTGTGTGTGTGTGTCTGGGTGTGTGACGCCATTATTCTCTTCTTGCCCTCATTTTCCCCGTGCACCCATTGTGAAGAAAAGCAAAGAAGGAGGAGGAGGATGAGATGGTGGTGGGGGGATCCTTTCATGGATGCCACACATTCCTGGCCTGATGAGATGCGCCGCCTGCGCAAGATTGCCCCGAGTTCGCAGTCGAGTGCAGTCTGTCCACCGATGTCATCAGCATTACGTGGAGGTGGCATCTGGCTTGGATGGATAGATGGAGGCACTTGTTACCACCACTCCAGCGAGAACCATTAGGCCCATCAAAGTTGATCTAGGCTGATCGATATGAATTTTATGGGAAAACCATCTGTTTACCAAGGCCTTAACATGGAATTTTAAAGATATTTTCAAAAGATAAACCTGAAATAGGGCTACCAGAACCTGTTTAAGCCCTTTTGCCTGCCTTAATATCAGCTTAATTTAAGCCAAGTGTTGCTGGCAAAAGAAAAACTTGAATTGTTAAGTGAAAAAAAAATTAAATCAAAGAAATATTTTCCCTACAAGATGTAAGAATTTATATTATGACTTTAAATATATTTTATTTTTCTCTACAATTAAGCTCCTTTAATTGTAGAATAATATCATTCTTAACAAGCCCCAGTCCTATATAAAAAATGGTATAAAAAGTTTATTTAAAAAGGCTTTTACAAGGCAATTATGTGCGGTAAATATCAAAAAGGTTTTAAACCAAAGCGATCCAGGCATAAACCGTAATTTGTGAACCGCAAATAAAAGGACGATTGTTTAAAGGATTATAAAAACCGAATATATAAGAAAAGTGGATTGTAAAAATTAAAGTTTTTCAGTGCACAAAACTGCGCTTGCTGGGAATATTCAGTCACGGGGAAAGTTGGCTCAAGAGGAATGGTATATGTATGGGGATGGGGATGGGGAGGTGGGGTAAATGGGAAGGTCAAGGGGCAGGGGCTGGGGGCTAGGGGTTTGTGGAACTTTTTGGAACTGGCCAAGTGTGAGTGTTGCTTGGTTTGGTGGCGCGGCTAATGACGCCAACATTAGGCGAACGTTTAATGTATGTGCACGTAGCCAGGTCCATTCCACACACACATACACACACACACACACTCTCTCTATAGTCCTGTCTTCTCTCTCTAGTCACACACATGCACAGCAGCGGTCAATACAATAAGAAGCAAGAAAGTTTAAAAAAATATATATTAAAAATACAAAAAAATATATATTAAAACTAGGCTTCAGTTGCTTTAACTTTTTGATCATATACTTAAGAAATTATTAATAATATTTGTATAAAATAAATATTTAAAAAATTTAACTTGTATAATTATTTATTATGTTATTTTTAATATTATTATTTATGATATTATATTATAAAGTGCTATAATTTGTTTGTATATTTATAAAATAAATAAATTCAAGAGATAATTTCACACAAGAATATATTTTTAAGTTGAACAATTATTTGATATTTAATTTATTTAATATTTAATTTATTTAATATTTAATTTATTTAATATTTAATTTATTTAATATTTAATTTATTTAATATGTAATTTATTTATTATTTAATTTATTTAATATTTAATTTATTAAATATATTATAAAAAACTATTTAAAACTATAGCTATTTTTGTGATTGCAACTGTAAATACGCACGAAAGTCAAGGCAGACAACGTCAGATGCTCGAGAGCATTACATAAGCGACGCAAAACTGTATGCTACACTTTTTGATGGCCACCCATCCATCTGTGTGTGTGTGTGTGTGCGTTATTTCTGGCCATGGAAAGCGTCGAGGAGACGAACATGGAGGAACGGAAAAGGGAAAAGGACAGCAGTGGTTGAGGGTCGACAAGGATACGCACGGCACGCCACTCAAAAGCCATAAGCCCGGCAAATTAACATGCCCAAATTATGACAAAAGGAAAACGAGGCTAAAACAAAGGCCCCAGCCAAAAGCAAAAACTAAGGGTGTGCAGGCGCAGAGGGAGGGTTTGCCTGGCTTGGGTTTTTTTGTTTCCGCTGTGGACCGGAAAAGGCCAAAGCGAGATTACCCACAAAAAAAAAAAAAAAAAAAAAAGCCAAACTTTGGCGTTAACAGCATTTTCGATTCAAGTTCAATTTAAATGCCCAATAAATAAAAATAACCCTTTTTTTTATTTAAGTTTCGCAACAGAAACACAAACAAAATTGGTTGGTTTTGGTTTTTTTTTTTTATATTTAAAATTTAAAAAACAATAAAGAAAATTTCATAAATAAAAAAAAGGCCAAGAAAAGGTATATAAGGCAAACAAAATCAATTTAAGCCAGGTTTTTATTTAAAAAAAAATATCTAAAATACAAAACAAAAAAAATAAAGAAAATTCCTTAAATAAAGAAATAAGATCAAGAAAAAGAAGATAAAGCAAACAAAATAAATCTAAAGGTTTTGACTTTTTAAAAAATATCTACAAAAAAATAAAGAAAATTCCATAAACAAGAACAACAACAAACTATACTAGATTACTTTAAAAAGAGTTTTGGAACTATAGCAACAATTCCTTGACTTGTACCCTCACTAAAATCAGTTTAGCCCCTAAAAGCATCATCTACTACTGCTTCTACGGCTTCTTCTTCTGCTGATTTGTTGAACTTTTGAGTTTTGTGCCACAAGTGCAGATTACTCATACGCCCCGTTAAGCGTAACCAAAAACTAAAGCTGACTCAACCCACAGACACAACAGACACAAACAGTGCTCCGCGCCACACAACACATACTGTAAACTGTCATAATCAGGGATGCGGACACCATGGCGGCCAAAACGAAACATCAACTGGGAACATAAAAACAGACAGCAGCGGTGGGGGGGGGGTAAACCTAAATCCTGGAAACCAGGATACCCAAAAAACCAGAGCCTTAAAAAGGTACAGGAACCGCAGTCGCCGTAGTCATAGTTTAATATCCATTTAACATGCTTCGTGTTGTTGTTGTTGCTTTTGCTTTTCACTGAGAGAAATTCAACAGAAGCTAAACAATCCTTTTATATATATATACTTACAAATCCCCCCTGGTTTTTGTAGCAGTGGAGTGTGTGTGTGTGCGGGGGAAATTCCCAAAGTGATTATATTAATACAACATGAGCCACAAGTGTGTTGCATACATTGAGGCGTGCCGACTTGAGCCAAACGAATCCATGACAAAACTTTTGCCCCATTGTATGTGTGTGGGTATGTGAATATATATATATATATATGTGTATATATATATATGCCCTATTCATGGCATATGAAATATACATAAAGCCAACGAAGCCAACGAACCAACTCTAATAATAATAAAATAATAAAAAGCAAAACAAACTTTTCACCATACTCAAAAGTTGTGGGCGGCAGAAACTAACCAAGAAACTAAAACTAAACATGTATATATGTATATATATTCTGGATATTATGCCAGCCACAATCAGTTCCTTGTTTAAAAATCGAGAAAAGTTTTGAGGGAAAAACTAAACCCTTAAAACTAGCAACTTCCTAGCACAAATATTTTTAATATTTAGTTATTTATACTTAAAAGTTAAACAAAATAATCTGAATGCAAAAACTCACCATAAACATTGGTTTAAAATTATCAAAAGACGCACGATATGCTGTGATCTGTAAAGGGAAAATTCAAAATATTAAATAATTTATTTATTTATTTTTATAAAGATTTAAATTCTTGTTAAAATATTTATATTTATCTTAAAATATTTATATTCATCTTAAAATATTTATATTCATTTTAAAATATTTATATCCATCTTAAAGTATTTATATATATTTAATAAGTAAGTAAAAGTAAATATATTCAACTTTCTTCAAGAGTTTTTCTTTCCTGTTGCATTTTGAAAGCAAGTGAAGGTCATCCTGAGTTGCATATTTCAACGATGCCACATCCTTTTACACCACACACATACACACCTAAGCTTACCTGTGTCTAATGAACTAAATTTACATTTTCTCTCGTTTTTTCCTCTGCTTTTTGGCCAAAGTTTTTTTTTTATTGCACTGGGGAAAATTAGCTTAAATTGCTGACAACCATAAAAAGCATTCATGAATTTAAAGGTGTTTTTTATGCCACCGATAATTCCAAAGGATAACTGGCTTTCTACTATTAATCCTTGCGAGGGACAAAAGCAAAACAAAAGCATTTCCCAGAAACATGGTTTATTTTCTATATAAAAAGTGTACAAAAGGTGCAAAGCAAAGGCAATTAATGCATTCCAGCTTTAAAAAAAAGGCTTATTCTAGTACAAAATGCAGCTGTTGCCATAAATAAACTTTAGAGGAAAATAAAAAAATGCAAACTTAGCTTTTCTTAAAAACTAAAAGCATTTTCATATATTTTCTATAGCTTAGCTTAGCTTAACTTTTTAATTTATTGAAATAAATATAATATTATCAGCTTTCTGAGCCTCCTTTTAACTCAAATTTAGCTATAATTGTTTTTTTGTTATGCCTTTAAAATGTATGATTTGCAGTGTATTAAACTGTCTGCTAGTATTTGTCTTTTTCTGCTTCAACTGCCTCCAAAATCATCCTCCGCATCCACTACTCCCATTGCCTTGCCCTTGCTCCTGCCTTGCTTTGGTAAAAATCATAAAAAAAAAACATAAAACTTTGAGAAGCCGAACTTTGAATACCCTTGAAAGTTGCAATTTTAATCACAAAAGTAACTTAAAAAAATATATAAAATATATTTTATATAAAAACAATAGATTTATAATATTTTCCATGAATTTTTCTGACACTAGAAACCATAATTTATATATGGTTATTTCAGTTGGAAAGAGGTCTATATTCCTTCCAACTGAAATAACCATACCCCAATCGGTTAGGGTATTAAAAGGCGGCAACAGAAGCTCAGCTGGCTAAGGAAGCTCCCTGCTCGCTGTTTATCTCGCTCGCTGTGCACATTAACCTCTTTGTTAATCATTTACAAACAAATGCAAATAAAATAAAATACAGCAGCCAAGGTAGCAGCAGCAGCAGCAGCAGCACAGGTAACAAAAACAGTGAAAGACGACGGACGTTCGTTGGCGGCTATGCAAATATAAAAAAAAAAGCAGGCAAATGAGCAGCGAAATTGCAAAAAGGTCGGGCGGCAGGCGGCCGTAAATAGGGGGCGGTGGGTGGGAGAACTTAGAGGGGGTGGGGAGAGCGCGGGAGGAGGATAAGCTCTCGAGCTTTACGGCATACACAAAAATACGGAGGCGCATCCGCCACGCCCATTCAAGATTTGCACCAGTTACGTAGATTTTCCTGCCAGTTTTCCGCTTTTCTCCTGGCCATTCCAGAATTCATCTCAAAATCGCTAAATAATTCAAGGAAACTTTTGTGACTCTTCTTTGGGAGGGGGGTGCTTTTTTTCAACTGCAAATTGCATTTTGGCCTGGTCGAAAAAGCCAACTCCCGGTGTTGACTTTTCTCGAAAAACTTTTAATCAACGAACCGGGGTGGTTGGCTTTTGAAAAGGGGTTTTCCATCGGAGGAGCGTTCCAATTTTCCCAACTGCTTTCATATGCAAAAGATACTTGACTTTATGCGGCTGTTCTCAGGCAGCTTCATAATTAGTTTGATGATGTTTGCAGTTGAGTCCTTACTCATTTATATAGTATATAATATATATATATATAATATATATAAGCATCTCCTAACCACTGATTTTGACCTGGGTTGCCTTTGGTTTTTGGCTTAGTGCGTTGCCAAGGCTCTGAAATTCATTCATTTTGTTGGCCCTAATGATATTTTAATTAAAACTATGCCGCATTTGTTGTCTGTTGGTCACTCTGTCGCTCTGAGGGGGGAAAACCTTTTGGCTTTTCACGCTGCTTTAATAAAATTGCTCACTTTAAGGTAAGTGTGTGTGTGTGTGTGTTTTGGGCCTCCTGATTCGATTTTCGTTGATTTCCCAGAAAATTCCGTCTGTGTGCCTTAGGGGACTTGGGGTTTTGCTGAATTTATATGCTAGAATCCTTGTTGTGGCGGCAATCTTTGATCAAATCGAAAGCGAAGCCATAGTATCCATAAGACACTTATGAATGTGGGTTACCTTTGAGGTATCTCAAGTATGAATACTTGGCCAGATAACCCAAAATTAAGTAGTTTGCGGTACATGTATCAATTTGAAGGGCCTAAAATAACGATGGATGTGTATAATTAGCTTTTATTACATTTTTAAAAGATAGAAAACTGCATAATTTTCCCGTGAAGCTTTAAATTTAAGAAGAAAACCTATAGGTAGCTCAAGCTGAGACTACCAGCTAGCTAGCATTGTAAATAACAAACAGTTGCAAGCTGTAAAAAACTGCAACTGCACAACATCAACAACACAACATTCTGCAACAGTCACTGTTGCCTGCCCATCAAATGTAGTCGTATCTGGGAGTATGTCCCCGGCTCGTATCTAATCTTCCCTGCCATGTATCCGCCGCCGTTTGTGAGCCAGGTAATTGCCCGTCCAGGAAAAAAAAAAAGAACATGTTACTCACTAAGGGCAACTGGCAACGCCATCCCCCAAGCATTTCGCTCTCCATTCCCCCTCGCTGATATCACAATGTCCCGGGCAGCAAACATTTATCGGCAGACACAAACACAGAGGACAAAAACCTTGTAAAAAGCGGATTATTTAAGGATATACAAATATTTAGAAATATACTAGGATATTTCAGAAATCAATGGAGTTCTTAAAACCTTTAAAATGTGTTTAAAAGTAAAGCTATGAAAATTTTAAGGTACTGAAATGAGTGAAAATTCAATTTTAGCTTAATTTTTGACAACTTTTAAAGGTATCACCACTTTATAAAATATGTAGAAAACTCTTTTTTAAACATTTTTTTCAGAATTGGTTAAAAAAATCTAAAAATTGGTAATTAAGTCTTATTTTCCATTTTTATTTTAAGGAAATTTTAAGGTTATATCAATACTTTTAAACAATATAAATCGATTTAATATTTATATATCGATTTGATCGTTGATAACTTTTTTTAAATTAAAAAAATATATACAGAATAATTTAATAGTTATTCAAAATTAATTTATTTCAATACAATTTTAATAATCACATCTCTTATATCTTTCCTTCACTTCCCTTTCTCTCAGTGCATCGGAGCTGCCAATGATGACGCCGAAGTTGAGTTGGCAGGCAGGCGTCTCGTCGCGTCCGCCATGCTGTCAACGCCATGCCGCCTAACGGTTTATTTGCAAAGCGTTCAAACTGTCAAAATGGCGTGCGGTGCGCGCTTAGCCATAAAAAAAAAAAAATACCTAAAGTAAAACCCCAAAAAACAGAAACACAAACTGAAACCCAAACTGAAACTGAAACAGAAACAGAGCAACGACGTCAGTGAGTCAATAATGTAATTTTCTCGTTTGATATTTCCACTACACACACACACACACACACACAGAGGCAGGGAAAAGCAAGGAAATGAGGAAATGAGTTGAAGGCAATCCCTTAAATGAACCCAGGCAGCATTCCTGAAAAACGATTTCAACTAGGTTAAAGGGCAGGTAAATAACTACAAAAAAAAAAACACAGAACAAGGTTTGAATTTAAGAAGACTTTTTGGGAATTTTATAGAAATAAAAATAGGAATATATATATCATAAAATCCATGAACTTTCAAATATTTACATTAAATTGAAGTCACAAAATATAAAAAAAAATAATTTTCTCAAGATCTTAAGATGGTTTCTTAAATTCTCAAAATATTTATTACAAAAAAAAAAAAAAAAAAACAACAGTTTAAAAATAAAATTCATTAGCCAAGTTAATCACACTCCAGGTCATGCATGTCCATTCACGTTTTCCACCACACTTGATGATTGCAATATCCGAGTGTGAATGCGAATGTGTCTGTCCAAATGCATTATTGTCGGTTTTTGCGGTCGACCGCAAACACAATTCATTCTAATTTCGAAATGGTCTTCAAACACGATTGACAGTTTGTCGGTTGTGAATTGCTTTACAGAACAAATAGCTGTAGTAGTGATGGAAATACCCAGTAAATTCATAAAAATATTTAAGGTTGATTTTCCCCAAAATAAATTATGTATATAAAAACAATATCAATAAGGGATTTATTTATTTTTCTTTTCTCTTCCCTAAAGCCTTTCTAATCGGATATATGTATGTATATTTATCTTAATCAATCAACGATGGGACTATCAAAACGATTTCGATTATAGCATATTTAGCACAAAAGCTGCTGCTGGTGCGAAAATGTCACAACAAAAAAACAACAAAAAATTACGCATACGCCCTGGGTTCATTCAGTGGATGGCACAGCACGACATCGCCTGAATAGCTCTACTCGAAGCGAGGTGAACCGAACCGAGCCTCACCGAATTGACGGCCTTAACTCGATTAATGCATAATACAATGCGAACCATAATTGTCACAGTGCCAGTGAAAATGGTGGTCATCCGAATGGATATGGAAATTGAAATGGAAATGGGTATATGGAAGGTGGAATCGGAATCGGAATTGGAAGTTGGACGGGCTAAGGCAAACGGACAAGGGATGACCACAATGGCGGCGCTTTAATTAAACAAAATAATATGTAATTGGTAAGGTAATTCTCTGGGTCCCCCAAACCACCACCACCACCAGTAACATCTGGCACCTGCCGCAGTTCGTATTATACCCGAGATATTGTACCTTGTTTTGCCATTGCTGTTTTTTATCTTTGAGCTGCTAATCCTCAGCGATTTTTGATAATTTATGATAATTCAAGTTTATTTACTGCATACAAGACCATAAATTGTTACCAAGCGATTTCCCTTTTGGGAGATAACAGTAATTCCGGAACTGCTTATATTGTTTTTATCTATTGCAAAATATGGCATTGAATTCAGATTCAGAGATCTTTTTATTGGCTTTATTTCAGCTCATTAAATTCTTCTTACATTACTCTTGAATAATTTTTGATTTATACTTAAATTCTTAATAAAAAATAATATTTATATATAATAATGACTAATAACAAAATAATGACTAAGACTTGCGGAAACAAAGCACTCTTGAATGTATTGAATACCTCATGAATTTGTTATAATTTTGTACTGATTATTGTTGCTTTGAATAAAATTAACCATGGTTTAGCCTGTGCGATAATAAATTTTGTTTAACGGATAATATATTTTTTCGCAGTGCACTGATCTTAGTTTTTAATCGATATATTTGTGCCCCCGAGGAGAGTGTTTAACTTACGTATTTAATTAATTGGCTGCTGTTCTTGCTTTTTTTACGCTGCCCTATTGTGCCTGCTGTTTACTTTTGTTGTTTATTTTTGTTTGCTATTCGTGTGCTGTTTGTTTTTATTTGTTTTTCCCGCCTGGCGAATTTGGTTTGAAGAGCATTGCAAAATTCATGGTTTGAGCAGCACTCTCTTGTTCTCTTTCTCTAGCTCACTCTCTCGTTTTCACGTACTGTTTTTTTTAGCAAGTGGACACCTGAATGCTTTTTGTTGTTGCACTTTGTTTTTCTCACTACAAAATAAAAACGCACACAATACACAAACTTTGCAGCGCGATCGCGGTATAAATTTGCTTGCGACGAGAATGAATAGAATAAATTAAGAATGGAACAATAGAAAAAATGAAAATTCAACCTGTGCGGCAAACGAAACTGAAACCAAAACTGAAAACCAAAAACCGAAACACGTTGCCTTCCGTTTCGCCCACCGCTGCTCCTGCCCCCTCTTTTTCTGTCTCTCTCTCTCTCTCTTTGCGTGCCTGGCGTTCTTCCTCTCTCCTTTCCACTGTGTTTATCACAACTGCGTGTGGTTGTGCGAGCGGACTAACGGGAAAAGCTCAGAGGGACGACACTGACCAACTAAGAAAGAGGAATGAAAAGCGAAGAGTTGAGCTGAGAGCGGAGAACGCCAGAGAGAGCCAGCGGCGTTAATCTAAGTACGGTGGAGACCCAAAGAAGAAATCTCACAAAACAATAATACCCACACTGAAATGGTAATTTTTATGGATATTTAAATATTACAAAAATAAACAAATTAATTTGTATATACTGATATAATTTTAAAAATGTGTTGTATTCTATTTCTCCTAAAGATTGATTACTGTGTACTCTTCAAACGAAAACGAAAATGACAACAAAGCCCGTTGAGAGAAAGAGCCTCTCTCCTGCAATCTCTGGCTCTCTTGCTGGCGGTGCGTGGGTGCCAGTGTTGCTAGTTTAGCTTATATATTGCCGGGTACAATTAAGCATATTGCATATATTTAGCTTGTTTTAATGTTAATTTAGCAATATATGTACGTAGTAGTGATATGAACGAGCCTATTTTAATAATGTAAGGTTTGTCGGATTTGGTATAGCTTGTTTTTCAGCTATATTGAGCTTATTTTTAATCAGATTCTAGCTTGTAGCTTGCCATCACCTGACATCACTGGTGGGTGGTGATCGTGCGAGCGAGTGCAAATATGATTATTGTTCTTTGGCTCTTTCTCTCTCTTCCCCTATTACCTCCCATCCATGTTCGTGTTTGCCTGTATTGGCGCGATGAGTGTGCGACGCTGTAACGCCGTTCGGTTTGTTTGTTGTTGCAGCTTTATTGCACAATCCCATGCTGCCACCCACCGCCACCCACTGGACCTGAGCCATTTTGGCTCTCCCGCTAGCACTGCAGTCTCTCTATCGTTCGCTCGCAACCGCTGCAGGGCAAACAAACAAACAAACAAAAGGAGACGGCAGAGAAAAGTTTCTGATCAGAAATCGCACACTTGCTGTGCACCGAATTCAAACTAAGCGCCAACTGCAGCCACAGTGATCCCCCGATAATTAAACTCGAGTTGAAAAAAAAAAACAATATAAAATTGTTGTTACTTTTTTTTTGTTTCCAGTGCATTTTAAAGTGCGTGCGAAAGAAATGGGGGGATGGTGGGTGTATCGGTGCGAGTGGGAGGCAGTGCGAATTTCTGTTTGCTCTGTCGTTTTGCGTGTGTAAATTTCAGTGCTTCAATTTTATGTGTGTTCTCTCCCCTCCTTATCCTCCTTATCCTCTTTGCCACCTTCTCGTACGCTCATTCGTGTTAGCGTCGGCGTGCGCTCAAGTAAATTTCTTCTAATTTAATATTTTGTTTACATTATTTATTCATTTACTTATGTATTTGCGTACCTTCCTCTTTGCGCGGTTGTTTGTTTATGTATTTCACCTGTTCCCATCTCCCCGGCCCTCTCCTGTGCTTTATCACATTGCTCCACTGCTTCCCCTTCGTGAACGAAAAACAGCATACAATTCTTGGTATATTTTTCTCTCAGTGGGAGAGATTTCAATTTGAAAAACACAATCGCTATTCGAAAAAGGCACCTTCAAAATATTGACAATCGGGAATTTTAATTGATTATTTGTGGTAAATATTTACGAAAATAAATTAGCGGTATTTTTCTTCTATCTTTAAATCACTGTCGGATTTCCTTAAAAATAACAAAAAACGGGAAGGATATAAACAATATTTTCATTTAAAATGCTGGATCATTCTTTAGTGGAAAAAATGGTTATAAACAGATAGCTATTGGAACTGAATAAATAAATAAGTGTGGAATACCCTTTTAAAATATTATAAATGATTATTTATGATAGATAATTATTAATTATTTATAAATTATTATCTATTTTTCAGTGTACAGTGTTAAAATTAACAATAAAATTATTGTATTAAATTATCGTAAATTATTGAGCCGAAATATTTCACCTCTAATCCTCTGATTTATTTAGAATTAAGATTTATTTTCCAAAGTGTTTATTTTTCTTTTTTTAATAAAAAGAGCTTTGATTTCTTTCGTAAGAACTTGATGATTTTTCATAACAGAAAAAGGAGTCTGCTATGGGTTTTTTTTCAATAAACAATCATATTCATTTCATGAAAAATTTTCCTTAGAAATTGGATAATTCAACTGAAAGTAAGGACATTGTCATATTTCATTCCTACAAAAAAAAAACTTCATATAAACACCAAATCATACAAGTTTTTTAGAAACTGTCTTGTAACCCAAGCTAAGTTATACAAATAAATATATCTCAAATAATATTTACGTGGAAAACAGGTTTATTTTTTTTAAAGAAAAGTATTTAAAAAAAAAATTTTTTTTTCTAGGCATTTATTACCGATCGTAAATTATCATAAAAAACTACCCTGAATAACAAAAACATAAATAAATAAAATAAAATAAGGTTAATATAAGGTACTCCTTTTTTTTACGATATAACATCCTATAACAATTTTTAATATATTCAAAAATCGTAAAATTGCTGTGCCTTTGCATAAATAAGACAATAAATAAAATAAAAAAAATATTTTTGCCAATAGTTAGATAAGAAATTAAGCTATCCCCCCCTTCCAGAGCTAGGATAGAACTAAAGTAAAGTGTTCATATTAACATTAGACCCTTTGCCAGGATTTGCGAAATTAAAAGAGACGCCCAGAAGCACGCTTTAAATTTGTTTAGTTTTTTAATTTTTTACAACCCCCGCATACACACGCATGCACACATATTAAGGATGCAATTTTTGAATGATTTTGCCAATTCCCACTTACCTCCGCTCGTTTGTCTTGCTCTCCTTTTTTGCTGCTCTTCTTTGTTTGCCGCCTTCCTGTTTCTGCTCCTTTTCCTCCAGTTGGACTTCTCTTTTGCTGCCTTTTTCGCGCCTGTGTGTGCGTGTCTGCTTGTCTCGTCTGCGCCCGTGTTTGTGTTTCACTTTGATTCTTTTTGTTGATTTGTTGTTGCTGCTGCTTATGTTTATTTATTTACTTGTTGTATTTCTTTGGTTACTTGTTTCGCTTTTTGCACATTTTAAAATTAACACCGCTGAATTACCAACGAGAGCACAAGGAAAAAATGTTGAAAAAAACAACGCTATTGTTTACACGCGCGCAATTACAAAAATAAAATGTGTGTTTCAAGAATGAAAACCCAAAACAAGAGCGCAAAAAAGCAGGAAAAGGAGTGCAAAAAGCGCGTGTTGCGCTGGAATTTGATTTATTTCTTCTTCAACTTTCTTGCGCTTTTTGTTTTGATTTTCTTCTGCTGTTCGCCGCACGTTTTTGTCCCTGTTCCTTTTGGTTTTTGGTGGTTTTATTTCTCTTTCGGTTTATTGTTTATTGTTTGTTGCTGCTGCTGTCTGGCTGTGTTTGATGCAGTCGCCGCGCAGGGTACAAATTCGCGTCCGATTCACACCGAGTTCGCTGGCAGACAGTGATGTCACCTGAGCAAAAAAGCTCGATTACCCAAAATGAATAGCTAAAAAAGCCGAATTCCAAGGGAAAAAAGCTAAGAAAAAAATCTGATTTTTTAAAAATAATTTTTTGTTTCAATTTTAAATATAAAATATTAAATCGAAGCAGTTATGCTGCGTTTGCAATAACATATATAATTCATTTATTTTTCAATACTTTTCGTTTGACGCACATATAAAGTGCTTCTTCGAATATTCTTATTTGCCTATTTTTAAAGAATTTAAATATTTCAATCTATTACTACCCAAAGAATCGCATTTATTCGAATCGAATTCACAATTAAATAAAGTCTGCTTTAATTTTCTGAAAAAACTATAATTCCCGCTGCCTGCTGTTTTTAAATTTTCCCCGAAATCACACTATAAAAAAGCTTAATTTGACGGTAAAAAAGTGGGAATGACATCACTGGCAAGAATGCCAGATTGGCCAAAAACACCGTTCGAGAGGAGAGGAGCGAATGAGCGCGTGAGAGAGCGAGAGAGCTAGGGGAGAGAGAGCTTTCGTTGTGGCTGCGTAAAAAAGGTAAATAAAAAATATAGGATTTTAGGATAACGTTTCGAAAATTCACGATAATGATTTTTGATCTTTTTTTTAAATAATTTTTTTTAAATAAATGTCTATGAACTATAGAGAGCAAAGATACAAATCTAAACACATTAACAGTTTATGTTTGTTGTTATTTTTAATCAGATTGTTTTTTTTTTTAATATATTAATTAGAAAGCAAATAAAATAAATATTTGCAAAGCGGCACCACTACATTTTTTTTGGAATCAAAACTCCTTTTTCGGAGTGCGCTCTTTCGGACTTAAAAGCTCTACAAGATTCCAAGATTTTAGGCTTAAAATATGAACTTCAATTTGTAATAGTTGCTAATTTTTTGAAACAGCGCGCCCTAAAAAGCTCTCAGCAAAACCATCTGGCTGCTGTACACCCGCTATCTGGCAGCTCTTGCACGAAATGTCTATCGATAGCCTTCAACTGTCAGCTGTTTTTTACTTGCACAACAATTCTGCTGCAATATTTTTCCAGCGTTTTTAACAAATTTACTAAAATAAAATGCGGCTGACGAACGTTTTATTCAAGAAAGTGAAGAGCAAGTGAGTGAAATGAGCGTACTGACAAGATTATTGCCTAATTTTGCTCCCTTTGACAGACGCATTATGGTTGTGCTGGAAAGTGTGGTCAGCGGACATCAGTACAATGCCTTTCGAGATCGTTTAGCTGAAAAATTGGAGATAATACGCTTTGATCCTTATAGTGAGTATTACAAAGGGTTGAATATATTGAAACATACAAATTTATTTCATATTTCTTATAATTTCAGTTCAACAGGAGAGCCTCTACCGCGAACGCAAGAAAATTCGCAGCGCCTAGTCGAAAATACCCTATTTACGTTAATATTTGCACTAGAAGCTATGCATTTTTTTTAATAAATTTAAATTTTGACATTGATCTCTTGGTAAAAATGATTTATTTTAATTTAAAATTATTTTTTTTCTGGGTATTTCAACTAGTTTTATCGATAGCTCATGTGGCGGTGAGGCCAGATTCAGCAAAAGAGAACATTGGTCTCAAAAAGCTTAAAATAAATGGAATTATTTACTGCAAATTTAATTTGCATTGCATTTTTTAAAATTTTGTACTGTAATAATAGTTTAATAAACAATTTCTTCAATTTTAAATTACTTATTTTTAAATGCCTTTGTGATTATCGATTATCGATATCCGATACTCAACGCAAACAGCTGTTTAAACCGGCAAATTGTTAAAATTGTGAAATCTTGTGCATATTTTCTGGAATTATGTCCGATTCAGTAGAGGAAAATGGCAATAAAGAGCCGGAGACGGAACCCGGACCGGATCCGGAGCCCGAAACCGAAACCGACCCCAGAAAGCTGCTAGAGACAACGGCCGCCTGCCAGGAGGACGAGGACCTGGCCACCATTGTGACCGCCGAGGAGTATCTGATGCACAAGGACGTGGTGTTGCTGGAATACGAGAAGCAAATGTTCCTGGACACAGTGCATGCTGACGGCCTGCTGGTGTGCGCCAAGTAAGTTGAATAATTATTTAAAATAAATGAAATACTTTTTAAATTAAATATGGATAACAGAGGCCTGAGCTACGAGCGCGTCCTAATCAACATCCTGAAGGCCTACAGCGATGCGGGCAACCTAGTGCTGGTAATCAACAGTTCTGACTGGGAGGAGCAATACTTCAAGTCTAAAATGGAGGCCAAATATGTGCACGAAGTGGCCAATATGGCCACGGAGAGGTGAGCACTAGAAGTCTTTCAGAAAACCCCCATTAATATGAAGTTATTTCTCCCTCTCGCTCTTTTTAGAGAACGCGTTTACCTGGAGGGTGGCCTGCAGTTTATAAGCACCCGCATCCTGGTGGTGGACCTGCTCAAGCAACGTATTCCCATAGAGTTAATCAGCGGCATTATTGTGCTCCGTGCCCACACCATCATCGAGAGCTGCCAGGAGGCCTTTGCCTTGCGTTTGTATCGCCAAAAGAATAAAACTGGCTTTGTGAAGGCTTTCTCCAGCAGCCCCGAGGCCTTCACCATTGGCTACTCCCATGTGGAACGCACTATGCGCAATTTGTTTGTGAAAAATCTATACATTTGGCCCAGATTCCATGCCACTGTCCGTGGTTCCTTGCAACCTTGGCAGGCGCAAACCATTGAGCTGCATGTCCCGCTCAGCCCGAGCATGACCTCCATTCAAACGCACATTTTGGATATAATGAACTTTTTGGTGCGCGAAATAAAGCGTATCAATCGAACTGTTGACTTGGAGGCGGTCACCGTGGAGAATTGTGTCACCAAGAAGTTTCACAAGATTCTGCAGGCGCAGCTGGACTGCATTTGGCATCAGCTCAACTCGCAAACCAAGCTGATTGTGGCGGATCTCAAGATTCTAAGGAGTCTGATGATGTAAAAACAAACTTTTCCTTTTTAAAAATTCATTCTAAACTTGTTTTTTGTTGTAGATCTACCATGTATCATGATTCGGTGAGTGCCTATGCCTTGATGAAACGCTATCGCAGCACAGAGTATGCTTTGAGCAACTCTGGTTGGACTTTACTGGATGCCGCCGAGCAGATTTTCAAGCTTTCCCGGCAGCGTGTGTTCAATGGCCAGCAGGAATTCGAACCGGAACCTTGTCCCAAATGGCAGGCTTTGACTGATTTGCTTACCCAAGACATTCCAGGGGATATGAAACGCTGCAAGAGAACAGTTCAGCCCAAAGTGTTGATACTCTGCCAGGATGCACGCACCTGCTATCAGCTGAAGATGTATTTAACCCAGGGAGGAGCACGCTTTCTCCTACAGCAGGCTCTGCATCATGAGGTGCCCGTGGGCAAGCTGAGCGACAAGTATGCAAAGGAAAGTCAAGCCAATAAGATAAATCCGCCTCCAACCAAGGCAACGAAATCGGAGGCTGCAGTAGCCACTAGTTCCCAACCCCCCGCTGGTTTGGATGAGCTGGCTCAGCTTTTGTCTGATGCGGAGGCCTCAGCTGAGTCCCAGCGCTTCGAGGAGAGCTACATGCTGACCATGACCCAGCCCGCTGAAAGGGAGAAGCAGCAACCCCAACAACAGCTCAAAACCGATCCAGATGTATCTATTTTCGAAACCATACCAGAACTGGAAGAGTTTGATGTCACAGCTGCCTTGGAGCTGGTTTCCCATCAGCCTTATATATGCCTGCAAACCTTCAAAACCGAACGAGAGGGTTCTATGGCTTTAGAGCATATGCTAGAGCAGCTGCAGCCCCACTATGTGATTATGTACAATACAAATATAACGGCTATACGCCAGCTGGAGGTCTTTGAGGCACGTCGTCGCCTGCCAGCAGTGGAGCGCCTAAAGGTTTACTTCCTCATACATGCACGCACAGTGGAGGAGCAGGCCTACCTGACCAGCCTGCGCAGGGAGAAGGCGGCCTTTGAGCTGATCATTGATACCAAAAGTGTGAGTGGGTTTTAGTGTGTTAAATTATTTGAAAATCTTGCTTATTTTTGTTTGTTTTTTCCAACAGAAAATGGTCATACCCGAGTATCAAGATGGCAAAACCGACGAGGCCTTTGTCTTGTACAAAAACTACGACGACGAACTCTCCAGGGAAGACAATGCCAAGAGTCGCCAGGCTGGTGGCCAAAAGGCCACAGATGCCGCTTCCAAGCAAACACCCAAAATCATTGTGGATATGCGTGAATTTCGCTCAGATTTGCCTTGTTTGATACACAAAAGGGGCTTGGAGGTTTTACCTTTAACCATCACCATCGGTGATTATATCCTAACACCCGAAATCTGCGTGGAACGTAAGTCCATCTCCGATTTAATTGGTTCCCTCAACTCTGGACGCCTGTACAATCAGTGTGTCCAGATGCAGCGTCACTATGCCAAACCTATACTCCTCATCGAATTCGATCAGAATAAACCCTTTCACCTGCAGGGCAAATTCATGTTGTCGCAGCAGACGAGCTCAGCCAATGCGGATATTGTCCAGAAACTGCAGCTTCTTACATTGCATTTCCCAAGACTCCGTTTGATATGGTCACCCAGTCCTTATGCCACTGCCCAGCTGTTTGAGGAACTAAAATTGGGCAAACCCGAGCCGGATCCTGTCCAGGCAGCTGCCTTGGGCAGCGAGGAGCCAACGGCGGGCGAGCAGTTGCATTTCAATAGCAGCATCTATGATTTCCTGCTCAGATTGCCCGGGATTCATACACGGAATATACATGGCCTGCTAAGGAAGGGCGTCAGCCTGCGGCAATTGCTGCTGCGTAGCCAGGCGGAGCTGGGGGATCTGTTGCAGTCACAGGAGAGCGGCAAGCTGCTCTATGACATTCTGCATGTGGCCCATCTGCCCGAGAAGGATGAGGTGGCCGGCTCAACGGCTTTGCTGGCGGCGGGCAAGCAATTTGGCGCCGGTTCGCACAATCGTTTCAGGAAGGCGGCAGCCGAGGCGCGAAGGGGGAGGCGATAGGGTGAGTGAGAGGAGTAAGAGGAGTCAAGGAGGAGTGAGAGAAGGCAGAGAAGCATCAATATATGTATATATGGCGCGAAATTATGGAAAATATTTTTTAAACGTTGCAATTAACTCGCCAGGGGAATGGGGAGCAGCAGCAACAGCAGCAGGTTGCAGGTTGCAGGATGCAGCTGTTGGTGTGTCTGGCCGGCAGACAACGTTGACAAACGGGAACAGCGCTGACCGCTGGGGATGCAGAGGCATGCCGAGTGCCTGAAAATCAATTTTTAATAAATTTTTAATTGCCACGCAAGCAGAGTCTCTGAGTGGAGCGCCTGCACCTGCAGCCCAGGACCCAGTGATTAACGGAATTTTTTATTTTTTTTTAACTGGCAAAAAACCCGAAAAAAAACAGCATAAGATTCCCGCCAGAGACTTCATTACATTATGTATTTATTTTCTTTTTTGGGAAAAATGTCCATCAAATTACTCTTTAATTAATATAATTATAGGTTTCCTTGTGAAATATATATTTAAAAAAATCTTGAAATCCCTAAAGTTTTTCTGAAAAATTCTAAAAAATTTCAGCCTCTATTTTGGATTCTGTGCGAAATTTCTAAAAACCGCAATTGCCATGGCCAATTGAAAATTAGAGGCAAAAGCGGGGTAAATTGGCATTCAGATTGGAATAGAGAATAGGAGAGTGGAATAATGCAATTTTCAGAGGGGTGAAATGGAGTGAGTAGAGCGGAGCATGGGGGAGGGGGGTTATGGGTACATTATCCCCTATGAATTTTTGGAAATATTCTAAATTTTTTTCTAAACTTTATTTTTTATTTTTTTGTTTTTTCTTAAATTAAAGTTAGCTGCATAAATTTTAAGAAGAATTTTATATTTTTTTATATTTGATAATTTTATTTTTTTTTTGTTTTTTAATTTTTTTAGCATGTTTTTTACTTTTAATTTTTCTGTAGTTTGTTTTTTTTATTGAAATATACAAATTTTAAAATAAATGTTTTTTTCTTTCAAAAGAATTATATTTGAAAAAAGAGAATCTGAATATATATTGTCTGTTTTGAGTGACTTTTTATATTTCTTATACTTTTGTGTAGCTATTTTTTATATATTTAGTTTTCTGTAAATGGTTTTTATAATTAGAAATATTTAAAAATAAAGATAATTTGTTTTTAATATTCTTTAAAGTAGTTTTTTATCTTTCTAATAATATCTAAAATATATAAAGAATTTTTTTATTTTTTTAAATTATTTTACAGGGCATCTACTATTCGTTGTGACCACTTTTCGCCACTTCTTTTCGTATTTGCTTTTGGCTCTCGCTTTTAGTGCTCCGCTCTTGTCCGGCTCATTGGGCAAAGCGCGCTTAGAGCGTGTTTGTGATTGTTGGCATTATCTGCGGGTCCGAGCGCCACACCCACCCCATCCACCCACCGCTCGTGGCTGCTAGGGAATCCCCCGATTCGTTTGTGTGCCACACACGTACGTGTCTGTCTGTGTTTGTGTTAGTGTCTGTGTATTTGCTGCATACTTTTCAGCGCAAGTGAATCTAAAACTTGGCAAACGTTTCGACTTTGGACTTTTCGACTTTCGTGCTCGTGGACTATGGACTCCTGGACAGGCTGGACAGGCTGGCTGGCTTTTGTGGCCTCCAATTCGATCCAAAAGCATATTTGCCAATTGGCTGCGCTTTGTGCGAAAATGCCAGAGGGAGCAGGGGCTTCCCCCCTCGGAAAAACACTGGGGCAAACTGTTGAAAATGGAGGCCGACCGGGGGCACAATTAAAACTCCATTACAGCTGGACTCCTTCGGCCCTTGATTGTCCTCTCCCATGCTAACCAGAGAGCTCCTGCGTCCCATTTCCCATTTCCCTTTCCGCTTTCCCAGCTGGCCGCAACAAACGCTTCAATCAAGCGCCAGGACAATGGCCAGAACCTGAAGCGCAAAAGCCCGAAAACATTTGGCCCCCGCTTTTACCCGATTTTCCCTGCTTTTCTCCGATTTTCTTTATTTTTTTTTTGCTGTCCCGCCCGATTCCCACAATGACAACGTTAATTTTCACTCACCAGACCCCAAAATGGATCTTTGATTTTCGGGGTATTTCCCTTTATTTTTTTTGTGGTGGTTTTGTAACTATTTTTTTTGTTTTTTCTTTCTATCTTTTTTTGTATATGAAAGGTTTAATTCTGGTTGATTTTTGGGAGGCGGTGTAAGTGTTTGTTGTCCGGAAAATGGGGCAGACATTAAGCCCTTAAAATCGATATTTAAGGTCATATTTTTTAAAGGCATTTACTTGGTTACTTAAATATTTAAAAATATAGAAAATATTTTAACAAAAAGCTGTACAAAAAGTCTTGTTAATTTAAATAAACAAAGCAATTTTTTAATATTATTTATTTTTAAATGCATAATCTTCAAGTGTTCACCAATTAATAATCTTTTAGCCACAAAATCAGCTTAAAGGCCTTCCCAAAAACATTTTATAAACAGATTAAATTTACGCCTTGGCTTTGCCATAAATAAATCAGCTTATGAATTCATTTAAGTCTTAATTGCGGAATGTGTTGTGTGTCTGTCTCAAATGAAAACTTAAACTAAACACAAAACAAAGTCAGTGGAGTGCGAAATGAAATTAGCTGAAATTCCACAAATTTAATTGGACAAAGTTGTGTCCGCTGTGTCCGTTGTGTCCGTCTCGCTGGCTCGTATATAATTCGATAATTGATCGGAATTAATTGCAAACTTTTTGCATACTTCATTATCATCCTGCCCAATTATAGCCTCCCCCACTCGGGTGATTGCCTGGGAAGTGGGGGAATGGTCCAAACAAATTAAAAGGCCGCACCGTTAACCACAGGCATCATTAAATATATCCAAGCATGGGGATGGGGGGGGGGGAAATGGAAAAAGTATCTGGAAATTGGCATTTGAACCTGTTCTCCATGAAAATCTCATCAGTTTCCCGAGTTGAGTTTGTAGTTCATCCTTTTTAAGAGATTTTCCAGCTAAATATAATCACGAGTCCTTGAAGCAATTATTTACAACTTGGGAGGTGCTCCTACCAGTGAAAATTCATTAGTCAAAGTCAAAGCCAAGGCAGGCATCGATTTTTGCTTAATTTCGTTAAGGCAGGACATGGCCGTAGGAGTTGCACGAAAATTTCCGGGGCAATTTGACACATTTGAGGAGAGTAATGCCCAGTACTTAGTATCAGTTTTGGGGGGTGTGGAAAATGCAGTTAAGAAATTCTAACACACACTTGAGATGGAAATGCCTTTGACTTTGAATGAGTCACTGCACTGGGAGAATATATGTGATTTCAGGAATTTTTTGGTGATAAACAAAGAGAGTATATATATTTTTTTATATAGCTTAAGCTGTTAAATAATATGAAAAATATTTAAAATAATATTTAAAGCTTATTTAAAATATAAAAAAATTATTTACAAGCGAGCTTCTATTGTGGTGATCAGTGATGGTACTTTGTAGCGATTAAAAATCGATAAACTAAGCAAAAATGTACAAAATCGAAATACTCGAAAGGGGAATCTTAATTTAAACTTCATTATATTAAATTTAATTAGAATAATAACTTAATAATTATACCAAAATGTCTTAAATAGCTGTAGAATATTTATTTAATATTTATAATTAATGTATAAGAAAATAAATCGATAAAAAGAAGTAATCGAAAATAATCGAAAGAGTTTGGTAAACTTTGAAAAACTAAATAACCCAAATTTATTTAGAAATATATATAAAAATATATTTATAAATTAAAGTATATATTTTTTAATTTTTAATAATTATAAAATGTAATTGAATAACCATAAATCTAAATATTTATAAATTTATTAAGAAAATAAACAAACACAAAATGTGTTAACCTAAGGCTAAAACCTTCACTTACTTTATAATTTTTTTATTTATTTAATCTTTAAAAATGTTTTTTTTTATTATCTTTGGGTTTTTCCTTATTTTCCCCATTTCCTGCAATTTTCCTAACCCCCCTAAATGCACTCGAGCCGGCTTTACTACTCAAATACCAATACAAGTATATAGATTTTGTGCACCGAAGGGTATTCATTCAGTAGTTTCTGGCTTAAAGGTGGCCCGGGAAATGGGGGGAAAATGGGGAGGTGAAATGAAAACGGGGCGTGCCTTTTTCCAGGCGGGACTGCTTATCATAAATGACAAATCTGGAATGTGAATGTGAATGCGAATGCGAATGCTAAACGACCAACAACTAAATGGGCCAAAAGAGTCAGACAGCTCTCGAGTTCCGAAGGAGAATGGCTGCCTGCCTGGCTGCCTGGCGTTCCAATTTTCCTGCATTTTGGTGTAAATGTAAATGTAAACGATATAATCGCTTCAATCTTTACCAAAAGGGAGGTGGAAAATTGCTACCCAAGTGGAAAACAGAGAAACGGGAGCCACGAACCATAGACCAGGACTTGCCTTGTTAGCCTCTTGCCTCTTTAGCTTTTATTTATTTTATTTTTGTTTTTTTTTTTTGGTAATTCTGGCCAAAAATTGAGGGTTTTTCCCTCCCCAGTGTGCGATCGATGACTTCTGGCTGGAATATTAACCGGAAAGTAACCATTTGGCTTTACGCAAATTACCAGTTTTGTACAGGACTTGCTTTTGTTGGTAACAAAAACAGGGAGAGGAAACGTTAAGAAATGGTGTTCACATTTTTAGATTTTTAAGAAATATTTGGGAATATTTTTTGTTTAAGTTTGTGGGATTTTAAGTGAATAATTTACAATATCTAAACCCAGTCACCCTCTCCATTTTATTCACTTCCATTTCTATCGGCAGCCTTTTAACATCGGATTTTGGTTCCTGTTGGTTCCTGGGTCAGCTTGTCGGCTTTCGATGTCGCGTTATCAGTACACCGATCACATCCTGGAAGCCTTCAATGTCTTCCATCGATCCATGGAACTGGACGAGGTGGCCGGCTATGTGGCCGAAATGGAGGCCAAGTCCGTGGCCGAAGTACGCCTGGCAGTGGATAATACCCTAACAGCTGCCTGGCTACATGGCTTTCTCACCCGAGACGATAACCAGTTCACTCTGGCCTGTGGCTACTGGGATGATGTGCAGCGGGGAGCGGTGCAGGAAGGCAGCCGCCAAAAGAGGCACTCGGTCACAAAGTCAAAGTCTTATCAGTAAGGTTTCTTTTTTTATTTCTAACTCTGAAATTTATATTTTTATTTAATAATCTTGAAGCTTCACCATTTCAGAGAGTGGAGAGACAATCTCCGATGGTGCTGGCCTCCAGGATATGAACTATGGCGACCAAATACTGTCTGCCTTTGCGGTTCAGCGTCGTCCTCTTACTTTGGCCGACATTGTGAACTATGTGTCCATGGCCTCGAACAAAAGTCCAGCGGAGGTCTATGGGACAGTAAGATCTACCCTGGACTTGGCCCTAGCCCATGGGTTTGTGCACAAGCAGCAGGACCAGGCCTTTCTGCTGGCCAAGGAGCTGCAGCAGTCGCTTTAGTCCTTTTGGATTTTTGGTATCTAAATAAAAGAGTGAGACTTATTTTTAAATATAGAGTATATAAAGTAGAAAATTAAGCAGTTTCCAGGACGTTTATTCTGCCTGAAGAAGAGCTTAACCCGGAATAGTTTGTATTAGCACATTTAAGTAGAGACATTAGCCAGGATATGTCCGTCTCTTGGCTCTTTCACGATGTGTGTTTTTCCCAGAGAATATGAGCTGACATCTGGGCTTTATTTTGCCCCGTGTCACCAGGTGGTGTCCAGTCCCAGCTACCATGACACTTGTCCAACAAGTCTGGCTTCGTGTACATGTCTCCCGGTTAAGTGACCGCACTGGGAACCATTTGATGGTGACCCAGTTCGTATTGATTTCAGTCCAGGAACAGTCTGTTCAGTTCAGAGTGTGAACAAAGCACAAGCCATTGGCTTTTATTGTTTGCCAGCCGTCGGCCGGGGAGTATAACCCCCAAAAAGTCGGAGGGGGGCAAAGGACTCGGGACTCTGGGAGTTCCCATCGAGATGTGGAGACTCAGATAAGCTTGCACCTTTGCAGTCCCCAAATTGGGCTGTCAGCTGCCAGTGATTCTGTCGTTGGGCAGATGTGAGTGTGAAGTACACTGAGGGCAAAAAGGTAGTACTATTTATGTTTATTAGTTTTTTTTTCCAATTATTTTAAATAGTTTTATATTTCACTTCCTGAATAATTACCCATTTCCAAAACACCTCTCTCTTTCCCATATTTTTCTCTTCTTATCCCTTATTTTTCTCAGTGTAATGTGTATTTCAGGCGACTTGTGTGTTGCGGTTAAATAGGAACTGCGCCAACTTATAACGCAGCCAACTTCTACTTCCGTTTCCGTTGTCGTCGTCGAGGCGAGGGACATTCCAGTGTTTCAACCACCCACATTTTACACCCACCCAGACTTACCACCCACACTCACCCCCTCCGGTGTGTGTCCCTTTTCGTGTCCGTGCCCTTTGGCATTCGCCGAAACTATTAAATCACATTTTACGAGCGTTAAGTGCACAATTAAAAGCATTTCGTTAATGTGGAAAATGTGGCGCTGTGCTGTCTTGGCTTGGACTGGCTTTCCTCCCCCATTTTCCCACCCCCCCCTTTTACACCCCCTCTTTCATTGTGATGTAATTAAATTTTCAGCTGCCTTTGGCCGCGCATTGCTTTGCGTGCACCTTGGGGGCCAAAAGCTTGGCCGTTGTTGGAATAACATTGGATTTTTGGCCATGATCCTGTGAAGGAAAGAAAGAATAAAAGGAAACCCAGGACAACGGGTCTCCGGTCTCCTGAGTGTCCTTGTTGCAGGCAAAAAACAAACTAAATCGATTATGGTTTGATGTAAATTTTCTTCCTTCTCGGAACAGCCATTAGAAGGTTGTCCTTGGGGCTAGGAGATTGTTCTTTAATCTCAGTTTAAGCTAGGAAAATCTGTTGATTGGATGGAAAATATCAACATCAAGTGTAATTTTAGGAGAGAGAGAGACGGAGAGAGAGGTTTCCTTAAAACCATTATCCTAGGGCATAAATTACATTTAAACTTTAAACAATTATCTAAAGATAAGAGCTTTAAAAATTATATATTCCTTAAAAAGTAAAGAATTAAAAATATAATAATAATAAAAAAACTATTCAAATAGAAGCTTAGGATTCCCAACGGGTTTAAGCTTAGATTGAAGGTAGAGTACCAAGAAAACAAAACCCACTTACGTCTCCAGGCTCCCTTTAGTTTCCAGCCTTCATTAAGAGTAAAACGCAAACTAAGTAAGTAATTTGAGCCTTAGTAGGCGTGTGAAGAGCACACTTAAAAAAAAAAGAAGAAGGGGGCATGTTGCTCACCCCCACAGCAAACACCCCTCGCATCACGCATCCGCCTAAGTGCGGAAGCATGTTCAAGTGTGTTGGAAATGGAAAGCAATGTGTTACTTTTTTTTGCCTTCTTTTTTCCCGATTTTTCATTTTGCTTCTTTATTTCCTTATTTCCCCCTGCATTTCCTTGGCATTTTGTGACGTCACGCCCCTGCTGTGGGCGTGGCCGATTCGCGGACGGATGACAGTTGACGGTACAAAGTAGCGCTGTCTTGTCCTTGTCCTCCGTTCCAAAAAAAAAAAAGAAAAAAAAAATTAAAAAAGGGACGCCCCTAGCAAAGTGAAGGGTAGCAAGGTAAAGGGTAAGCGGAGCAGAGGTTTTCTCCAGGAGCAAAAGGACATACCGGGAATTTGACATTAAGCGGGGGAAGTTTTTAAAGTTTTTAATTTAATATAAAATATTATAATTTTAAGGTTTAAAAAATATATAAAAATGTTTAATGTGTATATTTTAATATGTAAAAAACAAACAACTGTATATCTCCTAGGTAATATCGATATACCCTAAACATTTCTGTATTTATCGATAAAATAAAATGTCTTTTAAAAATTAATATGCTTATTTGTATGCAAATAAACTATTTATTATTATTTTTAAACAATTTCTGAGCAAAGCTTATACATATATTCAAAATTGTGTCTAATTTAATATCGAAATTAATCGAAAAATATCTTTAAAATATAGATAATCATTTTTTGTGTAAATCGTTACAGTATTTAAGCCTTTTAAAAATTGAAATGCTTATTTTTTTATATAAATAAATTCCTAAGCATATTTTTATATAAATAAAATTCAGAACAAAGGTTATATGTACGATATTCTGTCCAATTATATATCGAAAATAATCGAAAAATATTTTAGAAATATAAATAGCTGCTAGAAAGTAACCACAATATTCACTTCTTCCTGAAAAAAAAACCCAAAATACAAAACCCCCCTCGCTGCAACTGCAATGGCAGCATATAGCCTCAAGTTCCGTTATTCTCGCTCTTTACTTCTGCTTTCCCTTCTTCTCCTTTTTTTATTGCGAATATGGCAGCGCTTCCGGCGCTGGCCCGATGGCCTGCTGTGTCCTTTGATATTCGGGGCTTGGAGCGAGGCAACCCGAACCGGAAGGAGAGAGTGTGGAACCAGTTTTTTTTTTTTTTTAAGGCGAAACATTTAGTTTGTTGCATGTTTGGACATGTTGCTCGCTGCTCACTGTACGTGACATTTTGCGGAAATGGAAACGGAGCCCCGACTAAGCCAAAGATGAAGAAATTCCATCTTTTTAAGTCTAGCTCCGAGCCCTGTGCCAGCGAATTCTTATAATTTGCATTGAAGTTTTGATTGCCACAAAGAGACACAGAGAGAGAGAGGGAGAGCATAGTGCGAGCGGGAGGGAGCAGCAAACCGGAAACCGGAAAGGGCCGATGACAAATGCACGCTCCTTCCCAAAGGAAATGGGGGAAATGGAAAACAAAAAGCGCCAAGACAAAGGAATCACACAAAAATCCAGTGATAAGATGCACTTGATTGCAAATGCATTCGATATTCTTGTAAATCTCTGACATAAATAAATGTAAAAATTCATAGGAACTATGGTTTCATAATCTGTGTATTAAAAATATCTGAAAAGTATATTTCTATCATGTATTTTTTAGTTTCAAAAGACAAGCAATTATATTTGCAATTAAATTGAAATCTTCACAACTTTTGCCTCAACTTTATACCAACTTGATGCTCTGGCTGAAAGTTCCTAAAAACTTATTTCAAGGTCTCTATCTTTTTGCATGGAGCTCTTGGTCTTCCATTAACCTCTCCTTGCATGGGATATCAGCAGCAGCATAAAAGCAAATTAAAGTTTGCCTTTGCCGGACATCATCAAAAAGGTAAGTTTATGTGCAATCACGGACTGCCATAAACCCTCTAAGTAATGGAGGGGTACCGTTTCCGAGGAAACAAACAAACCCACACAGAGGCAGAGGTGAATCCTGGATAGAAGATGATTTTAATCGAAGGGATCAGATGGCACACGACCGGATATAAAAAAATAGGTAGCCAGTGGATGTCAGTGCTGCAAAAAAAAATTTAATCAATTCGATGGGCAAAAATATTCATTTAAAAAATATTTCGAAATATATTTGAAGAATAAATATAATTAAATAAATATAAATATAATAAATTTAATTTTAATAAAATAATAATAAACTAAAAGTCCCAATAATTCATTTTAAGACTCCTTGATTTCTTACAATTTGAAATCATATTTAAAACGCTGAAATATCAGCTTAAAAGTATGCTTTAAAAATGTAAATTTGCATAATAAAATTTGAAATATATATTTTTTACTTTAGACATATATCTTCCAATTCAAAATCGTAATGAAAACACTAGATAAAAAGCCTAAAAGTATGCTTTAAAATTTTTAATTTGCATTCAAAATATTGTTGTATGCCTTTAGAATTTTTAAATATATATTTTTATAGTTTCAGCTAAATAATAATTATATTTAATTTACTTTATACATCATTGATATCTTTAAAAAGAAAACCTTACAAAAAATCGCTTGATTGTCAGCCGAAAAGTATGCTTTAAAAATATGAATTTGCTTTAAAAACATTTTTCAGGGAAAATAACCTGTTTTAGCTAGAAATAGAAACCCTGCTCAGCATCTCTCCTACTGGGCCTCCTCGTCCTGTATTTCCGTCTTCGTTTAGTCCACAGCTTCCACTCTTGGCATTTCGTGTCTGGATTGTCCGGCGGTGGCTAAGTCTTAAGACCCATAAAACCCATGTAGCATAACTAATAGGTCTTTGGCCAGGAGTTTTGTTTATTCTTTGCCCTGCCACAGTGCTTTTGCTTCTGTTTCTGTTTCTGCTTGTGATTCTGCTTTTGCTTTTGCTTCTGCTTCTGCTTTCCTGCTCGATTGCAGTTCAATGCACGAGCGTTGAAATTGTTTTCATTATTTCATTTCATTTGGCTTGTGCCATGTGCACCTGTGAGTTATGGCCCGAAGCCGGCTTTTGCCCAGGTATACCAGCATTTTGGGGGGGAGGGGAGGCGGTACAGGGATTAAAGCCAAGCTGCCAACACGCTGCACACACCCCCTCTCTGGAAAAGTCATCGGAAAAAGCTCCTTCTCCTCCTCCCCCTCTTTGCTCGGCGGTGCATGCTGTGGCAAAAAGTATGAGCCATTAAATAAATACCAGCTCCAATCTGGGAAAGCTTCGGTGGAAAGCGGAGGTAAAAAGGTGAAAGGAAAAAGGGGAAATCTAGGAAAGGCGAAAAAAGCAGAAAAAAACTGGAAAAACGTCGCCCAAGAAGTTCAAATAAAAATGCATAATTCAAACTTAATGCAAACCGAGTGCGTGTGCGTGCCAAACAGTCACGTTCAGCCAGGGAAATCGAGGTTTTAAATTAAAAAATCTAGCAAAAATAATGTATAACTATTTAATATAATTTATAAAAAATGTTATATAATTTTTAAAAATGTTATATAATTTTTAAATAATTTATATTAAGCAATAAACGAACTAAAAGCCTGTGAATAATCATTGCCGGCTCACTGTGATCCTTGGCCACCAGAGGATTTCCCATCTGCACAGCTGTGTGTGTGTGTTTAAATCAAATATTGGCAGGTGTACGTGCATGTAAGCCTTGAATTATGCATGTGTGCGTGAGCCTGGGAGCCTGGGCATAAATAAAATAATTGCATATGTCGCGTGACGCCATTCCTCATCCTCAAATATCGAATTCTCCAACTCCTTCCCCTCCCGCAGACCCCCTATTTGCATAGGAAATGTAGGGAATGTCATGTCCATTAATGGAAAAAGATTAACTGATTATTAGTTTATTACAAAAATATATATTTTACAAGTTTTACAATTTTTCCAATTTTTATTAATTTAAACTTCATATTAAATTCCCAAAAACTTTTTCCTATTTTCTTACAGAAAAAACCCCTTAAAATTTCCAAATTCCACACATTTATATTCATTAAACTAAATAGCCCTAGTTTAATTTATCTTCAGAAAGTCATAACAATTTAATTTTTATGACTATTTCAAGTCAATAAATTTGAAACAGAATTTCACAATTAAAATTGATTGTGGGAATGTGTGGGAATCCATCTATGGCAAAGGCATTTTCCATGGAGTTTCTCTCTCTCTCTCTCCCTTCTTTTTGAAATATATTTTTCCTAGACTTTTTTGGTAATTCTCTTTCAGCACTATTATAATTTTTTTGTTGTTGGATACTACTTTCATTGTTCCGGGACCGTGGTGGGCATAATAAATAAGAACGGGAGCAGGCCGCATAATCGACGCATCCTCTGAATAATGTACGCGGAATGTTTCGAATGCTCCGCGAATGGCGGGCGGAATTCATGGAATGTTTATTAAACACAGCCGGTGGTAAGCGGCTTACATGGCCTATAGGGAGGTGGTTATATATATATATATATATATATATATATATAGTAACATATAGTATATATATGTGAATGTGGCGAAAGGTGGGTTCAAAATGCAGTCCCACTTGGCATCCGCTTTTCGGCGGCCCAATTTATGGCGCATCCCTCTCATCCGGCTGGTTTTCCCCCAGGTTAAGCATACGAATAATCGTCCATAAAGAATCGTTATATACATATATATGGTATATATAGTAGCTTCATGTATCATTTATTTCGTTGGTAGTTTGATGGGAATAAGTGACTTTTGGGCCATGGAATATATTATGAAATAGTTGATCTTTACTTTATTGGAAAAATATCGAAATTAATCGATTTAAAATCGAATTCAACACACAAAACTAAAGAAAATTAAATAATAATTCTTAATGAATCGTTATATTTATATTTTACTTTATGTATATTTTTTTTTTGGCTTAAAAGTTTAAGGGAAATAATTAACTTTGAGCGAAGAAACATAGTTTTATATAATATTTTAAATTTATTAATCGATTTAAAATCGAAATAAAAAAAATATAACAATATTTGTACTTCACTTCATGTATAATTTTTTGGTTTATAAGTTTAAGGGAAATATGTTACTAAGAACAAAGTTTATCTTAATTTTTAATACTCTTTTTATATTAATCGATTTAAAATCGATTGCTATCTTATCGTTTGTATACTTTTTCACATTTTTCCCGCGACCTTAATGACTGCTAATGTTTTCTAAATATATCTTGACTGCTTTTTAAAAATGAGTCTTTAGTTTAACTGGCATTCCCTTTAATTACCGCTCTCTGATGAGCTCATGCTTGGCATGCAAATATTATATGTATATTCCCGGCTATTTAGTTTCAGTTCGGAGAAGTATATATGCTCCATTTCCTCTACCCACTTGCTCGCCGGGTCATTTGTTTGGCTCTCTGTCATGGAAGGAGCTCATTTCTCTTAGTCGCTGCATGAAAATTCATTTGAAAATATGAGAAATGCATTCGCTAACTTGGCCACCATAATATACATGTATATGTAGGGCTTTGGCAAAGCACTGAGAGAAAATAATATATAAATATATATATTAAAATATTTAAAAATAAAATTTTAAAGGTAAAGTTAAGGTAAAAAAGGGAAAATAAATATTACAAAAAATATTATCAAAAAAAAAAAAAAAACTAATAAAAAATATTTAAAAAATATTTATAAAGCCCTCTGAATTATGGTGTATATATTTTCTTACAGTGCCTGTGTGTGACTGGTAGTGGGTGTGTGCTGTGGGTGTGCGCTGTGGGTGTGTGTTGACTTTGCCCAGCAAAGCGGGTTCAGTTTGCGGCACTCGCTCTGGCATTCGGCTCCTTTATGTTATTTATTCAAGCAATTGCCACTGTCAACACAGCGCACATTGATAGGCCAATGATGAGGGATGAGGGGAGGGCTGGAAAAACTGGCAGGGGGAAAACTGGCAACTTGGCGGAGGGAATAGAAATCGAAAATAAATTTTCAAACGATGAGGGAAATGGAAATGGCGAGGACGATGGCAATGGCAACTTCTTAGCAAATGTCTTCTTGCCTGCAATTGGACAATTCTATTTTTGTTTATCTTTGTCTGTTGCTGTGCAGCTCATTTTGTTCATTTACATTTCCCATTTTCCCCATTTTCCATTTACCCCTCTATCCTAGTAAATGTTGTGCAAAGCAATAAAAGGGAATGTGAATGGCGAAAGGCGACAGAAGACAGGCGACAGGAGACAGCCGACGGGAGACAGGCGACAGGAGACAGGAGAAGACAGGAGAGGCGCTGACACCACCTCCGTTGTCCTGGGGAAAGAGGAGGGTTACGAGAGGGTTTCGAGGGGTTACGAGGGGGTTTCGTGGATACAAACTTCCACTAGGATTTTTGGTGGCCTACAATATGCTCAATGTCAATTGAAATGGGAAATGACTTTCAAAAAGACTTCATCTAGCATTTCCTTTTATTAATATTTATTTAAGTTATGAAAAATATATATTTTTATGATATTTATACAAAAAACTTCAGAATTTTGTTATAAATTAAATTGTAAAAATTAAAATCAACCTTTTTAAACATTTTTGAAATGAATTTATCTTAAAGATACTTTGTAATACAACCTATTTATTCCCAAATTTCCCTATTTTTCTACAGGGTTATTTTTGTTTTTAAAAATTCTATTAAAATTGACCTCTTCCCTAACTGAACTGAAGCCTGGAAAATTACGGCAAATCCACTTATTCATGGCCCAAAATGAAAATGGAAAATGTGCTTGGGAGGGGTTCGTAGGCATTATGCCTAACCATATCTGTATTTGGCTGCCAGTGACATGCATAAATTAACGCTCTTTAAAGGCCATCCATAGAGGGGTGAAAAGAAGGACCTCCCCTTCAAGAAAAAATATAAAAAAGCATGCAGCAAGATTTGTGCTGGTCCTGCCATTTACGCAAATAAATGCTCCAAACTTTTTCGGGGCTGAGAATTAAAGAAAGAGAGGTGTGTGGGTGGGGGGAGAGGCAGGAGAAAGGCATTTTCAAAAGCAAGTGAAATCAACAAGGAGCTAACAGAAAGTCCAAGAATCCAAGTCCAAAGTTGCCGTCTGAGCCAACTACTTAGCGTCAGCGACAGGCGTTTTCTGGCGGCCCTCGTTTCTCTTTGCTATTGACCAAATCAATTACACGGAGAAAAAAAGTAGATAAATGAATATGGAAATTCGCAGAAAAAGGTGAATAATTTATAAAATTTTAGGTTGGAATTTCAACAACAAAACCATTTTCAACAATCAGAGTTCATCATAAAAGATGCAACAATCAAAATGTAACAACGAAAAATCAACAATATAAAACAACAATATAAAACAACAATCTTCAATCAGCAATAATTTATAAATTATAAATAAAAAATATATTATAATCAATATGCAATATGCTCTTTAACGTTCAACAACAAAAATTCAACAATGGAAAAACAACGAACATTATTCAGCAATCAATTATTAAATAAATATAAATAATTTCCAGATTAAACGTATAACATATTAAATTTTAGGTTACATTAAAATTCTTTGGAGTTTCGACAACAACAAAACAATTTCCAACAATCAGCATTCAACAATGGAAATTCAACAACGAAAATTCAACAATGGAAAAACAACAATCATCATTCAGCAATCATTTATAAATTATAAATAAAAATATAATTTGAAGGAAATTAAATTTTTGGTTACTAAAATATAAAATATATTATTTATCTTTTAAAAAACTCAATATAGCAGAAACAACTACCTTATTTCCCCAAGTGCCACCATCCCAGTGGGAGATGGAGTCGTTGAGTGGCCCTGGAATGGCGCTAAGCGTTGACTGAAATGGTTTGCGCCATTTTGTTTTAAATATATAAACACAATAAATATAAAAATATAAATAAAAATAAGCAGAGGCGAGGGCCAAAGATGCCAGCAGAAGGGAGGAGGAGGAGGAGGTTGGTGGTGTTGGTGTTGGTCTAAAGCGCGGCCAAATGTTTGGGCTGTAAAAATTGTTTACGACCACTAAAAGGAAAACCGCGGAACACGACACCACAACACCAACAAGGACATCAAGCGCAGGCGGTTTTCCACTCTCCCTTCTCCTCCCCTGCGGTCGAGGGGGGGTCACCATATTGGCAATGTTTATGTGGCTGCCTGACAATTTTATGCTCATGCCGGGCGATGGCCAAACGATTTCAAATCTTTTTCAATCCATCCTGTCCAAGAAGCACTTAAACCGTCCATGATTCAATTTTAAGAGTCGCTTTTACAGCGAATAAAAGCGTTGGAAAACAACAAATTTTTCCGCTCAACCAGCCACTTTCACTATGAATATAGCTTACAGGCACTTGGGGTTTTTAAATTAACCAAATTTGAGAGTTTGTTTAAAAAATAAGTAAGTAAATCTGGAATTAATATGATATATATTTTACTATAAAAAATTACCTTATTTTTAATAATTAAAATGAATATTTATCTATTTATTTATATTAAATATTTTCTTTACATTTTTTTTTAATTCAATTTCTACTCTTAGAAGCTCTGGAGTTTACAGAATTAAAAATTGAAATTAAGTTTACCTTTTACCTTTTGCACTCCAAAAACTTGACTTGACCTTTGACAGCAATTTGTGGCAGCCATTTGTCCAGCCAATCAAGGCTTACTCATTTAACTTAACCTTGGATGCCACCCAACCACCCCCTTTAACCAACTCTAAACCCAAGTTAGCTTCAGCTTGATCCTGGCGTAGGTCGAAGACAAATGTGCTTGTCAAATATGATTTTAATAACACTCCGTAACCCACCTGGCCCCCGAAACGCTCCTTTATCTTCCACCCGGAATATATCCTTTTACTAGCCACTATCCTTTCTACCTAAGCCTGAGAGGAGGTCAGGCGCGCTCAGGTCTCTTGCCTAAAATTATGCAATACCCGGGCTTTAAAGTAGATTACACGAAATTTGCACACGAAGGCACAAAAGCCCACGACGGGCATTAATCACAGGGCCCCCGGTGTTGTGTGTGTGTGCTTTTAAATAGCTGGCCACACCCACTGCAGCTGGAAGAGAAGGAGGAGGAGGAGGAGCAGCAGCAGGAGCAGCAGGAGCAGCAGGAACTGGAACAGGAGCAGGAACATCCTGGCAAGGAGCAGTGGCATAGGAATAGAAACAGCAGCGGCAAATAAATTGCCAACGTGCCGGAATGCAACGAAACCCTTTGGGTTTACGAGATTTTTCCATATTGCTTTCGGAGCACGCTCTTCCTATTTTTTTGTTTTTTTTTTTTTGAAACTCCACTCCACCCCCCTTGAGAGTACAAAAAAGAGGAAAATTAAATAAAATAAACAACGGAAACATAGGCGAAAAAATTAGCATAATTTTTCAATTGTACTTTTGGCAAGCAACCTAGCCGGTGCTTCCCGAAGTTTCTCAGGTTCTTCGGTGCAACTTCACCTTTGGGTCTTTTTAATTTGTTGGGTTTTAAAATCTAGGAAAATTCTGGGTTTCATTTCAATAAATTTGAATGTTTTTTAACGTTTTTAAATATTTAAATTTATATTATTATTATATAGAATTATTATTTGTTTATATTAAAATTATTCCCCAAACACTCATATTTTATGGGCATTCTCTTAGTTCTTTTCAATTTCTTAGTTTAAAAATCTAAGAAAATGCTGTCTTTAATTTCATTAAATTAAGCATTTATTGTAATTTTTTCAAATATTTAATTTTAATAAATTAGATAGAATAATTATTTTTCTATATTGAAAATATTTCACGCAGTTTCTCACTCGCCTTTAGGTCTTTTAAATTTATTAGTTTTAAAACTTTTGTACTATATGAAAATTCTGCTTTAAAATCTATAAACTTTAAGCATTATTTTAATTTTTATAAGTAACATTATTATAATTTATTGAATAAGTTAAATAATATAATTATTTGTCTTTAATAAAAGTAGTTCTTGTATTCTAGGCTCACACTTAGACCTGTTTAATTAGCTTTTGAAATTATTTGTAAACTATTTTGAATATATCATTAAATTGTACTATTATCTCCTTTTTTTAATTAATTATATTTTATATTTTAAAAAGGTAAAATATTATTTTAATTTGGATATCCAAACTTCAACTTAAGGTTGTTAATTTTCCTTCTTATTTTCACTTAAATTATATATTTTCTCTATCTATTTTGTACTTATTAATATTTTGGTTGTTATATTTACCCCTTTTATATTAAAAAAAAAAGAATAATCTTCCCTGATTCCAGGGAATTATTTCTCTGTACAAATTCCTCCGTTTTTTCCCCGTTTTTTGTCGCCTACACCAGAGGCATTGCTGCGTTTTCATATTGCTTCCATTGCCGCTTCTCTTTGGGTTTCCCCTTTATATTTTTTTTCCTGTCTCTTTTTATGATTTCTTGCAACACACACAGACACACACACAACCCTATCTCCTCGGGCTCTTGCCATCCCGACTCTCCAAATATTTTTCTTAAGCTCAAAGTGAAATGGCATAAATCATGTTCAATATTATTTCGCTTTTTATCCGTTCCGTTCGATTCGATTGGAGTCTCGTTTTTCGAGGTGGCCCCCGGGGTTAAGTGATTTTATTTTGTGCGAGATGACAACCCTGGTTGAGGCCAGAACCAGAACCAGGAGCAGGAGCAGAAGCAGAAGCTAAAACTTGTTGCCCCGTTGATTTGATTTTATTGGCAAAAGTATGAAATATGCCGGAGATCCTTGGCCTCGGCAAAGAAATTGCTTTTGCGGTGGGTCCATCGTAATTACCCAAAAATGCCGCAGGTCCTTCCTTCCTGCCTGGCCTGTCCTCTGTCCTGCCCCCGCTCCTACTCCCTGGCACTTGGCATTTACCGAATTACGAGCTGGCATTTAAGCAATACAACTAATTTGTGTTTAAATTCCATTAGCTGGCCGAAAATATATTCGCAGCGGGAGTGATTGGTCCTGGTTCTGCCCAGGGATGCCCTCAAGTGGAAAGATGCTGGAAATCAATCAGCGAGTGCCGTCACGCACAGTGATGAATAGTCGGCGATGGCCAGGAGTTGGAGTTTTGGCCTCGGGGCAAGGCGTATTCCTACGCGAAATCTGTTTCAGTTGTTTGGGCTTTGATTTTTGGGCTGTGTGGGTGTGGGGTGTGGTTGTGGCTATTTGTAATAGTAGGTTCTCAATGTAATATGGTCATACTTTCTTAAAAATCAAATTAAATAAAGTTAATTTAAGCTTTTATTTAAATTTATTCTCCACGAAATCTTTTTCAGCTTTTTGACCTTTGATTTTTGGGATGTGTGTGTGGTGTGGCTGTGGCTATTATTGATAGGAAATATGGCCACACTTAGCCTAAAATAAAGAATTCAAGAATATTGAAAGCAGAGGACACCCTTAATCACAGCTCTCGTTGTAAATTTTCTTACTTATCCGAAATTAAAAATAATTATAAATAATTAAAAAATGTTTTGTTATTTTTAATACATTTTATAGGAATATTTTCTCTTGTATATTTTATGACACCCTGCGTAAGTCAAACGAATAATCGAATTCGTTGGCTAATTTCTCTCAGGGCCTCGAGGCAATGTGCCTCCAAATTCCGGATATTAATTGTCGAGCTCTTGAGAAAATAATTGAAATTCCCTTGAATGTGGATGTGTGTGTTCAATCGGACAAATCGGAATGGTAATGATTCATACTTAAGAGGCCGCCCTTGTTGAGGGTTTTTGTACGCTTTGGAGTATGTAATAATATTATAAGATTAAAACATAATTTTTAACTTAAAATTAGCATGATTCAGGCATGATTTCATGTTAAATTGATGCATGAAATTAATGAACTGTCTTAAATAAATTGATTTTACATTTTAGAAATCGATTTTAGATTTTAAAAATCGATTTTAGATTTTAGAAATCAATTTTAGATATTAGAAATCGATTTTAGATTTAGGAAATCGATTTTAAATTTTAGAAATTGATTTTAAATTTTAAAAATCGATTTTTAATTTTATAAATTGATTTTTGATTTTATAAATCGATTTTAAAAATCGGTTTTCAAGATTTTTTTTTATAAAAGAAACCAATTTTTGCTCAGTTGGGAAATCCTTAAATAAAAAAGAAAAGTTAGAAAAAAAAACTATGAGAGTTTTTATAAACAATTAATATAAATTGCCTTGATTACTAATGGAATCTACTTTCATGTATATATAAATATTCCCCTAAGTAAATGTAACCATTTCTCAGGCATGACAGCTGCGCTTAAAGATTTGTCCCTCCTTCGTTCCTTTAATTAAAACAATTTGTGCCGATGAATTGATTTCAATTATTTGTGTCCTGTGGTCCTGTCATCGCTCATCCTCCCCCCCTTGATTTTGGGTTTTACAAATGGATTTCTTGTGTTTTCTCTGGCTAAAAACAATATTGAAAGGTGAACAGGTGTTGCCAATGGGTGGAGGAATGCCAAAGAGGGAAGAGACAGGTGGCAGAAATTTGTCAAAAATTAAATAACCAAAATCTTGCTTTGATTTTTAAATTTTTACTTTATAAAAAGACAATTTTTCTTAGAATCTTAATAAAAATAAATAAATAAATGATGATAATAAGACTTTAAAATTTTCAAAAATATTTAATTATGCAATACAATCAATCTATTTTAAATGTCTTTCCTATTTTTTCTAACTAATATCGAAACTATCGATTTTTATGGTATATATACATCGATAACTCTTGGCTTTCTTAAGCGATTCGATTCACTTTCAACACCTTTTGAGCTGATTTTATTTAATTAAGAACTTAAGAACTTCAAATTAAATTTTAACTGTATTAAATTTCCGAAACTTGTAAATAAATCTGTTAAAAAATATAACAATTAATAATCAATAAATATATATATTTTCTCATGCTTAAACCTTGTTGCCTTGTCGCTGTTATTTTCACGCCCACAGACAGTTACGGATCATTAATTTTATCCTTGGGGAAAATTCTTTTCCCCATGCTTTTCCCACGGGGGTGAGGGGGGCGGAAAGGTGTGTACCAAGCACACATACATACATGTGTACACACGATTCACGTGTTAACGAGTTGGAAAAATTATTATTACATTATTATTTTCGCCGGCGAGTGATTCAGCAGACCAAACAGAGCAAACGCCACAAGGTGCAGGTTCCCCCCTCATCCATATATTTATATATATATATAGATATATATTTTTTTTCTGTGCACGGGAGCTTACAATAACAATAAATTTCAATTTTTCACACACAAAGAAACGTAGTAGAGCGGCTGCATTCATGGGAATAGCGAGCGCTCCTTGCTAGATTCGTCCTTTTGCCTTGGGTTCCAGGACATGGCAACCCTTGAGCAGCTTGCGCTCAGCAATTTATGCGCTTTACGCGCTTTTGCTAAATAAATTTATAATGCCAACACACACACACGCCAAAGGGGGAGGAAAGGGGGGTTCATAAAAAATAAACTAGATATAACGACTTGAAGATACTTTGTTTGGGGATTATTTTAATAGGTAAATGATTAATTCTAATTCAAGTATATTCCAAAAAAGAATATATAATAAATCTATATTCCACAATTTCTACATATTTATAAAATTTTAAAAATTAAAATCTCTAAAATATATAAGCCTAGCCACCTAAACCCTTAATTCCAGGGTATCATTTGGCAAAGAAAGACAGACAGACAGAGTTTTTGGAAGTTACACAGTTACAGTTGCATAGACAGAGAGAGATAGAGATAGAAAAGAGAGAGAGAGAGAGAAAGAGAGAGAAGTAAGGTGCTGTACCCCCCCAGAAAAACTTTGGACGAATTTTAGAGCGTTTTGTCTTGGTTTACTGCGGCTCTGTCCAGGTACAGTAAGCCCCCCAGCCATGTATATACCCTTCACAAGTAACCACTGTACGGTATACCCAGGCTTCACTGTTTCACGGTTTTGTGCTACTTTAGATACATTTGTATCTGCGATAAGTTTACGCCATGCGGTTCCACACTTGCTGCGTAGAATTTTCTTGCAATTAAAATTTGTTGCCTTCTCTGGGTATCATAATTTTATAAGTTTTGCATATGGAACTGGGTAGGGGGAAGCTCTCCGAGTCGAGTCGTCTCCTAACAAATTGCTTAAAGCTTTGTGCATATGCTAAATACTCGTTTGTACATATATGCTTTTCCTCTTTTTTGGTGGGGAAATTAGTGAAATATTGTGGCCAACGTTTGTTTTACAATCTTCTTGCTTTTTGAACTGGTTTTTGGGTGGAAATTGGAGAGTTTAAAAGGGGGAAAATTAATGGGTTTTAGGGTTTGAATTATATTTAAGGTGTGCAAGAAATTTAAGCACCTTTGGTTAGGAAATAAGAAAGTTATTAAGCTTTAAAGTCATAGTTTTGTATTCCAAACCTAAGCAACATGTAGCTCAACTTGATCTTAGCAACATTTTGCTAGCAACACAAGCTTTCTTACTTGTTAAACTAGGTAAAAAAGCAGGCTTTTCTATTTAATTTAATTTATTTTTCAGCTTTACATAATAATTTTTGCCTAGGAAACATAAATGTCAGCAAAATTTCAAAGAAAAAAATCTATAAAATGCGTAAGGTAAGTTGAGTTCAATTATTATATTTTATGTTTTATTAAATTCTTAAATATTTAGCAACTGGCACAAATCACTTTTCATGGCATTTCCCTGACACTTCTCAACTTTGTGGTTCAGGAGACAATACGATATCGCAGATCGTAAGAAACCTAGGAATTCCCAACACAAATCCGGTTGTCGATCATCCAATTTTAAAAAAACCACAATTTTTCAATTCTGCTTCTGTGGAAAAACTTGATGGCATTTCATTAATCCGAGATTTTAGCATGGCTTTGCGGCTGCCGCTGCTCTCTGCAGCACTTTATGAAATTCTAATAGGTGTGCGGCATGTGTCCAGATTAGTTCCATATATATATATATATCTATATATAGGGAAAGGTATATACGTACATATGGGCACCTCGCAGACTTTGGGTCAGCTTAAAAGCTTCCGTTGCAGGCCACACCTGTGGCCTCTAATGCGACCGGCGGCAGGAATACACTGAGGGAAATATATATTCAACAATTGAGATGGTAAAATGCTGATCAAATTTCAATTTATATAATTTAAGAGCCATTCTGACTTGTAACAGATGATTTTGTAAAGATTTTTAAGGACAAAATTAAAAGAATATCTTACGCATTTTATGTATATTTTTTTTAAATATTTTTTAAATATATTTTATATACTTTTTTTATATTTATTTATATATATTTAATTTATATATATTTTATATATATTTCAGATATTTATTTATATATTTTTATCATTTTTACAATTTTTTACAGTGCACACACCGACTGGAGTTTGCTCTTATATGCAAATGCCTTCATGTTAATGCCACAAATACGCCTAAAATTATGTTAAGCGCTTGCCAGCTTCGCTTTCGGTCCTCTGCATTCCAGGATAAGGAGAGAGAGTGAGTACAAGGACGAGGATGAGAAGCAGGAGCAAGGACTATAGCAAAGGCAAAGGGTCCTGGCTTCAACAGAACACGTTGATGGCTTAGGCTCATTTATAAATCGGCGACAGTAAATTATAAATGGAATTACTATTAGGACTGACAAAGACGATGGGAATGTGCTTCTCGTTCACATGAGAACGAGAACGAGAAGGAAATACCCATTGTCTAGTTATCATTCCCTTTCTCGGGATCGTTCTCGTTCTCGCTCTTGTTCTAGTTATCGTTATTTTCCAATTTTTTTTTGGCCATTATGTAGTTTACAAGTTTAAAAATTACATAAAATATTCATTTTAATTGTTTTCTTAAAAAAATAAATTGAAATAAAAACAAAAACACATACAAATATATTTTTTACAAGTGCTCATCCATAATTATGAACTTCTAAACTTATTTTTTGTTTAAATTAAATTATAAACCTTAATTGGAATATACATTTCCCCAGAAAAATATCCATATACCATTTCCAAACCCTATACTCCATTTTTAATAAAGACTCCCATACATTATCCGAAAAGAAACGTGGTAAAAACTAGAGACAAACACATGACTGTGTGTGTTGCCAGTATATTAAAGTTCAAAAAGGCAACGACAGAATGACTTAGAGAACGCAATCCTTCGCTTTTGCTCCAGAAAATGGAGTTGTGGTGTCCAAGGAGAGGGGGGGGGGCCTGTAATAGGGACTGGCACATTCCATGTGGGCGTCTGGGCGAAAGTTGAACAACGCCAAAAGCCTAAGGATGACAACATGGCCGAAAAAAAGAGCTCAAAGAAACGCAAAAACGAACTGAAAACGAGCAAAAATAAGGGCTCAGCAGGAGCAGGAGATGCCGAAGCCAAGGAAGTGGGATCCAGGACATTGGCATGTTTGGGATCAAAAAAATAAACCAAAAAAAATAAAAAACAAGAAAAAAAAACTGAAAAAAGAAACATGTTTCCAAACCCATGGAGGAATTAGTGCCCGAAGCGTGTCAAAAATATATGTATTTTTATACATTTTTATTAGTGATAAATTATAAAATTTATTTTGGAAAAATATTAAGAAATATGAAATGAAATCATTTATTAATTTTAAAATATATATTTATATAGAATTACTTCGGATAAATCATAAAAATTGTTTATTGAATATTTGCTGCAATTTATAAAGTGAAAGATAGGCTAATTTTAAAATTAAGCTAAAATTTAAGTTACCGTTTATGAATTATTCGAATATTATTTTAAAATAATTTATTATATATGATTTTACAAACTTTTTATTAAAAAGTCATAAAATTTCTTTGCGAAAAATATTCCAAAATAAAAAAAACCTGAGTTAAGCTATTTTAAGATTATTTCGAAATTTTTTAATAGCTTAAAATATTTATTTTAATATTATTTTCACCGTTTTTTAGTCAAAAAAAATGTATATTTTAAAAACTAGTTCATTATTAACTAATTTAAAATATACATTTCTAAATTTCACTCACGCTGCCATCGCTGAGAAAACTGTGAGCGGTTTCAGCGCGGATTTGCGCTTAGTTGAGAACTAGAGAAAAAGACGAAAAGCCTCGCGAGTTTTGCCATTTTCCGACTTCTCCGTCTGGCCAAGCCCCAAACTCAAGCCCCCTCCTATTTTCCAGCTGGAGCTCTCCTCATACGAAACGACGACGACATGGTCGGATGGCTTAGGAAGTAATTTTAGCATTGTAAATCCTTTTGGAAAATTATAGCGACAGTCAGCTTGTAGTTAGTGGCAGCTGCCAGGGCTTCGGGTGGGGAGGGGGATAAAGCAAGGACACATATGGCTGACTAACGTAGATGGAAACGTAGACAGGGCTATCATAAGATCAGGCACACACAAATTGTGTTAGCTTCTCCAAAATGCACAAAAATTGTGCAAAACACGGGTGGCGGCGGCGGGCACACAAACAATTTGAGATAGAGATGGAAATTGTTAGATATGCCATAGATATATATGTATAGTATAGGTACACAGTAAGAAATTATATTGAAATATAGGAAAAAGCTTTAGTAGTTTGGATTTTATATGGTAATTATTAGTTATATATTTTTGTGAATTTACAAAAATAGTTCCACTCTTAAAATTTGTGGAATTAAATTAAATAAAATTAAAATTTATATTAATATTATATTATATTAATTTAAATTAAATTAATTTAAATTAATTTAAATTAAAAGTTATTAATTATGGTTATTAATTAATTACTTAATTTTTTTTAGAATTATTTATTATTTTATTTAATTAATCCACCTTTTTATACCCTTGCAGGGTAATTTAATTTTAATGAGAAGTTTGCAACGCAGTGAAGGAGTCAAAAAGATCTGTAAATGAATTACTCTGTTAAATTTATTTCCAGTTTTAGTTTACAGCCAGGAAATCAAAGCAAAGAGCGCCAGAAACATCCAATCCACAAATGTGGATCGTATTCTCTCTCTTCTGCGAGAGAGGTTTCTTTTCGTTTGCTTTTACATGTAATTTCAAGCGCAAGAATCAGAAACACAAAGCCTAACACGAAAAAGCCGAGGTAAAGAACTGAGAGCGAGAGAGAGAGCAAATGATGCTGCGTGTGCCAAATAACGGTGCATAAGAAAATATGCAAAAGGCAATGACGGAGAGCGAAATCAAATAAAAAACTAAATAATATACGAAAAAAGCAATGTATGACTGTACTCACTCGGTATTTTGTAAATTCCTCTGTAAATCGTAATTCCATTTCACTTTTTACATCAGTTTATAAGCAAAAACACAAAACAGCAAACAAAAAACAAACACTTATTGGCTGTGCAGTCCGAGCGTAGATTTTCCCGGTTTTCACTCGGATTTTCGCGCAGAAAAGAGTTGCCGATCCTTCCGGAGGGATAGTTTTCCCGACGGGATGACGTTATCCCATTTTTCCGAACGTTTTTCAATGTTTTTTAACGTTTTTCCTGCGTTTTCACAGGAGCCACGTGTTTTTCGACCGATCCTTGCGAAATGAATGAATGGCGGAATAGAAAAGGACGCCGAAATAAACGGAAAGCTAAGAGCGGAGAGAAAGAGAGAGAGAGAGTTGACACTCTCTTTGAGCTTGTGGACGATATTGGAGAGGCCAAGAAACAAATGGCATCCACTTCCAATACAAAGTTAATTGTCCAATTTCCACGATCCGCTTTATTTAAATTTTTAATTGTGGCTGAGTTTCAATTGGAAAAGGCACAAAATTAAATATTTTCATTTTTGAATTGGGGGAATCGGATATTTATGATCCAATTACAAACTGCAAGGGTATACAAACTTCGGCGTGCCGAAATTAGTTTCCTTTTTTGTTAAGTATAATTTTCTCAATTGTAAAACGCATTCCAAAATAATTCTCTTATAGTTTTAATAATTTTTGTTGTTAAAATAAATAAATAACTAAAATATTTCGTTTTTTAAATTAATTTAAGCTAATAAAAATTTAATTTATTTAAACAAAATTTTTATAAATATAAAAGTGCATTCTGAGGGCTTTTTTATGGCTGGGAAACCACGACAAGGACGACTGTGGAGCGCGAAAATATTCATATGACATTTTGGTGGAGGCCAGAAGTGGCAGTGGAGGAGCCAGTGAAGGAGCCAAAGCCAAAGCCAAAGGAAGAAGTGGCAGCCCAAAGCCAGAGATGAAGCCCGAGATGAAACCGGAGTCGAAACTGGGAAAACTCGGGTAACTAGAGGTGGAGCTGGAGCTGGAGATGGAGACAGCGACTGGAGCAGATGCAGCTGGATGGGGATGGCCGTCGGGTGAAAGTGGGCAAAGTGAGTCACATAAATCTCGCCGGCTGGAAAAAAAAAATAATGCAAAAGGAAAACACAAAAGAGACAAGTTCCAAAAAAAGATCTAAGGCACTTTTATGGTTATTGTACTCTTAAAAAATGTACAAAAAATATATAACATGCATTAAAATTAATAGAAATTAGTAAAGTTATTACAGAGTTTTGTATATTTATATTTATATATTATTTAAAATAAAATTAATAATTTTTAAAAATATTTTCAGCAATCCTGAGGCTCTTATTTAATTTATTTATATTTTTATCAATTGATTTTCTTAGGTATTTTATTTGTTTCTATTTTAAGAATATTTCAGGTTCTTATATTTATTTTTATTTCTAAAATATATAAAAATCATTAAAATTATAAGAATATTATTTTAAGATTTCAGAGTTTTAATATATAATATTTTAGAGAAAAAATTCTCTTCAGAATAATAGAAAATAAAAATTTATAAAAATATTTCCAGGAATCCTGAACAAATATTCATGACTAGAGACTCCTATTTTATTTATTTATATTTTTATACCCTTGCAGGGTATTATAATTTCAGTCAGAAGTTTGCAACGCAGTGAAGGAGACGTTTCCGACCCTAAAAAGTATATATATTCTTGATCAGCATCAACAGCCGAGTCGATCTAGCCATGTCCGTCTGTCCGTCTGTCCGTCTGTCCGTCTGTCCACCTGTCCGTTTCTACGCAAACTAGTCCCTCAGTTTAAAAGCTATCTGAATGAAACTTTGCATATAGTCTTCTATATACTCTCACTGCTATATATGTCGGAACGGGCCGGATCGGACGACTATATCATATAGCTGCCATACAAATGTCCGATAAATTTTTAGAAAAAAAATTATAACTTTGCTGTTTTTCAATATTTTTGCACCATTTTTAAGATATGGCCATTTTATAATATTTCTAAATTTTGGTAAAAATTTTATGAAAATCGGACGACTATATGATATAGCTGCCATAGGAACGATCGGGAAATTAATAGGAAAAAAATTATAGCTTCGTTGTTTTTCAACGTATTTGTATCTACTCTGAGATATAGGCTTTTTTTTTTGTTCTAGAATTTTGGTATAAATTTCATAAAAATCGGACAACTATATCATATAGCTGCCATATAAACCGATCGGTAGATGTATACAAAATGTAAAGCTGGGAATGCAAAACTGTAACTGTCAAACTGTAAACATAATAAGTATAGGTAAAATGTAATGAAATAATATCTGCAAGGGTATACAAACTTCGGCGTGCCGAAGTTAGCTTCCTTTCTTGTTTTAATTGCTTTTACTAAGGAATTTTAATATTTATATTTTAAAAATATTTCAGGTGGTCATATTTAATTTTTATATAGTTTTTTCTTAAGAAATATATTTATTTATATTTTAAATAATATTTAATATATTTCTAATTCTTTCAACAGTTTTTTCCATTTCCTTTCCTAAGTTTTATATTTATTTATATTCTAACAACATTTCTGTTCCCCAAAAAACCCATATACCCTTAAAGTTAAAGGACTCTTGGCAAGATATAATGCATGCATTCCCAATTTCCAAGTGGCCCTCCTTTTTCATATATAAAATATGTGCGGCAATTCAACCTACATTGAGAACTCCCCACATAAACGTATATACATATATCCACTGGGTAAAGCCACTCTGGCTGGGATTTATTCCGCCATTCGTAGCTATGATTCAAGGAGTCAACCGACTGGCAACGATTTGTGGGCTCAAAGGCAGGCATTTGGAAATATTTATAACAAGTAGCAAGGCATTAGCAAGTATTAATATTAAATTTCACCTTTTTTCAGAAATAACATATTTGCAATTGATTTTGAAATGTAATTAGATTCGATTTGACCTGAAAGTTGCCATAGAATCCTGTGCCTGCCAGGCACACACACACACACACACACAAGGACGAATCGAAACGAAACTTGCTCCTGCACACATTTCTCAATCTGGATTTATTTCCATTTCCTGTTTTCATAAAATTTCTTTCTAGCTTTTAGTTTTTTTTCGATTTTTTTTTGTGGTAAAGTTTTGTTGTTTTTTTTTTTGTTATTTGGCGAAAATTGAAATTGCAAAAGTCAAGCTTCAGTTTCAGTTTCAGGCTTCAGCTTCGGCAACTTGATATTTTATTCGAATGCAAAGGCCAAATCCCACATAATGCATCTGCAAATGGGTACAAACAAGGTGGGGGTTAAGGGAGGTGCACAGGATGTCTCTCCCACACAGATATATATATATATATGTTATATATATTCCTGTGCCTGTTTTTCCGGGTAAAGAGTGGGCGAATTTTCAGCAGATTTTCTTGTCTATTTCGGCGGGATTATGGCCGCCACACGTTCGCCATGTCCGGGACAAGGACTACAGGACTCCACGACTCCAGGACTTCGGTACTGCCTGAGCCTGCCAGCCTGCGGCGAATGTGAGCATTTTTCGGTCTCATGTACGCAGTAATTGGCCTGCTCCTGCTCCTGATACCGATCCTTCTTGCTAAAGAAATAGAGCTATTGTCTTGGATATTTTTTGGATAAAAAATAGTGGTTACATTTTAATTTAAATTTATAATATTATAGGAGTTTTATTATTTAATTTATTATTTACAAGAAAATGAATATTTAATTTGAAAATTAATTAAGCAGAATTTTATGAAAAAATTAGGAGGTATTTCTAATTTATAATATAAATGTTATATAATAATTTTATTATTTATATAATTATTGTATTCGAAAATTGATTAAAAATAGTTTTAATATATAAAATAATATTATTTTTTAAAATTTATATAAATTTTCAATGAAAGATGGATACAAATACGGGATAAATTTAATTTTAATTTGTTAAATAATATTTATTTTATTATTTCCATTGTAGATGAAAATGTACTAAGGAAATTAATGAAACAGAATTTTTAATAACATTTTTTAGCTTAAAAGCAACCGAAATTGAAGTTTTTCTTTCATTAAATAAATATAAATAATTATTTAATATAATAATAATATACAAAAAATAATATTAAATATTTATATATATTATATTTTATTTTACATTTATATACAATATTTTATTACTATTATTTTACCCCTATTTAACCCCATAAAATAAAGGTAAATTTATTTTATATATATTATATTTTATTTTACCTCTATTCAAGCTTTTAAGCTATATAATATAATATAATAAATTTTTTTTAATTTTATTATTATTATTTTAACATTTTTTTAGCTATATTTCACAGGCAACACTGACTGGCGCCTTTGGGCATTTTTCAGACAGCTGGTTATGCGCCGCAAACTTGGCTCAGTTGTGTTCGAGCCTTGTTTCTGGCCAGGAAAAACTTTGCAACTACGATGATGATGCTGATAATGATGATGAAGATGAAGATGAGCAGAGCCAGGGGTAAAGTATTTGCCAAAAATATCTTAGTAAACTCAAACTCTCAGGCTTACCAGGAAAAGAAAAAGCCAAAGATGTGAAGAAATATATGCAAATATTTTAAGAAAAGCCAAAGGCCAAACTAATGAGTTCTGACATATAATTAATATTTAAAATAATAAAAATACCCAATATAAATTAAGTGAAAATCAATTTCTCAAATTCTAACAACTTATTTCAATTTTCCAGTCAAATGTCTCAAAAACAATTGTCTCCGATGGGGCTTTTCATTAATTTATTAGCCTTTCACGAGTATTTAAGCCTGGAGAACGTGCCGAGGAAAATCCCAGGAAAATCATGGTAATTCCAAGTGTAGCTATTTTCCTTGGCTCACTTCTTTGGCATAGTTTGGCATGAAGGCCGTGGAGCGGGAAGTTGCACCGCAAGTATCTGTTGCAACAAAAGCCGGGGCCAAAGCCAAAGCCGAAACTATGCCATTTCCACGGTGCCACGCCCCCGCTAACCCTAACCCCCTTGGAGAATATATATATATATATATCTTTGGCCTTCTATTTTCTGGCCAAGATGTTCCACCGGCTGGCAGGTGAAAAGTTGAGGCTTAAAATAGTTTTGTTGTCGTCCTCCTCGTCATCGTTCTCGTCTGGCAAATTACACAAATTGAGTGAAGACCGCAGGACAGTCGACGGGCCAAAAAACAGAGGGGGAAAATTAATTCGAGCCACGATGGCATCTGGGCCAACTTAAAGTCAAAACTGAAATTGGATTTTGGTAACTGCATTGCAGTAATTGGAAGGTATTCCCAAGATGCTTTGTTGGTTGTGAAATGAAAGTGGAAAAGAAGCTTAAAAAATATATAAAATTACTTAAGAAGTTATAGTTTGATTTTCTTGCCAGAAAATATTATGGCTTGGGGGAAATTAATTATATTTTTATCCGGCTCGAAGTACCAATGTTTTTTTTAAAATTAGATTTAAGGTAAATGTTTTAAGATACCAGATACCAGTACCAATGCTTTTTTTCCAAATGCCAAAATAATTATTTCCTACAACATTTCGTTATTCTCATTGTTAGCTTATTATTTATTATAAATATTTAATGCAGACAGACTGGGCTTAAATGGCAAACACGGCTTTTATGGGGCTTAGCACACCGATAAGCCCCTCCTCTGCGTAATTGTTTTTCTGGCGCTCTCCATTAAAAGTGCCGCCACACAAATTAGACTATAAATCGGCGCCAAAAGCGGCGAAAATCTCAGCAAATCCTCTCCAGCGCCAGGCAGACATTTTAATTTAATTAAAAGCCAAAATGCCGGCTAACAATTTTGGCCCACCAACGGCGGCCAGAACAGTATGTTACTCGTTCATATTCAGGCATGAAATATGTATTACCAAATCAGCCGCCAACTCCAGTCCAGGCCAAATATGTAAGCGGATGCCGGCGGAAACCGCAGAAACCACACGCGCCGGCAAAACTAAACAAGGCCCAAAAGCCCAATGAATGAACATGGCCAAGAGCATATACAGGGTTCGAGTTTGCCAGATAAATTGGGGGTTACTAAAGGTACAGGTATAAATATATTTTATATTTTTAATATATATTTTATTATATTATTAAATTGTTAAATATCCTTTAAAAAATATGTGTTATAGTAGATTTTTTTACCTAGAATTTCCCTTGATTTATAATTTCAATTGGTAATCATTTTCGAACCCAAAATTTCCCTTGATTTATAATTTCAATTGAAAACCATTTTCTAACCAAAAAATTCCCTTGATTTATCATTTCAATTGAAAACCATTTTCTAGCCTAGAATTTCCCTTTATTTATAGTTTCAATTGGTAATAATTTTCGAAGCAAAAATTTCCCTTGATTTATAATTTCAGTTGGAAATATTTTCTAACCCAAAATTTCCCTTGATTTAAAGTTTCAATTGGAAATAATTTCATAACCTTGAATTTCCCTTTATTATTAATTCCAATTGGAAACTATATTCAAACCTATCATTTCACTTGACTTATAATGTTAATTAAAAATATTTTCCGGCCTAGAATTTCCCTTAATTTAAATTTCCAATTGGAAATTCTTTTATAACCAAAAATTTCCCTTGAATTATAATATCAATTGTAAAAAAGAATTTTCTAGTCTAGAATTTCCCTTGATTTATAATTTCAATTTTAAATAATTTTCCAAACCAAAATTTCCCTTGATTTTTCGTTATAACAAATTCTGTTGGACTTTAGGGGGTTAAGGCTGGCGCGTGGGAGCCCCGGACGTGGCACCTGCTAACTCGTTAGCGCTTAGCTGGCCAAATGATATGGCCAATATCAATATTGACATTAATTTGCGACTCACCTGGGTTGTGCCAGCGTTTTTGGTGGGGTTGCGGAGTGAAAGTGCTGGTAACCAATGTGGTGGGAGAGAAAATGGGGGAAAATGGGGGAAAATCTACGGAAAGGAAGCAGAACTATAGGAAGAAGGACGACCAGTCGCTGGCCCATATCGTATATCATTGTGCTGCTACCGAAAACTGCGGCAAAGAAAATGAAAAATGCCGCCGGCTCGGTTGTCGGAATGTTTGCCACAGTTGCCTCTGCATTTTCCTTTCCCCTACATAAAAAAAAATATAATAAGAAAAAAGAAAAACTAGCATGTGCATTGCTCTGGGGTTCGACTTGTTTCTATTCTGTACTTGGAAACCCAACATCCCTTCCTTTGGCATAAGGTCCTCTCCCTGATGACACTAATCTGTCAAATTTGGGGTTTTCCCAACACAAATCGGTCTCCAGGGGTTTCAGTTTTCATCACTTACTTTTTGGGAATTAGGAAATTGAAGTGATTTTTATATAAAATAAATTCTAGACTACAAATTTCTCTCTTAAAATCGTTTTATTTTTTATTTTTTTAGTCAAAAAACACATAAAAATGCTTATATACCCTGCTTGATCTCGATTTAAGGGTTATTGCCGGTGGGCGGTCAGGTCACCGGCGGGTTATTATCATGTTAAGACTGCAGCCTGGCCATAAGTTAGCTGGCAGACCGCAGGACCTGCTCGTACCGATTTGGGTCCTTTTCGGGGTCCCCTGCTGGGAGCCTGGGAAGCAGAGATTTATTTTTTCAGCTCCCCTTGTACCTTTTCCCTTACCCTGCTCTCCACATTTTACCTCCTCTACTTTTTAGTTTTCTTCTGGCTTTGTTCGTGGCTGCTGCTGGCCCCCAGACAATGTGTCATCAGTGGGTCCCTTAGGCGGCTGGCATTTAAATATTTTGCCGCCAAGTCATTAACATTATCAGAGGCGAAATAAGATGCAGTTTTGTGGCCAGGCGATATTTGGTAATATTCGGTAATAGTGCGGTTCATTAGGGTGCCATTTTGTGGTGTTGTTTGCTGCAAGAAATATGCAACACCACCCACACACCTCCCGCCTAATGGCCACCTAATGGCATCTGCAGATGCACTTTGCTTTTCGCATTTTGCACTTTCGGCACCAAGGCAACCCTAATGAAGGCAACCCTAAGAGTTGAAAATGCATTTGGATTCGAATAATGGGTATTATCTTAAGTGAGGGTTTTGTTTAGCAACAAAAAATATACAAGTTATTGAGAGAAAATTTAACATTTTTAATTTGGTATATATAAAAAATATAAGAATTAATATACAATTTATCGACAATAATTGTACATCGAAAAAATCGATATTTATAATTTAAGCACAATTTTTACAATAAAAGATTATATATATATATAAATATTTTATTTATATAAATAAATATTTTTAATTTTATATATAATTTAAATGTATAAAAAAATTTTTTTAAAAACATACAAGTTATCGAAAACAATTGTAAATCAAAAAATTGATAGTTTTAATTTAAAGCACAATTTTTACAGTATAAATATATATAAAAAAATATATATATATTTAATTTATATATGTAAATATTTTTAATTTTACATCTAATATATATAATTAAAAAAAAAAAAACAACAAAAAACATATGAGTTAACGAACAAATCAGCATCAGATTTGTGACCAGACGGGGTTCATACTAGGAAAATGCTGTAAAATATACTTGAAATAGAAAAGTAAACAATTGGTTAGTTAGTTTATTATAAATAAAATTCTAAAAAAGATCTAAAAATATATAAAAAATATAAATACAATTTTAAAATATAACATTTCGATTACATCTCTTCTTAATTAATTCCTAATAAAAATATATAATTGTAAAACTCCAAATTCTTCTTCCTCACAGCACTGCAAACTTGTAACTAAAATTATAAACCTCTAAAAACAAGTCACAAAAAACCTAAAAAGTCAATTAAATTTAAATTGCTAGAAGGCAGAACAATGCGATTACATGACAGAGTTTTTTAAGAGCGACTTTTTCATAGTTGCCGGCAGAGTGTCCTTTTCTCCTTTCGCTGTTGCCATAATTAAATTTACCTGCGCTTAGTTCGGCTTTTTCGGCGATGTCCTTGTTGTTTTGGCTGCTGTTCCTGATGCTCCTACGATGCTGCCATTTTCAGGGGGGCTTACCCCCTAGTTTTCACCAACAATCAGGTCAAAAGAACTACTTTTTTTTCGATTTTACAAGTAGCTTCGCTTTAAGTGGGGCTTAAATTTTGGTGTCCATCATTTCATTTTATACAAATTTCTAAAATACTATTTTAACCTTTAGTTCCCTTTGTTAATTTAATATTTAATCTCTGCTTACATGTACACTAAATGAACTTTTGGCCACTAAATTGATATCACGATAATAAAAGTAAAAAAGAAAATGACAGAATATATTATGAACGCTTCTTTTGTGTGTTTTTGTGAATTAAGTATTTGTTAGACAATTAATTATGCGGGTGGCGGCCAACTGTACACATTAATTAGCGTGCCACGCCCCCTCAGGTTTTACCTGCAATTCGTGGTTAGATTGGCAATTTAATCTGTTTTGGTTTTCCATGACTCTTTTTAGTTTATATATATTTTAGAGAGAAAATTTACATCAATCTTTCAATATAAATTTACTGCTTTTTTATGGTAATCAAGCCATGACTTCTATACTTTTTGCTATTTAAATCTAAATTAGTTTGAAATTTAATAAGTAAATTAGTTAATTTTTAAATGAAATTTAGATGTTTACCTTTTCTGGTAATAATAGAATTTTATTGAATTTTTAAGCAACGAATTTTTAAATATTCAAACAATTTGAAACGAGTAGAAAGGAACTCAGTAAAGCTTTGCGTTAATTAGTAATATTTTTTGATTAATTAATTAATTTTTTTTATGAAATATAGATTTTTACCTTTTCTGGTTATGTTAAAAATTTCCTTACATTTTTAACCAACGAATCCTTAAATATTCAAAAAAATTGAAACTTGTTGAAAGGAATACTAAATATTTATTAAATTCCATATCCCTTTTTCCCCCAAAAACTCCCTTTTTCCATTTATATAACCTTTTTTTAAAATTTTATTACCTTTCTCGGTTTTTGCTCTAAAAATCCTTTAACTCAAATAACTTCACAAGCTGTTGACTAGGCGGAAACATCGTAAAGCTGATTGGCAAAACGACATAATTCGAAACGAGCGGAATGGAACACAGAGATCCTTTGTGAAATTGTTGTTGTTGTTGTTGTTGTTGTTGTTACCTTGCCTCTCGCTCCCCCGCAATAAGTCTCTCGTTGGCATTTTCCCTTTTCATTTGTAATCATTTGGGTGTTAAAATTTTTTGGCGCATTCATTGCTTATGTTTCTGGCTCCACATCCCCCTTCCACTATTACCCTCTCATTCTCTCTGTTTCTGTCTCTGTTGCTCCCACTCGTTATACCCCAACTCGTTTGTTAGCCCTCTCGCTCTCGTCAGGCGAATCGCTGTTGTTGTTGCTTTTGGTGACGCTGTTGTTTTTTACAGCCTTCATAAATCTTAATTTTAGCGCATGCAAGGACAGGATTTAAAACTGGCTAAGGGCTGAACGGTGGGGGTGGGGGTAAGGGGGTGGGTGGGGTGGTATATGGGGCTAAAGATGGGGCGGGGGAGGGACGATGGCGGCACCAGGCTGTTGGCACATTGCTCGTTTTGAAGTTTTGAGCTGCACTTTTGACGTTACAAGCTGCCTCTGCCACAAAATAGAGGGGTTGGGGCTTTCAACCGAAGGGTGATGCACTGAGAGAAAAAAATTAATAAATTTATTGGGCTTAGAAATAAAAAAATTCTTAATTTTAGTTCTTTCTTGTTATTATTTTAAGCCAGATTTTATTATTTGTTAAATTTTCTTTAAATTACTTAAAATCTGCAGGCTCAGGGGTCACATTATTGCTTAAAAAATTCTCTGAAAATGACATGGTCACACTGGCAGGGTAAGGAATTCGTTCTGTAGACTATTAACAATCAAATAAAGCTTGAAGTTGACAAGGTTTATTGTTAATAATTTAATTTTAAATTGATAACAAATATAGGAATTCAATTTTAAATGATTTTGTAATATTTTTTTAATAATAATTATTTAATAATATTTATTTAAAAATATTTATTTAATGATATATATTTAATAATATTTATTTAATTATATTTTAGTAATAATATATTTTTAAAATATTTATTTAATAACATTTATTTAACATTTCTCTCAGTGTCTGAGGGTAGGGGACTTGGGGCCCCCGTCGGATGAGCTAACTGAAATTTGTCGCAGCAACTGAGGCGATGGCATCCAGAAATGGCACAAGTTTTGGCGCGTTAAATTTAATGCCTTTGTTTTCTGCCACCCCCTTACTACGGAGATCCTTTAGCACACCAACCTCCCGCTCAGAGAGAGAGAGTGTGTGTTGGTGTGTGTGTGGAAAGTGTGTACAAGATGTGCCAAAAATTTGGTCATACTCAGCCCCCTAAAAACTCGTAAGAAATGTGCTTCGTTTTTGGGTCGCACCCTCCGCCCTCCGCCCTTGAGCATCGCATCGCATCGAGTCGCATCGCGTCACACCCCCGCAATGACATCCCCCCGTTACGGCTGCCCATGGCCACACCCCCCCTGCCCAGCCAGCAGCTGCCCTCTGGCGTAAGCAAAACGCATTTTGAAAGCTTTTAGCTGTTAATGTGGCATAAATTTGTCTTTGTTGTTGTCTTGTCTCGCTGCCCTTTTTCTTTTCTTTTTTTTTTGATTTTTTGTTGTCTTCCTTTTGTGGGCGGAAATTGAAATAAAAAGCGAAACTTCAAGTGCCAGGGGCTCTGGACCCCGTCCAGTAAAGGAAACCAGGGCTGTGAACCATTTTGAACTGGCAGGGAGCAACTGGGCCACTGATGGATCATCTTGGGATTTTTTTTTTTTAATTTATTATTTATTTTTTGTAGGCTTAAAATATATATAATTTGTGATTTTTAAAGCCCAAAGCCAGGCGGGATTTAAAACACAAACAAGCTTAAACGGAAGCGGAAATTGAATCGGGAAACCGAATGGCGAGTCAAACTGAACGAGCCTCTGGCAGGTAATGAAAATCGAAGAGATATACGAATCAAATTAAGGATTATACCACAAACGATATACAAAGTGGTATACAAAGTGGTATACGAACTGATATACAAACTGATATACAAACTGATATACAAACTGATACACAAACTGATACACAAACTGATATACAAACTGATATACAAACTGATATACAAACTGATGTACAAACTGATATACAAACTGATATATAAACTGATATACAAAATGATATACAAACTGATACACAAACTGATATACAAACTGATATAAAAAACTGATATACAAACTGATGTACAAACTGATATACAAACTGATATATAAACTGATATACAAACTGATGCCTATATGTATTTGCATTTCGATTCTTTATAATTTTATCTAACCCTGGTAAAGAACAAACTCCCCCATTAATCCATACCTCCGTTTCCCCCCTAAAACCCCCCTCGCAGGACCCTCAAAAACCGCACAGCTGCGTTGGCAATTCAAATGTTTGTTGTATATAAATTTATTGATTTGCATTAAAATAAGGCTGGAGCTCGTAAAGTGTGTCATTTTGGTCAAAAGCAACAGGGGGTAAGAAAAATAAAAACAGCAACAAAAAGAAAGAAAGAAAAACGAGGCAGGAAACAGGAAATGATGGGGATGGCATATCACTTACCCTCTCCCTCTGTCATTTCGCGTGGCATCTCGCTGGCCTCAAATTGAGATGGATGACATGTCAATGAACTCGTAATGACTTGCAAGCCGAAATTTGGAATTTCCAAAAAAAAAGAAGCCGCCAAAGAACTGAACTCTTGACTAATTTTCCAGCGAAACGAATTTTGATTGCAGGCAAATTATATAGAGAAGATATAGCAAGGAGAAGAGCTTTATCAAGATGCTGCCAGGCTGATGAGTAATGATGGTGTGTTTTCTCAGGAGTCAAGGAGGTGGCTGCAAGGATGGGGAGTATTTTTATATATTTTTTTACATTTTAAATTAAAATGATAAATATTTGGAATAATTTTATAATATTTTTATATTTGAAAATAAATATTGAAAATAAAAGGTAGAAGGAAAGCTAAGTTCCTTCATCTGACTTACCCTTGCCAATGTATAACACTTGTTTAATGTTTGTTAAAATAATTCCAGATTTTCTAAATTTTAAATTAAAATAATAAAACACTCTAAATAATTTAATAATAATTATAAAAGAGATTGATTTCTTAGTAGTTAAGGTTGCGGCAGAAATAGGGCATATTTTCAGGTTTAATTTAAGTTTTAAATTAAAATAATAAAAAATTTGAAAAAAAAAGTATAGATCAGGGTAATTTTTAAATTTAAATTGTATTTGTTATTACAATAAAAATAATAAAAATTAAAATACCCCTTTTGTCAGGGTATAAAAAAAACCTTTCAATGAAGGGTCAGTCAATTGGCAGACCAACTTGCTGACTCTTATCTGTCAACGTTGTTGAATTGCACAAAAAAAAAAATTGCACAAAAATTGCTTTCCGTTTCAGTTTTTGGACAGCGATAATGTGCCATTCAATTAACACATTCGCTGACATTTTTAAGTGCAAGTCGATTATGCTGTCAACAGCTTTGCGGTGGCCAAAACCAACAGCAGACCTACAAACAAAATGTATATATACACACATATGTATATACACCAGCCTTTTGCTCATTAATTTCATTTTTGCAGCGAGTCAACAATTGGTCCTTGGTTCGCTACAGTTTGAGTTTTATATATTTAATCGAAACTTCCGCTGGGCATCTCCAGTTTTTGAATCGATCAATTTAAGGGGACTTTATGCCGCACACACATTTAATTATAGAATAATCTTTGATTTAATATGAAAATTGCATAAAGAGGAAGGGCCCCGAGCCAGCCGGCCGCGTTGCAAATTAATTAATTGCCGCCATATGCTAATTAAACACTCTTTTTACACAGCCATTTCACCCACAAGCCGAACCATAACCAAACCCCAAAAAAAAGGCCCACCGACAGATACAAAAAGTTATCACTACGGCGCCAGATAGGTAATTTCATATGCGGATATATATATATATTTTTTGTATATATTTTTTGTATATATATTTTGTATATATATTTTACACCCTTTTGTTTTTTGCCATGCATAATGCAGGGGCATTCATGCGGCGCGGATTAAAGTAGCAACTCATTAATATGGAATTTTCCAGTAATTATATGGCCAAGCGGGGACTATCCAACACTAGCCAGGACTTCCGCTAAATGCGTCCTTAATCCCAAGCCCTGTAATTAAACTGTGATTAATATTAGGGAGGAAACTAATCAAAATTCCAATTATATAATCGATTTTGATACCCTAGAATTTTAGTCAAATGCTTAAATCGCAGATAAGGAGTCATTTCCAACCCTATATATCATATATATTCTTGATCAGCATCACAAGCCAAATCTTTCTAGCCATGTCTGGCTGAAAAAAAATGGTATAAATTTTTTGCTAAATTTTATAAGGGGTTACATCGTTAAAATTGAAAAAAAAAAATTTGTTAAAAATAAAAATTTAAAAAACCCAACATTTAATATGCAGATTTTTTTAACCTTATAAAAACTAAAACAAACCTGTTTTCCGAATTGAATTTAATGCATTTTTGGCTAAGTTATAGATTTTTCAAATTTTGTTTTTTTTTTTCAAAAAATAAATAAATAAAGTTTTTCCCAAATTTTATAACATTGTTAAAATTGTCAGACAAATTTTTAATATAAGAAGTTAAATTTAGTATGTAGTATGTAGTAGAAATGGGCAAATTTTTACTGGAAACCAGGCCTTAAGTTTTTATAACAGTTTATAACAGCTTATAAAATTGTTCCCAAATTGTATAACATTGGTCACACCTGAATGCTTATGTTTTTATAACAGTTTATAACAGTTCTCAGTCGCCTGCTTCTACTTCCTGTTAGCCATATTTTAATAAATTTAATTTCCTAAAAAATAAAAAAACAATGCAGTTTTATTAATCTTATAAAAACGAATACAAAAACGCTTTCCGAATCGAATTTAATGCTTTTTTGGTTAAGCTATGATATTTTGACTTTTACTTTTCCAAAAAATTATCATATAAACTTATGGATAAATATTAAAATTAAATAAAGTATGCAGATTTATTAACATTAAAATAAACTAAGAAAAATAAAGCGTTGATTAGTAAATAATAAAAAAATATTAATTCCCCGCTGCCACCTCGCTCTCTCTCCTTTCCTGTACGCAGGTGCAACTGCTTTGCTTGAGTGCCGGCCTCGTTCGCGTCCTCGTCCTCTGGCAACTTCGAAATGTTGCAGCCACATTTCGAAATCCGCCACATGTTGCCAACCAAGTGCGCATGTCCTAACACTTCCGACTTTGTCTTTCCTGGCAACATGTTGCCGGCAGAGTCCTTCTGCTTCCTTTTGGCGTGTTTTGATTTGCGCTGCTTGTTTATGTTTTCGCACATCCTGACAGGTGGTTGTGGCGCCCACATGGGTGTGTATGAGTGTGTATGAGTGTGTGTGTGAGTGCGCTGGAGTGTGAGCGAGTGTCTGAATATTTATGCACGGCAATTGCTCAATGTCGCCCATCGTCTGTCTGTCTGGCCCTCAAATCCTTCCAAAAAAATATAAGGGAATCTCTAGCTTCAATACACAGAGCGAAAAAAGTACATGTTTTTAGTAAGGAATTATAAAGTAAATTATTAATATTATTAATATTTTATATTTTAAATTTATTTCATTAAGAAAGTAGAAAAAATATTTTAATAAATTTTATATAATAAATTAAAAAATCTAGATAATATTTTTAAAAATTCTTAAGAATAAAATGAGAAAGGCTAAATAATATTTTAATAAATATTTAAAAATAAATTGAGAAAGTCTAATAATAAATAAAAAATTTAATAAACTAAAAAAAAAATGAGAAAGTCTAAACAATATTTTAAAAAAATTTTAAGAATAATTTGAAAAAGTCTAATAAATAAATTTTCAAAAATAAATAAAATATTTAATACATTTTCAAAAATAAATATATTTTCTGGTATTAATTTTTAAATATTTTATTTAAAACTAGAAACAATTTAATTTCCGTGTAGCTACCTCCCGTTCCCTGGAGCCCAGGCCGGCGTATCCCTCGGATTAATCCCATCGCGCGTCCGCGCATTCCCGTCAAGCGTCAATTTATCATTCCAGCCTTGGCATTTATGTGTGTTCTCCGAGCTGCTTTGAGGCTCTCCAAAGACTGGCCCCGCCGCTTATAATTGCTGTGCCTCCACCATCCACCGGTTCCGGGCATATTCAATTCACGAAAAATATCCTTGAAAGGTAGGAACTATCGGGGGGATTGGAATTTCCGCCTCTTCCACCAACCTTTCTCCACCACCTGTCACGGTCGCCACTCGGCGGCCGTCGCTGTCACTTTCAATGGGAGTTTCAGCAGAGGAGTTTCCAGGACTTGGAAGCTTTTGCCCTACCTTTGGCCGAGTGCCAGGTCCAGGATTGGGAATCGGATCGGAAATGGGACGACTGGCCGGCTGCCATATGATAGGGATATGTGGGGGAGGTGGAGTGTCCTGTGGCGATGCAGCATAATTCGTCGAGTGCAGTTCCGTAAGCCGCTTAAAGGACAGTGGAGCCTCCTCCACATGGTAACCCCTGCATCTCTGGAAAACTCCAATTCCCCGCGATGCGACAGTGTGTTGCTACATAAATCACTTTTTGCATAGATGCCAGGACTCTGGGCCAAAAGTACAGTTGTGTTTGCAGAAAAAAATAAAATAAAGAAAAAAAATTTTAGGAAAAATCATAAAAGAGGCTTTTAGATTTTGCTTTTTCAAACCCAAAAGATATTTTTACAACTTGGTTATATCCTGAAATTTAAAATATTCATTTCTATATTTTTTTAAGTACTTTTAAAATTAATATTTAATATTTTTTTTTAAAGTCGTAGAGGCTTCTTGGCTTTTGAAAGCTTTCACTTAAATAAGACTCGCTTGGCTTCCATCACCCCATATCAGGGATTTCTGCATCCTGCTTCCTGGTTACTTCAGCCTTCATCCTGCATCCTTCATCCTTCATCCTAGACCTAGACCTGGGATCCCTTTAGCCGTTCCAGGACAAAGCTAAATCGCACACAAAGCCAATTGCCCCGCAACTTCTGCTTCGGCTTCGGCTTCTACTTCTGGCCAAGAGAGAGAGAGAGAGCAAGAGATGTTGGCTAAAAGGAACAAAACGAAGCCACGCACTTGTAGTTACAAAGCGGATACTCATTTAAGTTGATTCACCGCACCAACAACGGCACAAAGGACACAGCGTCGTCAGCCAATGACACTTTATGACAATTGCACTTGGCGGCTGCTCCTGATGAAGCGGGGAGAGACAGCCTGGAAAATAATACCAAGGGAGGGGCGAGGGCTAAGTGTGTAGCAGGAGAAAGGACTCGCGAAGGTCCACAAAACAGGGTCGCCTTTCTCCTGGGGCAGCCACCAGCAAACAACGGCGAAACAAAGCCGCCAACGAGGACACAACAAGAACAAACAAGTGAAAATCATTCAGGGAAAACTGCCTGCCTGCCTGCCTGCCTGCCTGCCGTCTGCCAACTTCATAGCAAAAAGGAAATCCGCGTACACGGGGGACCAAAGAAAAATGCTCCCAAAAAAGGAAGAAAAATATAAATGTAGAAAAATAAGTCTCTAGAGACTATAAAATACCCTTTAAAAATCGAAAAAATTAAAGGATTTTAATAGAAAATATTAGAGAAATATATTTAAGCTTTCAATTGTTTTTTTTTAATATTTTTTATTAATTTTTTTTATTAAATAATAATTGTAAGAACATATAAATGGAAAATAAAAGTGTCTAAAGACCTTAAAATACCCATTAAAAATATAATAATATAAATAATTAATAAATAAAATATCACAAAAATTCATTTAAGCTTTAAATTGATTTTTAAATTATTTTTTATTAAGTTATATTATTAAAAAATAATTATAAAAAATATAAATAGAAAATAAAAGAGTCTGGGGACTATAAAATACCCATTAAAAATATTGAATTCATATAGAAAATATTACAAAAATCCATTTATTGATTTTTATTTTATTTTTTTTAAATTATTTTATTAAATAATAATTATAAAATATATAAAAAGAAAATAAAAGAGTCTTAAGACTTAAAAATTCCTTTTAAAAATATATTAAAATAATAAAATTCGTTTAAAAAATATTAAAAAAATTCATTCAAGCTTGAAATTGATTTTTAAAATATTTTTTATAAAGTTATTTAAATAAATAATAATTATAAAAATATTTTTTTTAAGCTGTTGTTTTTAAATGATTCAACTTCTTTTATTTGATATATATTATACCCTCTAGTTCACTCTAATAGCCGGTACACAGAGTAAAACAAAAAGAAATCGTAAACAAAATGCCGGAAAAGGCAAAAAACATGGCGACAAAGACGATGGCGACTATGGTGATGACGATGGCGATGACGATGACTCCAGCCACGTGCTCCATATGCTGCACATGAGGCGAATGCGAATGCGAATGGAAATGCGAATGAGGATGCGAATGGTGGAGCCCAAAAGGGGGACATCCCCGAACTGGAACTGGGGAAATGAGATGCGGCCCGACGTCGCCGTGATAATGACTTTTTGTCTCTGCTCGAATGTCACTTGATGTTTTGTGGGGCCCTTCGCTAGTGTGTCTGCTTTCTGGCTACACTTACAGAAAATGTCTGTGGCTTAGAAACTTAAAATGAGGATTTAAAAATGTACTAGTGTATATTTTTTAAGTAGTTCATTAAATTAAAATTATTAAAGTAATTTTTTTGGCTTGTAAATACTTTAAGACTTATAAAAAAATATATATCAAAATCGTTTTAAATATCCAAAATTGTATAATAATTTTTGGAAAATCAAACATTTATAAAAAAAATATTTAAAAGTGGTTAAAATTTAGAGTTAAACCATTTTAAGACTTGTTTTTTACTTGAAAAATATGTTATTATTATATATTTTTATTTATTTATTTTTTATTTTATTTCCAATTAAAAAATTTTTCAAAATATTTATTTAAAATATTTATTTAAAATATTTAAAATATGTATTTATTTATTTAAAAGCATAATATATATATTTTTTGTGGAGTATTTTACTTCAAAAAATATTTTAAAAATATTTCAAGGTGTCCCAATTGTTTTTAAGCTTTTCTAAAAGTTCTCTATTAATTTTTTTTCTAATTAAAGTCTCCTTAAACTATCCCCATTTCTTCAAGTGCAGCGTGCTTCGGTGTTTTCCTGCTCTGACGTATCCTTGCTGGCTGCTGCTGCTGTTGCTGGTGCCTTTGTTGTCGCCGTTTTCGTTTTTATGCCTCGAGGTCATACGGGTTCAACTCGCCGCCGCCGCCTCCTGATTAATTGGCCACGAGGAAGCAAGGAAACTACTCGAAAAAGCAGGCTCTGTTAGAAAAGCAAGAAAGCAGGCAAGCAGGCCTTGCCCCCAATGCCAGAGACATTTGGTGAAGCTCATCGTTCACAGAGCTTATTCCATTTCCTAGTTTCGACAAAACCGTACAAAACCTAAAATACAGTTCCATTTGGCTTCCAAAAAAAATGCATAAAAATTAAAAGTGAAAAAAAGTGAAACCAAAAACTTGACAAAAATTAAAGTTACCTAAAAAGGTAAAGTAAAAACCTACCAAAAATTAAACATATAAAAATAATTACAGCCCAAAATCTGGTGAGGACAACATGCAGCCGCGCTACAAGCTGCGTGTCCTGGCGCAGCGGCAACGCCTGGTCCCCAACCTAATGCTTAATATTGTCCAGATCCTGGAGGAGGCTGGCCATCCCTTGAGAGAGAGCGAGCTGGTAGTGAGCCTGAGGAGAGTCTACCACCGTCCTGACCCGGAATTCCAGCGCCAGGTGCGTCTCAATCTGCGTGACGGCGTCTCCTATGGCATCCTGAGGCGCAACAAGAACCTCGTGGCCCTGCGAACACAACGACTCGGCGAGCTGATGGCCGCGTTAACACCATAACCTCTGGGACACTAATTTTACACAATTTTTGGTTATGGGTTTCCAACAACGCGGTCACCGGAAGTAGAAATTTTTATTTGGAAGCCGAATGGGACATTACAACGTGGCTGTTTGTGGAATCTTGTATATGTTTGTTTTTTTTGTTTATAATTTATAATATATAGAAATATTTTTGAGATTTCTATCAACAAAATTTCAAGATATATGAAGGGAAAAGGTAAGGGAATGGGAGATAGTTAGACTTCTACATTTTTTGCTTAAATTCATAAAAATATGTAAGGGAATTTTAGTAACAAAATCTGGATCAAAGAACTATGGAAAAATCCATGTTTTAATTTATGTTAAAAATTTATAGAAATTAGATATAGTAGATATAGTTGAATTATATTAACAAAATCTAAAAGGAAACATCTAAAAAAAAAAAAAGAATCTAGAAAAATTCATTGAAATATTTTTGGGAATTTTTTAAATAAAATCCGGAAGGAAAAATCCATGGTAATGGGATATAGTTGGGCTTCTACATTTCTGCATTCATTCATAAAAATATTTTTAGGACTTTTTTTTTTAACAAAATCTGTAAAAAACCTATAGAAAATCTAAAAAAAAATCATACAAATATTTTTAGTAATTTTATAAATAAATTCTAATAACCATTTTGGAGTTTTTGCAAGTAGAAATTTATAGAAATATGGTATAAAATATATACCTTAAAAACTTATATTTAATTTTTTATTAATTTCCCTGATTCTGGAACATTCTGCCTTGACTTTTGATACACCAATTAAACTTAAATTCCAATTAATATCCCCACCAAATGTACACCAGCTATGCCGCCAGGTGCCATAATAATTCGCATTTTGGGTGGCAATGTATGTTAATTAGAACAGATTGGCCCTCTTGGTGGCAAATATTTGCGGTTGTCTGAATGAAATGCATGGCATAGCAGCGTCACACCAACCACAAGGCCTGTAGAGTGTGCAAATTTACATTGCACCGCCAAATATGCAATTAAATCATAAATTAAGCGGCAAAAATCAAACAAAACGTAAGTGTGTGTGTGGGGGAAATGTTTTTGAAAATGTTTAGGGGTTTTTGCATTGTTTTTAGAGTCAATTTAAGGAATTTTGTCATTATGGATTTGAAATTATTAGAGTTTTATTTGATTTGTATTTAATTTTAATATAGGGAAGGAGTTTAAATGAATTAAAAATTAAGAAAAAGAGGTTTACATGTATTAAAAATTAAAAAGAGGGGGTTTACATGTATTAAAAATTAAAGAAAAATAAGTTTACATGTATTTAAAATTAAGAAATACTTTTTTAAGGCAAGAATAAGTTGTGGAAATTTTTAAAATATATTTAAACTTTATATATTTGATAATTTTCAACAGTTATAATTTAATATATTAATATAATATAAAAATTATAATATAATATATTAAAATAATATTAAATTATTTTTTTTATAATTATAATTATTTTATATTTTAATTATATATATTTATTTTGTATTATTTTGTATTTTTTATTTGTATCTTTATCTTTATTTTTAAATCTTTATCTTTATTACTATTTTTAATTATTATTTCTAAGTCATTTTTTATTTTTTTACAATTTTTTATTTGCATCTTAATCTTTATTTCTAGCAAAAAAATCCCCCCACAACAATATCGATTCCCATTGAATCGCCATCACGAATTCATGAATCGACCAAATGTCCTATCTGGTATCCCTATCCCCCTTTGTCCTCGATATCCTGACCTCAGGTTGAGGCTGAAACCCGGTCGAATGTGCGAATAATTGATTATGCGGCCGACTTCTTGATGAGGCCGCCCCGTTATTATTTTAGCCGCTCGTGTAATTGCAAACGGAAGCGGAAACGCTCGTCAGCCATAAATTTGCTCAGCTCTAAATAATAAAAAAAATAACAGTAAAAAAAAAAATATACACCAGAAACAGGAAAAGCCAACGAAACCGCAGACAGAGACAGCTGGGGCCATCCTGAAACGCTAAATAAATTATGCATTAAAGGCCATGGCGCGCTGATGATTTATGCAGAAGAAGCCTGGGATCCAGGAAGTCCAGGAACCAGGAAAACCAGTAACCAGGACCCAGTAGTAGCAGTTAATAAACCCCCAATGGTAATGGTGACCATGGCAAAACAAGAGGTCGCGTAACACTAGCAACTTCCACTCTAAAATCCAATTGTAGACGAACCAAGTCCTGGCCTAGCCAAGTTCAAGGAGGAAGAGGAGCTCAAGGACTGGGTGGGCAACCTGAACTGGGTGCCACTAGCTAGGAGCAGCCAGAAGCCAAAGCAGGTCCTCTGCTGCTGGAAGGCAACAAAAAAATATATATATATACTAGGTACTTGTAAATTTCTTATGAGCGAAAAATAAATAGGAAACAAGGCATTCAAGGCTCTATTTCGTGAATCGAATTTGTAAATGCTCTTATTTAATAGTTGTATTATTTTAATTTTAATTTCTTATTTCATTTATTATATTCTTATATTTTTTTAAATATTTTTATAATAAAATTTATTATTTTTTATTATTTTATATATTATTTCATTAAGTAATATATTTAGTATTATATTTATTAGTTTATTTGTTATTTTATTTACTATTTATTATTTTATTTCTTTTTTTATTTTTTTTTTTTTATTATTTTACAGAAAAATTAGAATATTTAAAATGTATTTATTGACATTTTAATGTAGCTTGTCTATCGAAATATAAAATAAATGCTATCATTATCGATTAAGAGCTGATTTTTTTTGGTTAAATATTTTAATATTAAATATTTATTTTTAGATTTTTATCTTAAATCTTGGCAGGAAAGTAGAATAAGGATTCCAGGATGTTCTTTTTAAGAGATAGATAATATTTGCCATCGATTAATTATCGATATGTACATTATAAAACTGTTGAAACATATCGATAAATAAAATCAACCTTATCCTTTAGTTTCAGCCACAAAAAATATTTAATTTGTCGTATTAAAAATCTGAAAAAATGAAACAAACTTGTTCGACTAATGCTGATACCCTTCCTTCCTGTGAGGGCATTAAAAAGAAGCGACCACAGAGAACATACATATGAGCAAAAGTTGCCAAGTTGTTGCAAGTTGGCTGAGTGCTTTTGTTGTTTCTGGTGTTCCTGCTGCTGCTGCTGCTGCTGCCTGGCAGGCACGCACAATTAAATCAAATTACCTCGAGTGCACTCGCCGCTTTTTCACAGTCACAGAAGGAGTCAGGAGTCCCAGGAATGGAAAGGGTTTCAGGCCTGGTCCTTGGGTCCTGCAATTAAGCTTTGCGTCAAGTGTCAGACTTTGTTTGGGCTTTGTTTTGCGCCTTCATTTGCTCCTTTTCTTTATTATTTTGTGTGTGAATTGCTTCCGTTTTTGGTCAACGAACTTGAACGTACAAAAATAATCCTGCAAGTGTGTGTGCTTTGTTCCCTTGTCGCCATAATTATTCGGACATCAACTAATCCAGTTTGCCAGCTAACCGCACCATGTGGGCGGCCTTTTTGCGAATTATTCGATTAGAGAGTTGCCCCCTCCCCCCAGGCAAAACTGTATCCAGATTGAAATTGCATCGGCTTTTGGCTTTTAGGGGGGGTAGGGGGGCGTGGCTTTAATTGAAATCGCAGTTCAGGCCAGCCGCCGGACAATGGAGCAGCGGAAACAAGGCAAAAATGCTCAGAGAAAAAAATAAAGAAGAGGAGCAGGAGGAGGAGGAGGACACACGCCAGGGAATCGAGTTGACATATTCATATGGGGCGATGGCTACCCCCTCCCTGGCATCCTTCTGGTTTCTTTCTGGACAAAAAGCGAACAATATGCGACGCTGATGACAGAGTGACAGGAGGAAGGAAAAGAACAGCAGCGGCAGGAGCAGGAGTAGGAGCAGGAGCAGGAGCAGGAGCAGGAGCTGAGGCTGAAGCTGAAGCTGGAACAGGAAGCAGCGTTGAAAGAAGCATTACGGCAGCTCCCCGAATCCCCCGGGAAACAGCGGGCAAACTACGAAGCAGGACTCCGACACGGACACTCACTTGGAGCTCAGGACGAACACACAGAGAGAAAATTCTCTCAAAAGTAAAAAATCTTATATATTTTCTGCTTTAAAATAAACCAAATCATATTCCAAAACTTTCTCTCAGTGTACAGGACACCCTCATGCCCAGCATTGCTGGTGCTATGAAAACCTCAAAATGTGAAAACCGAAATTAAATTTACATCAAAAAGGAGCGAAAAGGACAACAAGGATGGGGGTCTAGTCTGGCCTGCTGCAGGATCAACATGTGAGGGTGGCTTTTGCCTGCATTCCAGAAGGGGAGGAGGGGGAAGGTCCTGTTGCCATTGTAATTTTATTAGGTGAGAAGTGTGCAAAGTGTGTAGCAGCAGCAGCAGCAGCAGGATTTTCTGCTTCGGGGCAAATAAATAAGCAAAATATGGTGTGTCCAAAGCTTCTAACCTGCTGCGTATGCGTTTCCGTTTCCGTTACCTCCCCCCCCCTTCCGTTTCATTCCCTTCCATTCCGTTCCATTACAATTCGATCCGGGGGAAGAGGGGGGGGGGGGGGTGCACATTAAATTAGTTTTGACACGTAAATGCGTTTAGCAGCCTAGAGTTCGTTTGCCCTTTTGTTTTTGTGTGCTCCTCCAGCTCAGCTGGATGTCTGGCCTTGTTTCCATCTCGAAGTAGTCACCACCCTCCCCTTCCCTTCCCTTCCCTTCTCGAGTTCTATGGTAACTTCCTTTGGCTTAACATTCCTGGCATTTTGTAGCATAATTTCAACCTGTCATTTTGGGCCGCGAATAAATTACACACAAAACGCCAAAGCCAAAGGCTAACAATTTATGGCCCAAAACGCGAAACCAGAGTTGTGTGCAATTAACCTGAAATTAAATGATTGTTATTATTAGGGTTTTGTGTAGGTGGGTGGGTAGGGGTGGGGGGTGGTCATTGAGGTCGTTAATTTGGTAATTGTGGGTGCTTTTTAGAGGGGGATAGTTGAAGTGGTGGTAAGTTTTATTAGTATGAATTATGTTGTTTATTGTTATCGGTTTTCTTACATTTTTGTTTATTAAATTGTGATTTTTTTATTTAATAGTTTTTATTTTAATTTATTTAATAACATTTTATTTAAATTATGGGTTTCACTGTCCTCTATTTTTTTTTTTTTTAATTTTTGTTAATATTTATTCTTAAATTATTATTTTTTTAGTAGTTTTTATTATAATTTATTTCTTAAAATTTTATATAAATAAATTTTTTTTTATTTTTATTAATAAATTATTATTTTCTTAGTCGTTTTTATTAAAATTTATTTTTTAACATTTTATTTAATTTTTTTTTTAATTTTTAATTTTTTAATTTAATTTTCTTAAGTGTTTATTATTAAATTTTTTTTTTATAGTTTTTATCATAATTTATTTTT